>NW_003852468.1:3591840-3604427 GCF_000181295.1 Otolemur garnettii | reverse complement strand
ACTCTCCTCAGTCACACCCTAGAGCACTCTCCTCAGTCACACCCTGGAGTACTCTCCTGACTCACATACTGGAGCACTCTCCTCAGTCACACCCTGGAGCACTCTCCTCAGGCATACACTGGAGTCTGACTTGGTTGACCTCCAGGCCATAAAGAGCAGATGTTTCCCTCACAGCTGCTATTTCTGAAGACAAAAAATTGCACATTAGTCTTAATAGGCTCTGGCTTTTCATTTTTCATTTTGAAGCAGGTTGGACCCAGTAAAAGTTATTCTTAAGAAATAATTTTTGAAAAGGTGACTGTTAAGGGAATCAGGAATTTTAAAACTAACATTTTAGGCATTAGTTAATGCCCTCAATATGAATACAAGAAAAGGAAAGAAGCAAGACATCCACAAATTTTGTTTCCATGCCTACAGTAAGAATTCTAATCCATATTATTCAGAGTGTAGTGAATAGCATTTTCTTTCAATATCCACAAATTCTAAACACAAAGTTTTTCAGTTAGAGATTTGTCTTATTGGAGACACAGTCCATAACTTTAAATTGTTTTTCAATCGTGGCTCACTCCTGTAATCTTAGCACAGTGAAGGCTGAGGCAGGAGGATCCCTTGAGCTCAGAAGTTCAAGACCAGTCTGAGCAACTGAAAAAAGAAAAACAAGCTGGGTGTTGTGATGCAAGCCTGTAGTAGTCCCAGCTACTAAGGAGGCTGAGGCAGGAGGATCACTTGAACGCAGGAGTTTGAGGTTGCTGTGAGCTATGATGTCACAGCACCCTAGCCTGGGCAACAAAGTGGGACTCTATCTCCAAAAAACAAACAAACAAACAAAAAAAAAAACTAAAGTGATTCAAATATCTAGCACAGGGATAGAAATTCAGTGAGTGATAATTATTATTAAACTCTGTTCAGTAGAAAGAAGTATGTCTGGGTCAGAGATATAAATTACTCCATTTTTATGGATAAAAAGGTTAAGCTCAAAGGGATTACATGAATTGTGTTAGGCAAGGGAATAATCAATATAGCTGTGCTCTGAGCTAACAGTTGATAGATTGACTGGCACTTGGTTTCTTTTCCCCACAATGCTTTCTGTAATTAGGGCTTGGGTGTATTTATCAGCATTAAAGGATCACTGAACAATTTAAAATAGGAGTTTTAAAAACTATGCCCTAACCCACTTGTTTTTGTATGGTTCTAGTTGAATGGTTGAAAACCAGCAAAGAAAAACAGCATCTTGTTAGACTTGAAAATTACTTGGAAATTTAAATTCTTGTTTTCATGAATAAAATATTACTGGGACCCAGGCATGGCTGTTTGTTTGTGTATTGTCACTGATTTCTTTCATGCTCCAACAGTATAGTTGAATAGCTGTGATAAGAGACCACGTGGTCTGCAAAGCCTAAAATATTTACTATCTGCCCCTTTACCAGTAAAGTTTGCCGACCTCTGATTTATTATTTTTTTAGAAACAGGGTCTCACTCTGTTGCCCAGGCTAGAGTGCACTGGTGTGATGGCTTACTGTTCCTCTAACTCTTGATCTCAAGTGATCCTACCCCCATCCTCTCAAAGTGCTCTCAAAGGGATTACAGGTGTGAGTTACCATGCCTGGCCCAACTTGATTTAAAAGGTCATTTTCTCTCATAGGAAAAACATACCAAATATATCACATATCTTCTAAATTGGTAATGAACTTACTTTGGCATTAAACAATCTAGTCACACAGGGGTGGGGAACATATGGGCCTTCAGGCCACATATGGCCTTCTAGATCCTTAAAGTATGGCCTTTTGCTAGAATTCAAACTTCACAGAACAAAAAGGCTGCACTTAAGAGTCTAGAAGGAGCTACTTGGGAGGCTGAGGCAAGAGAATTGCTTAAGCCCAAGAGCTTGAGGTTGCTGTGAGCTGTGACGCCATGGTACTCTACTGAGGGTGACATAGTAAAGACTCTGTCTCAAAAATAAATAAATAAACAAATAAATAAAGAGTCTAGGCCACATATGGCCTTACAGCCTGCAGATTCATCATCCCTGGATCAGCTAAGTGTGTAGAGTGAAACATTGTAACCACAGCAATCAGAATATTTAATTAAATAACAGAGGATATTTATGAGTTTTACATATATTGAGTTATTTGATCTTCACAACTCTAAGAAGTAAGTACTTTTTACATATGAGAGAAGTGAAATTTAAGGAGGTTGGGAAAAATGTCTGAAGCCAACTGTGATTTGAATCGAAGCCAAGTTCCCAATTGTTCCAATGTCAGGAATCGGTGCCTGCTAGTAAGAAGCTTTGGATAGGGAGGTTCACCCAGTCTTCTCTGCCCTTCCAAATCCACTGCCTAATGTCACTGAAAGGCTAGTTTCTTTACTTCTCTAAGATTCTGTTTTCCTCTGTAAAACAGAAAAAGTACCTACTTCGCAAGATTATTGTAAGGCCTAGAGATAATATATTTAAAATGCCCTATATGTATCAAAATATCACAGGTACCCCCCAAATACATATAACTATTCTGTATTAATGAAAAATGACCATATATTAGGTCACATAAAAACCCTAATCAACTATAAAACACACAGACACAGAGTTACAATGCCTGGCATCCTGTAAATGATAGCTACTACTATTCATTACTCTTGTGTAGGGGACATTTTCCTAAGACTCATGCACAGCAAATCTACCAAGCCAACTCCATGGGCAGAGAGAATGGAGCCATAAGAGGCACTGAAACAGTTAAATATGTTCCCTGGCCCTGAAAAAAGGCCAAGGCAACCAGGCTGTCAGTGGCTTGTTGGAGCTCATCCTCCTGGAGAAGGTTTCTGCACCCATGGAGAAGGGAAGGGGCAGCAAACCCTGCAGAGGGTGGGCTAAGGGGTTAGCCATCCTTGGAAGGTCAGTTCTTTACAGGCAGTGCTGCCGACAGTGTGGGATCTGCAGGAAAAGGCAACATCAGCACGTGCGGAAGAAGTGGCTCACGTGCAGAAACAGGAGCGGCAGCAGTGGGGAGCTAAGGTAAGTGTGGTAGTTGCGACTTGAACTCTAGAATTCTTTCTCAAGGAAGGAAACTAGAGATTCTGAGGCTCAGCAAAGTGCTATGACATTGCTCTGAACTCCCAGGCTGATAACCAGGGGTTCTTGTTACACTCATAAACAAATATTAATCACCTTTCTGGCGTGGGCCAGACACTGTGCCAAGTACTGTGATCAAATCTTCTCAACTGATTGTCCTAACTACCTGTAAGTGGACGTTAACAGCTACAGAGGTAAAAATAGACTCAGAGGGGTTAAGTCACTCTTAGCATGGAGGAACACTGCTAGTGAGCAGCGGAGTTGGGATGTGAATGAACAATTTGAACACCTGTCCTACCACCCTTTCAAATACTGCCTAGTTTCATCTATGGCTAGTGACCTGAGTGGATATTAGTTCATCCAACAAACATGTATTGAGACACATCCCAAAGAAGCATCTCAGGGGGAGCACTCACGGGGATACAACCCAGACGGGAAGGGAGGTGAGGACAGTGGGTATGGGATATGGCTGCCTATGAGTATGGGGTTTCCTTTTAGGATCTTGAAACTGTTCTAAAATACACTGTGATGATGATCACACAGCTCTCTGGGTACACTGAAAACCACAGAACTGTACACTTCAAGTGGATGAAATTTATGATATGTGAATTATATCTCAATAGAGACAAAGGAAAGAGAACATTAAACTGAATATACCAAAAAAAGATACACTCCATAAGATTAGAATAGAAATAGGGATTGGCGCCTATAGCTCAACCGGCTAAGGCGCCAGCCACATACACCTAAGGTGGCGGGTTCAAATCCCCAGTCCGGACCGCCAAACAACAATGACGGCTGCAACCAAAAATAGCCGGGCGTTGTGGTGGGCGCCTGTGGTCCCAGCTACTTGGGAGGTGGAGGCAGGAGACTCACTTGAGCCCAGGAGTTGGAGGTTGCTGTGAACTGTGATGCCATGGCACTCTACCCAGGGGGATAGCTTGAGGCTCTGTCTCAAAAAAAAAAAAAAAAAAAAAGAATAGAAATAGGCATATGTCATATGAGTTTTTATGTTAAAAGAGAATGTTGTGAGGGATTATGGCATTATGTTACAATTTGACCTTGGCACATTCCACAATAAACCACAAACATAAAAACAAAACAATCAAGAACTCCAGATGCAAAGTGGACTTAACACTGTGCCATTCTGTACCTGAGAACTAAAAGCCTGGATTCGCACTTCTTTCCCACTTCCTGTCATAGATGCAGGCCTGCAGCAGACTGAGAAGATGGGGGTCTCACTCTTGCTGTAGAAGGAACTCAGGAAGTGGGAAAGAAGGCTTCAAATTGGGTTTCTAGGACACCTTCTTCCACACTAACAAGAAGGATCCAACCAGAAAACATGGAGCCCCTCTTGGTTGTGGTCTGGGGCCAAGTGGGAACACTCAGTGTCCTGTGTAGCACGCCCACGCTCTCTTTTCAAACTTCAGGTTGATTTCTCTATAGTCTAAGAAGCGGAGTCTGAATGCACAGGAGTGGATACAAATTTTGACTTAGATGGAAATGAAAAAAGAGTTCCCTCTTAATTTGTTAAGTTCCCATTGATTCTTGATTCCAGCCAACCCATGATACAATCAATAATTCAGGTTAAATTTAGCGACATTACTATTTGAACTCGAATGCAAATGGCACTGGATTTACTCCTTTCCTTGAGGAAAAGCTATACGAATTAAGTTATCCTTTTAATTCCTTACTCAGTTTTACAGAATTTGATGAACGTAAAGTAAGCCACTCTGAAACATCAGTAATTAATTAAACTGGGATTTTAAAATTATACTTTCAGAGATAGAGGTAACAGTCAAGTGAGTTGATACTTATTTTAAAGATGCTCCACTAAGAAAAAAAAAAAAAAACTGTCACAGAAGGAAGTAAAAAAAGACCCCGATGATATTTTTAGTGCAGCAGAGAGTCAGCCTTATCTCTGATGACCTCCATACTGATCACAGAGGAAAAAGGGAAGCAGAATGAAAAGGATGCGGCTGAGACACGGAAAGATCTGGATGTGCCTTCTAAATCATTATATAAAAAACACCCCAAATAGGCATATACTTACTAAATGAGGCATGAAGATTATATATACTAAAACATATTTCCAACAAAATTGAAAACGAGCTTATTTTTTGGTTTCACAAAATTATTTGATATACAAATATCCCTTTTACCCATTTCAGTTAATCTGAGGTTGTATCTTATGATTTAAGTCCAGTAAGCAGTTGGTGTCCCTCAAGGTCAGGCAAATTAACAGATTGTTTCTCTGTACATTTTTAAGTTTATGATTTGATAATTAATTGAAATGGCAGCTTCTGTCTATCACTGGGCTTATTAGGACAAACATCTTTGCTAACTTAGGAAAATTTTATTTTTCCTGTGTTTACTCATTTTCTGGGAACAAAGACTAAATCAAATGAATAAAAATCCTTCCCACCATTTCAACAGGCTAAAATTCCTTAATATGACTTACATAAGGATAAGGGTTGAAAAACGATGAGTTCAAATAGTTATAGCTCAAAAGCTGGATCTTCTCACAGATTTTTTTTTTTTTTGGAGACAAAAGTCTCACTCTTACCACCTTGAGTAGAGAACCGTGGCATAATCACAGCTCATAGCAACCTCAATCTTGGGCATAAGCGATCGTCTTGTCTCAGCCTCCCAAGTAGCTGGCACTACAGGCATCTGCCATGATGCCTGGCTAGTGTTTTTTTTCTATTTTTAGTAGGGATGGGGGTCTCACTCTTGCTCAGGCTGATCTTAAACTCCTGAGCTCAAGCAGTCGTCCACTCTCCTCAGCCTTCCAAAGTGTTAGGATTATAGATAGGCGCAAGCCACTGTGCCTGGCTCACTTACAGTTATTTTTAAAAGTACTTAGCATGTGAAAATAGTCGATGCTTACTAAGCGTCAAGTGTTAACATTTGTGTACATTTTCTCTAGAGAGACACCCCACTATCCAATTACAAGTGTGCCCTCTCCCTGCACTCCACCCTTACTAACATCACACTGCTAGTAAATGCCAGAGCTGAGATTACAAGACTCAAACCTTGATGTGGAAGCAAATGGCCTGCAGCCCCCTGAGAAGATGCAGTCTGATTCTGCAGCTCTGGGACCTCATCACGGGATGCTCCTGCCCGCCCAGATCTTACTTTAAACAGTAAGCTGTTATAAGATTTAGTAAAGAATGACTCTCCATCCCGGAGTACCTGTGTCCATTTTTATGGTGCTTCAGTTGATTGTACTTTGCAAACTACATGGCTGTTTACAAGCTGCAGGCCTACAGCAATGGTGTGTTAGTCCAGGCTATCAGCGCCCTTTTTCCAACAACATGGGCTCACTTCATGTCTCTGTGTCACATTTTGGTAATTCTCATAGTATTTTGAATGTTTTCCTCATAACTGTTATCATGACCTCTGATGAATAGTCTCTGATGTTACTATTGTTATTTTCTTGGGTGCCACAAACTATGCCCATAAAAAGATGGTGAACAGAACTGATAATGTGTATACTGTGACTGCTTCACTGACAGCCTGTTCCCTCTTCTGTCTCTTTTGAAGCATCTCTATTTCCTGAGACACAACAATATTGAAATTAGGCCAATTAATAACCCTATAATGGCTCTGAAGTGTTCAACTGAAGGGAAGGAAGAGTTCTACTTCTTTCACTTGAAGTCAAAATCTAGAAATGACTAAGCTCAGTGAGGAAGTCATGTGGAAAGCTGATAAAGGCTAAGAGCTAGCAGGCCTCTTGACCCAAACATTAGCCAGGTTGTGAAAGCAAAGGAAAAGTTCTTAAGGACATTAAAGGTGCCACTCCAGTGAATACACGAATGATAAGAAAGCGAAACAGTGTTGTTGCTGCTATGCGGAAGGTTTAGTGGTCTGGATAAAAGATTAAACCAGTTACAACATTGCCTTAACCCAAAGCCTAATCCAGAGCCAGGGCCTGACTCTCTTCAATTCTGTGAAGGCTGAGAGGGCTGAGGAGGCTGCAGCAGAAAAGCTTGAAGTTAGTAAAGGAGGGTACATGAGATTCAAGGAAGGAAGCCGTCTCTGTAACATAAAACTGAGAGGCGAAACACCGAGTGCTGATGCAGCAGCTGCATCCAGGGCCCCAAAGGTCAAGCTGAGAGAAGTGATGAAGGTGGTTCGCTGAACAACGGAGTTTTCAATGCAGATGAAACACCTGAATTAGGGTGGGGCCGTACAACGCGCCCAAACTGCTGCTGCTTCTGGATAAGGAAGAAAGTGGTTTCTTGAGATGGAATCTACTGGTGAAGACGCTGTGCACATTGTTGAAATGATAACACAAGGTTTAGAATATTACAGAAACTTAGTTGATAAAACAGAGGCAGGATTTGAGGACAGATTCCAATTTTGAAAGAAGTTCTGAGAATAAAATGCCAACAAACAGCATTACAAGGTACAGAGAAATCTTTCATGAAAAAGTCAATTGAGGCAGCAAACTTCATTCTTGTCATATTTTAAGAAATTATCTCAGCCACTCCAACCTTCAGCAACCATCATCAGCTGCAGTCGACATTTCCAGACACTCCACCAGGGCTAGGGAGAGCGGCTCACCCTGTAATCCTAGCACTCCAGAGGCTGAGGCAGGTGGATTTCCTGAGCTCAGGAGTTCAAGACTAGTCTGAGCAAGAGTGAGACCCCATCTCTAAAAGTAGTCAGGCATTGTGGCATGTGCCTCTAGTTCCAGCTACTCGGGAGGCTGAGGCAAGAGAATTACTTGAGCCTAACAGTTTGAGGTTGCTGTGAGCTATGATGTCATAGCACTCAATTGAGGGCAATGAAGTGAGACTTTGTCTCAAAAAAAAAAAAAAAAGAAAAGAAAAAAGAAAACCAAAGATTGTAACTGGCTGAAGGTTCAGATGTTTATCAGCACTTCTTAGCAGTATTTTAAAATTAAGATATTTACATTGTTTTTGAGGCATGATGCATTGTACACTTAATATACTATAGTAGAAACATAATTTTTATATTTACTGAGAAACCAATTACTCTGGCACACTTTATTGCAGTGGTCTGAAGCATAACACACCCAAGCTATGCCAACACACGCACCTTCAGTGGCAGAGACTCAGTGTACAGAGGCAGGAGTTTATGGACACGTCCTCACTATGCCATGGGATTTTGTTCCAGGAAATGATCTTCTCTGTGAAGTGACATTTGATACATTTCTAGCTTGGCATTTCTTTCATTACATTGTAATTTCTTTCCACTCCACTGGAATATCTTTTATAACTCCTATTCTTTCTGAGCTATGTTCACTAGCCTCCTAGCTTTGCAGTTAGGTGTGTCTGAGTGACTGAACTCTACATAATGGCTTATGAATGGAAGTCTGCTGAATAAAAAACTCATATGCCAACTCCTCCACACTCTTTCTCTGTTAGCTTGAAGCAGAAAAGCATGGATCCTTAGGGAGCCACATACTGAAGGTGGCAGAACCATACATAATACAGGGTGGCCATAAAGGCTGTGTGCAATTTATAATTGCCCACCACTAAATTGCACACGAGCTTTATGTGCTGAGATATAGGATGAGGCAGTGAAGTATCCTAGAAAACATGTTCTATCTTGATGGTGTTGAAAGAACTTACACCTCTGAATGAGGACGTGGAGAAAAGCTCCTTGCTCATCAGGAGCATCTGTTTAGGCCTTCCTTGGAGAAATACATTTGTATTGTGTTTAAACCACTAGGCATTGTCAGATTCTTTGTTGCAGAAGCTAGCATTACTTTAACTAACATACGGACACTTGGTAGCAATTTGGTGAGCAAGAGGAAGTAGTACAGAGTTTCTCTGTATTGAGATCTTGCTCATTGATGAAGGTACAAGTTAGAATTTCTGGGCTATAAAATGAAATGTCAGAAAAATGAGCTCATAGGCAAGAATTTAGTTTCTCCTGCAAGAACTTTCATAATTTTAGTATAAAGCCTGTCTTGTCACACTTTTGGCATTTATTAGGGTATTACTGCCAAAGTCTGAAGTTTTCTAGGTTGTATAAATTCACTGTATTCAGATTACCATTTTCTTAATGTTATTTGTTGCCAAAGAGGTGGTTTTAAATGATGACTTATTGTTTAACTTGGCTAGAAGAAGGATGTTTTATTTAAGGGGTGAGACAATAAACAGATATTTGTGTAAACAAAAATTCAAATGTTTCAATTAAACTTAACACTAACCCCCATTCCAAGATATTTTCACAGTCCCTGAATGATGACTGCTAATCTCTGTTGTTAGTTCCTGAACTCTGTCTCCCCCTGGTAAGCAGATGCTACTGAAATAAAAAGCAAATAATAAATTTTCAAGAAGCTCCTTCTTTCGAGGGCATAAGAGGGAATGTTAAAGCCAAACAGCTCTGCATACATCGTTAGCAACCAAAGATCTCAAGTTACAGGCGGCAAGGTCAACCTGAAGCTACCTAGAATCCACGGGACTTGGCCATGAGTCTAATCTGCCTTAACCTCCTGAGCCACCATTTCTTCATCTGTAAAGTAAGAGGGGTTAGTGATTCTCTACTGTTTGAGAAGCAATGCTGCCTTTATAATAAAATTTAACATATGGGAGGTGCCTATGGCTCAAGGAGTAGGGCATCGGCCCCATATACTGGAGGTGGTGGGTTCAAACCTGGCCCAGCCAAAAACTGCAAAAATAAAAAAAAAAATTAATGTATACTTTACTATTAGCAATAAAATTCACATTTCAAAAAAAAATCAACGTTATAATTTATACTAAGGATCTCAAAATGCAAATGTCAGACGTATCTAAACTAGAATACAAAATAGTCAAACGCTTTACACACCTACTAACAAAGAATTTGGATTTTAAAGAAGCAAAAGACCAGAAGCCATTCCATTCAAGTAGTAAAGTTATAAAAAGCAATCTTATTTGTACTTAATAAGAGGAAGAAGAAAATAACTTTAAGCGAGGGAGGCTCGCAACTTGTCAAGACTATTGAAATGAAGAAAACCAAGGAGACTGGGCCTTATCTGAAAATGTGATTGCAGCATAATTTTCTTGTGCAAAGATATAAGATGAGACAGTGATGTATCCTAGAAAACATGTTCTATCTTAGTAAGCCACACATATGGAGAGGCACACATTTACTGAACTTAAAGACACGGCAAATGTGGAAAAGAGGCTGAATTGGACAATCAGTTTCTACAACATAGATTATTATCATGTTATTATCTATGGATGTGATAAGGGCTATGTTTTTAGAAACCACCTTAATTAACAGAATCCAATGACAGTGTCGTATTTCAGGTGTCTCCACACTTTAATAATGTGTGCAAATATGTTTTAGTAAGTACAGAAAAAACTTAAATTTGATACATACTATCTTTGTTAATAACTGGAATCCTTTGTGATTCTCTCCTGGTATTTTCTCCCATCACTCAATTAGCAAAAAAAAAAGCAAAACAAATGAAAATCCAGCCTACAGTAATTTTTCAGAACTTCAGAATTTATCCTAGAAATTATTTGAAAGAACAGTTAGGCCAATAATTTTTTTTAGATGTTTCACAGATGAGAATAAGGAGTTTGCATACTATTTCAAAGAACTGGCATGGAATAACAGAATAATAACATGGGAGAAAAAAAATGTTTCTTCGGTAAAAAAGCTACATTGCAATCATGTTATCATTAATTATGAATCACAAAGTGCAAGAGAATAATAATGTACAAGTTGAACTTAATGACCTTAATGTCCCTTTACTGTACCACAACCTAGCATGATAGGTTTTCAATGAAATTTATATTTATTTGTGACAATTTGAATATTGGTACATCAGAACACAATCATTAAAAGGCAACTTAGCTATTCTCCCCTCTAGAGAAACATTAATTTTATAATAAATGTTTTTGAAAAAATATAATTTAAAATTAAAAAGGTTTTTAATAAGCAACTTACATTAATGTTCTATATATTTAAATTATTTCTTACAAGAGCATAAGATTTGGAATCAGATTTGGATTTGAAACCTGAGTTTACCACTCAATATATAATAAAGAGCTCAGCAAAGTTCAAGGTCACAGTAAATCCTCAAATGTTAGCTGCTGTTATTTCTAATAAAGCAGTGGTGACTGCCACTTAGAGTACTTACTATGCATGCTTTATGAATATTATGGTATTTATTCCTCCTAATCATTCTCAGAGAATTATTATCCCTGTTAATATATGAAAACACTGAGGTTCAGAAAAAGTTTAGAGACACACCCAGGGTCTGAACCCAAGTGTGTCAGAAGCCAAAGCTCCAATGTTTGCCAATGAAATAGTAAACTACTCAATTGTTGCTCCTTAAAGTGGGGCCCATTAAAAGTCTTTGTTGAGTATGTATGTGTGCCGGGATAAGAAGGTGCCTATGAGCTTACTATAAGCATTAAACACTTTTCAAGTTGATGAAAATTTTAAAATAATTAATATTTGTGCTCTGAATTATCTAGATAACTGCTTTAAAACCAAATATTGCCAGTACACTTCAATGCTTAGGTTTGTATTTGTATTTATTTCCACATTAAAGTCCAGTTCCACTTTTGTTGTGGAAGGATTATGGAGAACAGAAGCTGACTTAATAGGGAAATGATGTCTTCAGGCCAGGGGAAAATCAAGTAACATCATTATGTGCTGAACAAATGAAAGCAATAGCCTGAACAGAGAGGAATAGGGGGAAAACTGAGTCCCTACACAGCTTATGGAAGTGGAGCCTGCATGGGGAGCCTAACTCTATTATAGTGCTCAGTACCATATCACATTACAAGTGATGATTTCATCTTGGCAAACATCACCATCCATATTTAATAAACATTTTAAGTTTTATTAGTTTTCTAGTTTTGCTTACATCTAATCTGTAAACTTGTTTTGGTTTTATACTTGCAAGAGCTAAAAGCATAGGGCATTTACACCTGGTTTTATCTTTATATATATTTAGATAACATAATTTTAAGTAAAAATTGAGGTGCTCAGAGATGTTTCCTTATTAAAAAGGGGTGTAGTTGCTCGCTTCAGCAGCACATATACTAAAAATTGGAACAATACAGAGAAGATTAGCATGGCCCCTGCACAAAGATGACACGCAAATATGTGAAGCGTTCCATATTTTTTTGATCCTATAATTCTTCTACTAGGTATATACCCAGAAGACCAAAAACCATAAAGATACAAAGATATTTGTATCAGAATGTTCACTGAAGCCCAATTCATAATTGCTAGGTCATGGAAGAAGCCCAATTCATAATTGCTAGGTCATGGAAGAAGCCCAAGAGCCCATCAATCCACGAATGGATCAATAAATTGTGGTATATGTACACCATGGAATATTATGCAGCCATTAAGAAAGATGGAGACTTTACCTCTTTCATGTTTACATGGATGGAGCTGGAAAATATTCTTCTTAACAAAGTATCCCAAGAATGGAAGAAAAAGTATCCAATGTACTCAGCTCTACTATGAAACTAATTTATAGCTTTCATAAAAAAGCTATAACCCAATTTTAGCCCAGGAATATGGGGAGAGGGGAGGG
>NW_003852468.1:3568997-3591820 GCF_000181295.1 Otolemur garnettii | reverse complement strand
GATTGGTGGGATCACACCTATGGTTCATCCTATAAGGGTACATGTGAATCTCTCTAAATGTGAATAATGTCTTAACACAGTAACTAAGAAAAAGACATGAGGGCTATGTTAACCAGTTGGATAAAAGTATTTCAAATTGTATACAGAAACAGTACACTGTACCCCATGATAGTATTAATGTACACTGCTATGATTTAATATAAAAAAAGACGAAAAAAAAAATAAAAGGGGGTGTATATTAAAATTTGAGAAAAACTGGTCTATACTGTCCCAGTTAACTATTATTATCACCTGCCTCACAAGAACTGGAGGATTAAAAAAGATAATGAATGTGAGAGTACCTGGCCCAAAGAAGAAATTATGATGTTAATTCTGGAAGCAGAGAAAATCTGGAAGCTAAAATATAGTCGAGGTTCTTTTACCGTTCTGAAGACTAGGAATACTGATATCACTTAAGAGCTTGTTACAAATTGAGAATCCCAGTTTCCATCCATTCTTAAAATGTTAATAATATCCTTGGCGAGTTTAAATACATGCACATTCAAGTTTGAGAAGCCTTAGTCTAGGTCCCCACAGAGAATGTAGATAGTAAAACTCATTTTTTTTTTTTTTTACAACTTTTTAGGTGATTAGAGAAAGGCCTGGTATAAATGGCCAAAAAACAATGTCCCACCCAATAAGGTCTTGTTTTGAGGTCCTCTTCCAAATGAATCTAAGTTCTAATTTGGAAAGGCAAAAAGTGTATTTTAAAATGAAAAGTTTTCATAAAATTTCTCTGAATTTTGAGTAAACAAATTTTAAGATCTGTCACTTAAAAAACATTTTCAGATTTTTCTTGCCCAGTAGCAATTAAAATCATTTATATATGTTAAGCTCTTAAATATTATAGCTATTAAGATCTGTCTATCAAAGTCCTGGCTTAGTTTATGATGATTCTGTGCTTACACTAATAAAACACTACTAAAAAAAAGTGATTGTGTGTACTAAATGTATTAATTTTACTATTCCATAAAAATCTCAGATCACATTCAGCAGTTATAATTTTGTTAATGTAATTAACCTAAAGAACATCTATGCTTTTCTTCTTGAACCCAGTAGCCCTATGTATTTAAGACATGCTGTACTTAAAAAGATTCAAAGAAGTTATTCTTAGAAGCATAGAAAATAAAGTTAACAACTAATACCCAAGAAAAGACACTAATATCTTAAGATGATCTTGATATCATCTAAGGGCTAGTTCAGTAAGAATTAAAATGAACTATGTTATTTATTGCTGTACGTTCTTTACATACAGACCCCAGAAGTCCATGAAGAATGTAAAGCAAAGCAATTACAAGTGTGTGTATGTAAGGATATATGGCTAGGCCTACTAGGCAATTCCTACCAGTTCTGGGTGTATACCATAACCCAGATCACAGTACGCTATGGACTGAATACTTGTGTTCCTTTCCCACCAAAGTCATTATGCTGAAGGCCTAGTCCCCCAATGTAATGGTATTTGGAAGTGGGGCATTTCCATGGTAATTCTAAGTATGGAGTCCTTAAGAATGGGATTAGTGCCTTTGTAAAAAGAGGCATGAGAGTGACGATCTTGTTTTGCCAAGTGAAGATACAGGCCCAAGGGGGCCATCTGCACACCCGGAAGAGGGCCCTCAAAAGAACTCGAGTTCGCTGGCATCCAGATGTTGGAATTTAACCTCTAAAACTGTGAGAAATAAATGTTTATTCTTTAAACCATCCAGTTTACTGTATTTAACCAAAACAACTAAGGCAAAGTAGAATCATCCCTTATGCTTCACAGTCCCAGGCAAATCCGAACCAAGAGTCAACACCTGTACAGCTACAACTCTCTTGTGTATGGTACAGTATGATACAAAACAATTATTATGATGATTATAATTTAAGAAAACTACAATTGGGGACGTTTCTAAGGGTTTATAGGTTATCTTGCTCTTTTAGTCCTTAATACAATTAATCCACTATCCTTAGAGCAGAGCTTTTCAATCATTTTTTTCTCATGGCACACTTGAACTTATAGTTAAACTACTGTGGCACACTTAAATTATGTTGATTAAAAAAAAAGAGTAGAAAAAGAATATACTTACTGTGCTTTGAACTTCTTTCAAAAATAATTTAATTAATCTTACAAAATTTTCGGGGAACACCTAAGATCTTCTTACAGCACACCGTTTGAAAATCACTGCCCTACAATCATAATTCTTCTCTATCAAGTAGTTTAGATTCCAACAATTCTGTTCATATATTAAGCAATTCAAACTCTATACATACACATATACAATATATTGGGGAAACACAAAGAATGATTTTTAGCTTATGCTGAATACTTCATTTTATCATTTTCCTATTAACTGTTACAAAAAGATAAAACCATTACCTGCAGTTTGAATTCATTAAACAATATATAAAAAAAAACCCCAGAAAACAGGAAGAAGTAGGCAAACTTATGCCTGCACTCACTCAACTAGCTTTTGGCATGAATCTAATTAAGTATAATTAAGTTAAAGACTGTGGTCTCTGAATTCACATCAGATGCTAGTGGCCATCTCCATCCAGGCACTTGGGTATCCTCTAATATGTCCTTGAACATGGCATGTTGTTATTCAGACTACCCAATGTTTTCATGAAGGCAGATATATACTAAAGTTACTTACTTCATTATCAAGGTCACTATGCTTCCCCACTAGGATTTTGTACACTGAAACTCCATCACATAACACTTCAGACAACTATAAAAGAATCAACTTGGCCCTCTACCAATTTTTTTTTTTTCAACAGGGTCTCTGTTGCCTGGGCTGAAGTGGAGTGGTGTCATCATAGATCACTGCAACCTCAAACTCTTGTGCTCAAGTGATGCCCCCGCTTCAGCCTCCTGATTATCTAGGACTACAGGCATGCATCACCACACCCGACTAAGTTTCCCTTTTTTTAAGAGATGGGGTTTTGCTCTTGCTCAGGCTGGTCTTGAACTCTAGCCTTGAGTAATCTTCCTGCCTCAGCCTGCCAGAATGCTAGGATTACAGGTGTGAGAGCCATCATACCCAGCCCTATACCAGATTTAGTTTCATTGAGAAGAGTAATCTCTATCTTCCGTTAGTCACCATTAAATTGTAAAATTCAGTTGATAATGTACACAGTTCCATACTGTCTTTATGCCCTAGGACATCAATTGTACTGGAATCTTAGCATATGTAGATTCCTGCTTTTGGTACTAAACATTACTATAATGGTAAAAATATAGCAGAGGAACATCTTTTTGAAATTATTGCCTATAGGAGACTGTATATATAAATTTGTTTCTTTTCAAATGGTAAAGTAGCTCGTAGCTTCTATTACTTATAGAGGAAAAGCTCAGGCCAGATGCCAATTCGTGGGAACCATGTCCAGCTTTAACACAGAAAAGTTGGCATATTTTTATAGCTGCACCTAGTGAAGAAGATCCCTCAAATCTGGCCTAATGATTGACTGTAGAAGATGAAGTTGAAGTTCAGATTTTTAAGGCTCAAAGGTCCAGGGTTAAAGGAGTACTTCTGAGAAGTACTTAACACCTGACATGGCTGTGGGACCTGATGAGCAGCGAACGTAACAGGAAGGGCTTACATGGCAGACAGATAAGAAAGGAGTGGCTGGACGCCTGGCACAAAGCAAATGTGCCTCAAAACGGCAAGAATGCTTATCTAGCAAATGTCAAGACCCTTCTTGTTTATGTGGAAAATATAGGGCAGGGTTAACACAACCAGAAGAGGATTTCCCTATTATAAACAAAGAGGAGTATGTTTCTTTTACATACAGTGGAAAATTAGTTTGGGCAAAGGGGAATGGGACCCCTAGAAGCACCAGTCCTGAGCACATTAGAACAGAAGGCTCCCTTTTGTTTTCTGAACTGCCAATGTCCATGATGGTGTGAGGAAGATGGGGGTGGGGCAGTAGAATCAAAGGGAATATGAAGACGAGGTTTGACCTTAACCCACAGAGAAGTGTTAAAATGACTAACAGATGCCTCTTGTTAGAGTGTAGCATGGCAAAGTGGTGAACAGAGGGAGGAACAGGGCAGAAGAAACTGTGGACAGAACAGGAAGGAGGTCATCAGGGTTGAGATTTTGCACTAATAGGTATTGTCCCCCCAACCCCCCAAAGAAAAATCACTCAGAAGGTGCCAAGGACAAAAGAAGCACCTTGTAACATTCCCTAATATGTATTTATTTTCTTTTAAAAACTGAAGACACCCCCTCCCACAGACTTCCTTAGCATTTTTCATTCAGTCATCAAACCCCTTTCTAAACGCTATTCTCATGAAACCTCTGTGAGGTAGGCAGCATGATTCTAATGTTTACTCATGAGCAAGCTAAGGCACAAATTGAGCCTGAGCAGCAAAAGTGGTCCTTTGCCAATTATCAGGTCCCTGGATTTGTTACTCTAACACACTTCCTCCGTGTCAATGCAGGCGACTCCACAGACACGGCTATGGAATGTCCTCTGGGTGACAGTCCTAAGAGTCAAAGAAAACCATTCTTGCCTCTGGGAAGACAACACACTCTCGGAAGGCTCACTGATGGAGTCTTGGGAGATGCTCTTCTCGTAAGGTATGTGCTTGAACAAGGAGACAAATCACCTGTGATTACAGGAAAGAGGCTGAAGATGCACTCTTATTTCTCCACACTTTTGAGATTAGAATAGTGGCAATTTTAACAAATTATATAATCCAAGGAACCTTAGTTCTTAACTTTGGTTCTGCACATCAAAATTCCAAGTCCTACATTTTACTAATGATTCTGATGTTTTCTCTCAGGTACATCTCCACATTCTTGGTCCCAGACAATTCTCTTTTACCATAACTGAATTATCTGTATACAATTAAAGGGATCCACACCAAGATCTGAAGCAAACAATGTATCTGGTCAGCATACACTGGTTCCATGTATTTTGAGAAATACTTAAGTACACAAAGGGAGCGTGCAATGTTAAAGAGATGACGTGAACAATATTGGTGGCTTGTTAATGGAGGATTCAGTGTCCATCAGGAAACTGAAGATACTCAGAAGTTGCTCCCCAATTTCTATTAACAATCTAAAAATGAACATTTCCATTTGATACAAATATACAAATTTAAAAGGTGTGCAGTTCAGAATGGCCTATCATTTTTAGATTGCTTATGTGCCAGAAAATATACAGTCAATAAAAAAATACCAGAGAGGAGGGGACAAAAGGCTCTCTGGATCTGTACAGCAAAAATGAATATCAATTCAACAGGTAGCAAATCATGGAGGAAGTGGCGTCCTTGGAATTAAGAAGCATTGAATAATGGCAGGTCACAAATCTGGTGACGGGGGATATGACGAATAGTAAGGCCCGTTTTCCTGGGGAAAGAAAAGAAGACAAGCACAGTAAGTAACAGGACCAATGTAACTGGGAATGTGAAAGGAAGGGATTGATAGCTGCACACCTACCACGGAGTGGGTCCTTGGCCCACATAGTGCCACTGAGGTCAGGGAGAGTTGGGGTATCATCCAGGCAGAGGCAACTGGATGATAATGGGCACTTTTTTCATTATATCTTTAAATATTCACATAATGTCATGAAGTAGATAACATCCTCATTTCATAAGAGAGAAAAATGAGGATCACACAGATTGCGTAATTCACTTAAGGTCACCTAGTTAGTAGCCAACAGAGCCTGATTTAAATCCAAATTTATCTGAATCTAATGTCCAGATTCCTTTTTTTTTTTTTAATGCTCAGATTCTTTTTTGTTACATTGTGTTGCCTCATCATATGCCAAATCTTAATATAGAGCTATGAAACAAAAAATTATTACTGAGGAATTTAATAACTGTAACTATTTTGGCAGAAGACAGTATTCTTCATGACATGCCTGAGTGGTGAGTCTTGTAACAATTATAGTTCTCAGGGAATTTATTTCAAGATCAGGATGGAGAATTAAATGCCAGAACCTTAATTCCAAACGTAAAAAGCAACACACCAGGAAAATCTTTTGGCCTTCACTTTAGCTAAATTTATCTTAATAAAAATAAAAATCAAGATAGTTAATTTTATAGAAGGATCCTAGATTAGATTTATGTGACTTAAGATTGATTTCTCATTTTTAAGGGAAGTTACACAAAAACTTGTTTTTCAGTCAACTATCAACACAAAAGGTTTAGCATTAGTGTAGGCAATAGTTATGAACAGAGAATGAGAAGTTGGGTGAAAATAGCACTGCTTCATGGTAAATTCATCTTCTACAGTAGTCACATTTAACCTGCCCAGTCTTGAACAGCAGGTAGTTCAATGTTACTTGAGACCTACATGAATTTAGAGACTGCAGTCGTTAGTGCAGATGCTCCAGGGCAGGAAGTGATCCTGGCACGTTGCCAGGAAAATAGAAGATTCCAGGAAAACTTACTTTGTGATTATTTCAGCAATGAAGACACAAGTTACCAATAACTGTGGGATACAGCAAAAACAATCCTAAAGAGGAAAATTTATCACTTTAGATACCTACATCCAAAAAACAGAAAAAGAACTCATCAACAAACTCTCAAGTCATCAGATGGAATGGGAAAAAGAAGAATAATCTAAGCCTAAACCCAGCAGAAAAAAAGAAACATCCAAAATTAAATCAGTGATTAATGAAAATGAAAACAAAAGAATCATTCAGAAAATTAATGAAACAAGGAGTTGGTTTTTTCAAACAATAAATAGATAAACCTTTGGCCAGACTAACTACAAATAGAAAAGTAAAATCTCCAGTAACCTCAAACAGAAATGATAAAGGGTAAATAACAACTGATGCCACAGAGATACAAGAGATCATCTCTGAATATTACCAGAAACTCTACGCCCAGAAATTTGACAATGTGAAGGAAATGGATCAATATTTGGAATCACACCCTCTCCCTAGACTTTGCCAGGAAGAAACAGATCTCCTGAACTTACCAATTTCAAGCACTGAGATCAAAGAAAAAAATAAAGATAAAAAAATCTTCTAACAAAAAAATGCCCTGGTCCAGAAGGCTTCACACCAGAATTCGATCAAACCTTCAAAGAAGAGCTTATTCCTATACTGCAGAAATTATTCCAAAAAATTGAGAAGGAAGGAATCTTCCCCAATACATTCTATGAATCAAATATCACCCTGATACCAAAAACCAGGAAAATATCCAACTAAAAAGGAGAACTTCAGACCAATTTCACTAATGAATATAGATGCAAAAATTCTCAAGAAAATCCTAGCAAACAGATTACAGCTTATCATCAAAACAGCCATATATCATTATCAAGGATGCAAGGCTGGTTTAACATCAAGTAGGTTTCATCCCAAGGATGCAAGGCTGGTTTAACATACACAAGTCCATAAACGTTATTCACTGTATCAACAGAAGCAAAAACAAAGACCATATGATCCTCTCAATGGATGCAGAAAAAAGCATTTGATAAAATCCAGCATCCTTTTCTAATTAGAACACTGAGGAGTATAGGCATAGATGGCACATTTCTTAAAATGATGGAAGCCATCTATGACAAACCCACAGCGAATATTTTAATGAATGGAGTAAAACTGAAAGCTTTTCCACTTAGAACTGGAACCAGACAAGGTTGTCTTCTGTCACCATTACTATTCACTATTCTGTCACCATAGTGCTAGAAGTTCTAGCCAATACAATTAGGCAAGACAAGGAAATAAAGGGCATCCAAACGGGAGCAGAGGAGGTCAAACTCTCCCTCTTTGCTGACAATATGATCTTATACTAAGACTCAACCACAGACTCCTGGAAGTTATCAAAAAATACAGTAATGTCTCAGGATATAAAGTCAATGTTCACAAGTCAGTAGTCTTTGTATAACAGCTAAGATGAGAGGCTAATTAAGGACATAACCCCCTTCACCATAGCTTCAAAGAAAATGAAACACCTAGGAAAATACCTAACAAAAGAGGTGAAGGACCTCTATAAAGAAAAGAAAGTAATTTCTTTCCTTTTAGAAAGGAAAAGGGGAGAGCAGAGAGAAGGAAGGAGGGAGGGAGGTGGAAGGTGATGGTGTGTGACACACCTTTTGTGGGGGGGACATAATCATAAGAGAGACTTTACCTAACAAATGCAATCAATGCAACCTGGTTCTTTGTACCCTCAATGAATTCCCAACAATTAAAAAAAATTTTTAAAAGAAAAATATTTAGGTAGAAACAAATTCTAGCAATGGCTATATTTCTGAAAACATTAAAAAAAAATACTAGAAACTTTTATTTCTTTCTGTATTTTAGAACTCCTTATTGAAATCTGCTTCACTAACCCATCCTGCAGCTTCAATATGCATAGAAGCTATGCTTAGAAAATCCATGCTGCAGTTCACCTGGAATGAAACAATTTACCATCTTTAAGAGCACTATATTCTAACACTAAATTTTTCTAGGTTTCTCATATTTATATTAAATTGTGATAAACTAAGAAGAGCAAGTCTAATACTGCTATGAAATAGATGTTCATATATTAATCTCACATTGTCCAAGAGATGGTCAAATATTTTCTCTATTTTTTGAAAAATCATAGAAATTTAAAGAACTGTTGCCAGATTAAATCATACATTCTCTGCTTTGACTGTATTTATAAGAATGCCAACTATTCCCCTTTGTGAAATGGTCTTGATATCATTTTTATAATTACCTTCCAAGGTCCCTTTTAATCCTATAAAATTTGGATTGTCACTATTCCAAGACACCTAAGTCCCAGAAAATCAGCTCACTGAAACTTGCTAAGCGACACTACTTCACTCCTTCACCACAGAGAACCTGCTGCGTGCAAGGCACAACTGAGTATGTAATAAACTTAACCAATTCTATATTCATTTATTTTCTCCCATCGTATTTCTGATCTTTCCAAACAAAGGAAAAGTTTCCTTGCAAGGTAACATCCAACCACCTACTAGTACTGTGTGCCTCCGCCTCAATCCTTACATGCCACAAGCAGAACACACTCAATGTCCCTTCCTCCCAATCCCTCAATCCTTTTCCTCCAAATTGTTCCTCTAGGGTAGTGGCAACACCACCCACTAAGCCTTCCAAAGCAGAAACTTTCTTTCTGCTCCATCCCTACTGGATACTCAGTCAACAAATGGTGTCTATTTCCATATATCTCTAAAATCTTTAAATGCTCCCCATTATCACTACCACTTCCCTAACTCTTGTCTCACTTCTCTTCTGGCCATTGCTAATTGACTCTCATCTCCTTCTCTCTAGACTCACCCTTTGCCTGTCCTAACAGGAGTGTAAGGGCAGTACTCTGTTGCAGAAAGCTCTTCACTGATGTCAAAGCCAAAGTCCTATTGTAAAAGTTCCACTAGCAAGTGATGTGCCCTCTGCCTGCCCCTTCCATGTCATTTCCCAATATCCTTTTTGGCATCTTCCCCATTTTTATGCCTCTCTTTGGCCTTCTCTTTGGTCTATTATCTCAATTTCAAAAAGCTCTAGCATAGGTCAAGAATTAGAGTATCAAGGACTAGATTATAAGTCATTTTTTTTTGCTTAAAGTTGCTTTGGCTATTTGGGCTTTTATGGTCCCAAATGAAGCTTAGACTTATTTTCTCTAGATGTGTGACATGATGTTGATACTTTGATGAGGACTGCATTGAATTTATACACCACTTTGGGCAGCAGAGACATTTTAACATTGTCGATCTACCAATCCATGAGCAAGGCATGTTCTTCCATTTGTTTGTCATACACGATTTTGTCGCCAGTGTGCTGCAGTTCTCCTTGCAGAGATCTTTTGCCTCCTTGGTTAAGTATATTCGTCAGCATTTTATTTTCTTTGTAACTATTATAAATAGTATTGAGTGCTTGATTTGACTCTTGACTGTTACTTTGCTAAAATTCACTTATCAATTCTAGTAGTCTTTTGAGTTTTCTAGATAAAAGATTATGTCATCAGCAAACAGAGATAGCTTGACTCCCTCTTTCCCAATTTGCCCTGTATTTTTTTCTCCTGCCTGATTTCTCTGGTAGGACTTTCAGCACTATGTTGAATAAAAGGGGTGACAGTGGGCACCCTTGCCTTCTTCCAGTTCTTAGGATGCTTTCAACTCTCCCCCTTACAGTAGGATGTCGGCTGTGGGTCTGTCATATATGGCTTGTATAATTTTGAGGTATGTTCTTTGTATGATGACTTTGTTAAGAGTTTTTATCATGAAAAGGCACTGAATTTTTACTGAATACTTTTTCTACATCTATTGAGTTGATCAGATGGTCTTTGTCTTTGCCTCTGTTTATCTGGTGAATCACATTCATTGATTTGTGTATATTGAATCATTTTTGCAGAGATCTTTTGTCTCCTTGGTTCAGTATATTAGTTAAGTATTTGTGAATGAAGTCCAGCTGATCAATGATGAATTTTCTCTTTGATATGCTGTTGAATTTGGTTTGCTAGAATTTTTTTCAAGGTGTTCACAAGCGATATTGGTTTGCAATTCCTTCTTGTTATTGTTGGGTCTTTACCTGGCTTTGGTATCAAGGTGACACTGGCTTTACAGAATGAGTTAGGGCAAATTCCCTCCTCAATGTTATGAAATAGTTTCTGCAGGACAGGTATCAGTTAGGTTTTCTATGTCTGGTAGAATTTGGCTGTGAATTTGTTTGGTCTGGAGCTCTTTTTTGTCAGGAGATTTTTTATAACTGCTTCAATATCACTGCTCATTATTGGTCTGTTCAGGAATAAAATAATGTCTTTTATAAGAACCGGAAAGGAACTAGAGACCATTATCCGAAGTGAAGTATCTCAGGAATAAAAAAATAAACACGATATATTCTCAGTAATAAGTGGGAGCTAAATGATGACACAAAGAGATGTAAAGGACATTGGAAATCAAGAAGTGTGGAGGGATGAAAACTGACCTATTGGGTACAGTGTCACCTATTCTGGTGACAGGCACACGAAAAGCCCTGACTTAAGCGTTATACAAGGTATCCATGTAACAAAAACATTTGAACCCTTTTAAATTATGAAATTAAAAAATTAAGTATTCTACTTGATTTTAATTAATTTGATTCTACTTGATTTAATTATTATGCCAATATTTGTATAGGAAGGTAAGAGTAAGCTAAAACATCTGAACAAAAAAACAAAATTAAGTCTGAGTGTAACGGCATTATAGCTGACGTTTAATGAAAGCCCACATTATAAGCCCTTCAGCATATAGAAAATGCTTTGAATAAAAAAAGAAAAGAAAAACTGGGGCCTAGATTTAGCCCAGGGCCACAGCCATTCATCTTTTCTGTACTATTTAAATACTTTATAATAAAAAAATCGAAAAAAAATGCTTTGGCTTAAAAACTAGTCCTTTAGGTTTTCTAACAAATACCTAACTTGTATATTTCTTTTCTTTTCTTTTTTTTTTCTTTCTGAGACAAGCTGTCCCTCTGGGTAGAGTGCAATAGTGTCACAGCTCACAGCAACGTCCAACTCCTGGGCTTAAGAGATTCTCTTGCCTCAGCCCCACAAGTAGCTGGGACTACAGGTGCCCACCTCAACGCCTGGCTATTTTTTGGTTGTAGTTGTCATTGTTGTTTGGCAGGCCTAGGCTGGATTTGAACCCACCAGCTCTGGTGTATATGGCTAGTGCCTTAGCCGCCTGAAGTACAGGCACTGAGCCTAACTTGTATATTTCTACTCCAGAAAATAAATCCAGACACTAGCTTTTAATTGTCAACCCCAATTTTTGGCATCACAATGTCTTTAATCCCTTTCTTTAATCCCTTTCAATACTTCCTGCTATTCTTTGTCAAAGCAAAGTGATGTACAGTTCAAAGAAGTAACAACAGGCTGTTTTCTACTTCTCCAGTCTGTGGTAATATAAACTAATGTTCTTTTTTCCCCTCCCATACATTTAATAATCTTGTATCTATGATCCAGATGCTGCAATTATAAATCCTATCTAAGCAATGGCTGAATATGAAATTTTATTAGCCATTAGATCACCTCATACACTTTGCTCTTCACATAAGGGGCAAAGAAATCATAGCTAGAAATCTTAGAAAATGTGTCATAGGATTTTTATTTTACGGTATACATGTTGCACAATAATTAGGGAAGAGTAATTCATTTCAAACTTAATATAACTTTCAAATATATTCCCTGATTTGTGCATAAAGATATGTAATTGCCACAGTTAAACAATGAGCTTGATGAGCTTCTGGCTAAGTTTGTCACTAAAAAAACTACTGAGGTGGTACCATGAATAAACATAATGGAACAGAATTTTGATGAAATTCAAGAGTACTCCTTTGGGAGGAATTCTGGGAAGATGGCTGACTGGTAGCAACCCTCGGCAGAGGCTCCTGACCAGAGGAAGAAAAACTGGGTGGAATTGGTCTCTATGAAGCCAAAGGTAGGGAGCTGAGCCAAGAAAGAAGTTGGGCGAGCTGTGACTCCAAGGAAGAGCATTTAAGAAAACAAATTTGAGGTACAAAGCCTACTGACTAGAGGATGGGAGACCCCTTCCCCAAGTAGGAGGCCTGCCTCAGGCTATCTGCTAATGAGCAGCGAACAAAAGACCTCTCATTTTACCTTGCTGGAGATAGCTGCTAAACTCCAGGTCTCTTTCTCCAGGGAGGTCCCACTTAAGAATCTAGATAATACCCCTCCAGGCATAAAATTGAACAGATGTTTTCCCCCACAAGTCCAAACTCCCAGTCAACCCTTCTCCCTTGCATGGTGGTCTGAAGTTTTGCCCCCTGCAGAGCACAGAGTATTTGGTCTTGTTGGTCTTGGCCTAAGAGATCTGGGCATAGTGTGGCCCACCAACCATCAGGACGAAATCTGTGACTAATGGGGAAGAAAGAGGGTGTGGGAAGAAAGGGACACTTGGCAGGAGGAGGAGCAGTCCCCTGGTTATGACTATGCGCGGCCAGTGGTCATAGCTATGCGCAGTCATGACTATGCGTGGCCCAGCTCAATTTGGGCTGTCTGGTGGGACAGGGTGCAGAACCCCTGGCTCTGATGGCACCCACAATGGGAGAGTGGTTGCCCTGTGTGGGCTTAGTTCAGCAGACAGGGCTGGTCCCTAGCCCCTGCTGGGCCTGTGAGCAGAGGCTTGCTAGGAGTGGACTGAGAACTTGAGAGCAAGGGCGTGGTCCCCTGATTCCAACAGAATCCTTAAGCAGTGGCTTGCTGGGTGTGAACCAAGACCTGAGGGCTAGGACGCAGTCCCTTGTCTCCAGCGGGCCTGGTGAGCAGAGGCTTACCAGGTGAGGGATGAGACCTGTGTGCCCTGACTCTAACAGAGCCTGCAAACAGAGGCTTGCCAGGCAGTGAACTGAGACTGAGGGGAGGGGAGGGAGGAGGGAGGGGCACGGTTCCGTGACTCTAACTGGTCTGGCAAGTAGAGGCTGGCTGGGTGTGAACTGAGACCGGTGGGCAGGGGCACGGCCCCTGGCTCCAACTGGGCCTGTGAGCAGAGAAGCAGACAACAGTGTGGACTGAGTCTGGTGGGTGGGAGCGTGGATCCCTGGCTCCAACTGTGTTGTAGGAGACCCTTGAACCCCTCTCTGTTGAGCAGGGTTTGCACTGCTTGAGACAATTTAATTGGGGCTGTCCACTTGGGGACATTCTGAGGTTGACCTTTGAAGTTCTGTAGTGAAAAAGAACTGAGGGGTGGGGGCTGGGAGCCGCAGCTGTTTATATCTCTTCACAGTTGAAATTTAAACCTAATACTATGGCTTCCAAAGATAGGGTAGAGGTTGGCTGATATCAAAACAGAGCTAGCTTGTGCTATCTCACCAAGCAGGTCCTCAGAATCTCTGGCCAAAACTCTGAAAGGGACCTTTGTAAGGTTTTTGGAGATAATTCACAACTATAAAGCTTAGCACTTTGGTAAGCGGCTATCTCTACTACCTAGGAACTCCAATTCAATCTCTCCCTACCAGTTCTAATAACCAAGCAGTGGAAAATAAACATGTGGACCCAACAGAAGCACCCTGGCAACATGAATAACCAGAGTAGATCAGCCTCCCCCCTCCCAAGAAATGACAAAGAAGATACAACTGAAGATGCCATGCTTAAACAAATGGCAGCAATGTTGGAAGCTGAATGCAGAATATGGATTGCAAATAAGATAAATAGAAGAAAAGATAGAAATTGAATTCCAAAGAGTAGTTCTAAAATTGTCTCAAGAAATTAATAAATTCAAAGCCCAAGTCACGAAAGATATGGACATAATGAGAAAAGAGAAAGCAGAGCTCAAGGAAACAAAAAAGTTAGTTGAGGAGCTCCAAAGTACAGTAGAATCCCTCAGTAATAGAGTTGACCAGGCAGAAGAAATGATCTCTAAAACTGAAGAAAAAGCTTTTGAACATTCCCAAACACTCAAAGACGCAGACAAATGGAGAGCAAAAACTGACCATTCCCTGAGAGAGTTGTGGGATCACTCCAAAAGAGCAAACATTTGTCTTATAGGAATTCCCAAAGGAGCAGAGGATGGCTCTAAAGGTACAGATGCTCTACTCTAAGAGATTCTGGAGGAGAATTTCCCAAGCATTGCAAGAGATATAGAACTTCAGATAGCAGACAGTTTCAGAACCCCAGCAAGACTCAATCCAAACAAAGCATCTCCTAGACACACTGATTAACTTTGCCAAAGTTAAGACAAAGGAGAAAATTCTGCAAGCAGCCAGACATAAAAAAAGCATCATCTACAAAGGGAGAAGTATCAGAATGACTGTAGACCTCTCAGCCAAAATGTTTCAAGCCAGAAGAAGATGGTCATCAACCTTCAGTCTCTTAAACAAAACAACTTCCAGCCCAGTATCCTCTACCCAGCTAAACTGAGTTTCATTTGTGATGGAGAAATCAAATACTTTAATGAGATAAGACATGTTGAGGAAATTTGCCATAACTAAATCAGTTCTCCAGGATATTCTCAGACCCATCCTCCACAACAACCAGCACAATGGTCTACCTCCAAAGTAAACACCCAGAAATTTCTGAACAAAACCCAACTTCCACAGTGGTAAAAGGATTAAAAATGTCCACTGGATATCCGAAAATCATGACACCCCAAACACAACCAGGCTTATCAATTCTCTCAATTAATGTGAATGGTTTAAATTGTCTTCTAAAGAGGCAAAGGCTGGCTGACTGGATACATAAACTCACATCAGTTATCTGCTGTATAAAAGAATCTCACCTTACCTTAAAGAATAAAAATAGACTCAGGGTGAAGGGATGGACTTGTATAATACAGGCAAATAGAAACCAGAAAAAAGCAGGGGTTGCACTTTTAGAGGCAGATACAATTGGCTTTAAACCAACAAAGATAAAGAAAGATAGGAAGGTCAC
This sequence comes from Otolemur garnettii, assembly GCF_000181295.1. NCBI lineage: Eukaryota > Metazoa > Chordata > Mammalia > Primates > Galagidae > Otolemur > Otolemur garnettii. The sequence continues at coordinate 3,576,480 of NW_003852468.1, read as the reverse complement.
TATATATTTGTTAAGGGAAACAACCAACATGAAGAGATTTCAATAATTAACATTTATGCACCCTACCAAAATGCTCCTCAGTTCATAAAGCAGACCCTAATAGATATGAACTTGATATCTTCCTGCACTACAATAGTAGGAGATTTTTAACACCCTTTTGACAGTTTTGGATAGATCCTCCAAGAAGACAAAGAAATATTAGACTTAAACCTGACCTTAGAACAAACGGACTTTATAGACCTCTACAGAACATTTCACCTTAATAAAACTGAATATATATTCTTATCATTAGCCCATGGGTCATCCTCCAAAATAGATCATATCCTAGGACATAAGTCTAACCCCAGCAAATTTAAAAATATAGAAATTATTCTTTGTATCTTCTCGGACCACCATGGAATAAAAGTTGAACTCAACAGCATCAGGAATCCTCATACTCAAACAAAGTCATGGAAACTAAATAATCTTAGGCTGAATGATAGCTGGGTCAAAGACAAGATTAAGAAAGAAATCACCAAATTTTTGGAAGAAAATGATAAGGAAGACACAAATTATCAAAACCTGTGGGATACTGCAAAGGCAGTCCTACGAGGAAAATTTATAGTACTGGCAGCCTTCATTAGGAAAACAGAAAGACAGGAAGCCAACAACTTAATGGATCATCTCAAGCAACTGGAAAAGGAAGAATATTCCAACCCCAGATCCAGAAGAAGAAAAGAAATAACCAAAATTAGGGCAGAATTAAATGAAATTGAGAAAACAAAAGAATCATTCAGAAGATCAACAAAACAAATAAAACTGATTTTTGAAAAGATTAACAAAATTGATAAACCTTTGGCCAACGTAACCAGAAATAGAAAAGTAAAATCTCTAATATCAGGCTGTGCCTGTGGCTCAAAGGAGTAGGGCGCTAGCTTCATATGCCGGAGGTGGCAGGTTCAAATCCAGCCCCTGCCAAAAACTGCAAAAAACAAACAAACAAAAAAAAAAACTTCTAATATTGTCTGTCAGAAACAATAAAGAAGAAAGAACAACAGACACCTCAGAAATTAAAAAAATCCTCAATGATTACTACAAAAATCTCTATTCCCAGAAATATGAAAGTCTGAAGGAAATGGACCAATACCTGGAAGCAGGCCACCTTCCTAGACTCAGCCAGAACAAATTAGAAATCTTGAATAGACCTATATCAATCACTGACATAGCATCAACAATACAAAATCTCTCAAAACAGAAAAACCTGGGACCAGATGGCTTCACATCCAAATTCTATCAAACCTTACAAGAGGAACTAGTACCTATGTTATACAACATTTTCCAAAGCATAGAAAAAGAAGGAATACTTCCAACACATTCTATGAAGCAAATATCATCCTGATACCCAAACCAGGAAAGAATCCAACAAAGAAAGAAAATTATAGACTAATATCATTAATGAATGTCAATGCAAAAATATTCAATAAGATCTTAGTAAACAGAATTCAACAACATATCAAAAAAATTAAACACCATGATCAAGCTAGTTTTATTCCAGGGTTACAGGGTTGGTTCAACATATGCAAATCTATAAATATAATACATCACATCAATAAAAGAAAAAACAAAGACCATATGATTCTTTCAATTGATGCAGAAAAAGCCTTTGATAATATCCAGCATCTTTTCATGATCAGAATACTTAAGAAAATAGGCATAGAAGGGACATTTCTTAAACTGATAGAGGCCATCTATAGCAAATCCACAGCCAATATCACATCGAATGGTGTAAAATTGAAAACATTTCCACTCATATCAGGAACGAGGCAAGGATGTCCACTATCCCCACTGCTATTCAACATAGTAATGGAAGTCTTAGCCATACCAATCAGGCAAGAGAAGGCAATCAAGCGTATCCAAATAGGGTCAGAGATCAAACTCTCATTCTTTGCTGATGACATGACCCTATACCTGGAAAATCCCAGGGACTCAACTTCAAAATCTTAGAAGTGATCAAGGAATATAGCAGTGTCTCAGGATACAAAATCAATACTTACAAATCAGTACCTTTTAAATATGCCAACAATAGTCAAGCTGAAAAAACAGTCAAGAACTCTATTCCTTTTACAGTAGTGCCAAAGAAGATGAAATATCTGGGAATTTATCTAACAAAGGACATGAAAGATCTCTATAAAGAGAACTATGAAACTCTAAGAAATAGCTGAAGACGTTGACAAATGGAAAAACGTACCATGCTCATGGCTGGGAAGAATCAACATTGTTAAAATGTCCATACTACCCAAAGCAATATACAAATTTAATGCAATCCCTATTAAAGCACCATTGTCATACTTTAAAGAACTTGAAAAAATAGTACTTTGTTTTATACAGAATCAGAAAAAACCTTGAATAGCAAATACAGTACTCAGAAATAAAAACAAATCAGGAGGTATCACATTACCAGACTTTTGGCTATACTATAAATCTATAGTGATCAAAACAGCATGGTACTGGCACAAAAACAGAGTGGTAGATTTATGGAACAGAATAGAGAATGAAGAGATGAACTCAGCTACTTATAGTCATCTGTGCTTCGACAAGCCTATCAAAAATATTCAATGGGGGAAAGACTCCCTATTTAACAAATGGTGCTGGGTGAACTGGCTGGTGACCTGTAGAAGACTGAAACTGGACTCCCACCTTTCACCACTAACAAAAATTGATTCTCACTGGATAAAGATTTAAACTTAAGACATGAAACTGTAAAATCTAGAAGAGAATGTGGGGAAAACACTTGAAGAAACTGGCCTGGGAGAATATTTCATGAGGAGGACCCCCCCCAGGGCAATTGAAGCAACACCAAAAATATATTAGTGGAATCTGATCAAACTAAAAAGCTTTTGCACAGCCAAGAGCACACTAAGTAAAGCAAACAGACAACCTTCAGAATAGAATATTTTTGCAGGTTTTGCTTCTGACAAAGATGTGATAACAATAATCTACAGAGGACTCAAACTGTTCAATAAGAAAAGAACAAATAACCCTATTTCTATGTGGGCAAGAGACTTGAACAGAAACTCTTCTGATGAAGACAGGCACATGGTCTACAAACACATGAAAAAATGCTCATCATCCTTAATCATCAGAGAAATGCAAATCAAAACCACCTTTAGATATCATCTAACTCCAGTAAGATTAGCCCCCATTACAAAATCCCAAAACTACAGATGTTGGTGTGGATGCAGAGAGAAGGGAATGCTTTTACACTGCTGGTGGGAATGCAAGCTAATATGATCTTTTTGGAAAGAAGTTTGGAGAACACTCAAGGAAGTAGACCTACTGTTCGATCCTGCAATTCCTCTACTAGGTATATACCCAGATGATCAAAAATTATTTTACAACAAAGACATTTGCACTGGAATGTTTACTGCAGCCCAATTCATAATAGCCAAGATATGGAAATAGCCTAAGTGCCCATTGACCCATGAATGGATTAACAAATTGTGGTATATGTACAACATGGAATACTATGCAGCCATAAAAAGGATGGAGACTTCACATCTTTTATGTTTACCTGGATAGAGCTGGAATGTATTCTTCTTATTAAAGTATCTCAAGAGTGGGGAAAAAAGTATCCAATGTACTCAATACAACTATGAAATCAATATGTATTCACCCACACAGTCATATGAATGGCAAAACATAACCATAGTCCAGAAAGTAGAAGGGAAGAGGAGAGAGAGAGGAGGGAAGGGGGGATATGGGAAAAGGGAGGGTATTTGGGGGGACTTCACCTAATGTGCATTATGCAATGGTACATTTCCAAACTATTAAGAAATGCATATAATTGTGATGGATGTGTTACTTAGTTCAATGTAAGCATTTCACATTGTATATCGAAGCAGTACCCTGAACCCGATAAATGCATCAATGTACAAAGTTATGATTTAATAAAAAAATAATTTTAAAAAAAGAGTACTCCTTTGATTAATGCTTAATAGATCCATAAATAATAAATATACTAATAGTTGATATTCTTAAGAACATTATACAAACTTTTAGAAAAATGAAACTTTTAGCAGGGTAAAGACTATTAAGATAGGCTCCCTGATTCACAATTAATGTTGAAGGTGGACACCAATAGATTTCTGACTTTATGCAGAAGAGATTTATGTACCATTCAGTCCTAAGGACATCAGGCAGAAGTGTGTGTCTCAAATGTGGTAGAAAACTGACAGCACAACCACGAAAGATTGGCTTCAAATTCACAGCAGGAAAATCTCTTACTGAAACATTTATCTGGAGAAAATATTTTTCTTGGGGTAAATCTTTTTCCTAAAGTCACCATAGAAAAAGAATGTTAAATGACATTATCAAGTTCACTGAAACACACTGATTTACATGCACATTATCTTGCACTGACAGCGTTTTGTGCTCACAGCACTGCTCCACAGAATAGTTAATACTGTACACTGGGTGAGTGAGAACTCCTGATACTTCTTACCCTGGCATCATATTCAAGGACAAAAGGAGGGAAGTCGATCTGTTCTGGTGATATGGCAGAAAATAGCTGGTGGAGGCTGTCTACATGGTGGATTTTGTCCTTCAGTCCTGAGACAGAAAAGGTGGTGAAAAACCATGTTGACACCTGAAGAATAGAAGAGAAAAAAAATTTAAGCTGCTTTCCAGTTAGAAACATGAACACAATTCTGAAAATTTATATTAGACTCAAAACTGTATTTCAAAATCTTAAAATAACCAGTGTTTCTCAAAGTGCAGTTTGTAGTTCATCAGTTGAGCTGTGTGATCAGTTTAAATGATTATGAACATTGAAAGAAAAAGAAGAAATAAAGTAGGATGACAGTTGGGTGGGGGTGATAATAAGGATGGCCATGTCCCCTCTGCATGTGTGTGCACTTGCTGCTGCGTGTGCAGTGATGCTACAGGCTGCAGTCAAAACTGCTGCATTGTTTGGTACTAATTTGGTGCTCTGGTACTCTGAAAAGTTAGTATCTCCAAATCTCACAAACTCGATTTTTCAAATAAAACTGACAAAAACTTTTGCCAATATTTGGGAGTTAGATATTGTCATCTGACGTTTGGAATGTAGTCTCTGTCTTGAAATCAATCAAAATGAGTCACCTGGAGATGTGAAGCCACATCTCATTGAGCCATTTGCTGAATACCCTGCATAGTATACAATCCTTCTATAAAAGCGAGTCTGCAAAATCCATTGGTTCCAAAAAAAATTGCTGATGGTAAATAATACTGACATAAAGTAGGGAAACTTAAATTATTGCTCATTTGTCTAAATTGGCCATCACAGACTAGCCTCGTGAGGTGAGTGATAGGGGTGCTGTTCCCATTTACAGAAGAAGCAACCTATGCACATGACCTTCAGTGACTGGCGTAACATTCTCCAAATGGTGCAAACTGAGTACGTTACAAACACACTCCACTTTGCACTTAATACTGATGCCAATCACTTTGTGAACTTGTCTTTGGTACCCTGACTTGTCTTTGGTACCCTGTCATGTTCTTCGGTGGCTGTTCAGTGGCTGTTCCAAACCTTAACATATTCTAGGCTCTTCCTATGACAGTTTCTTCATACTTACCTGTGAGAAAAGACCTGGAAGAACAGAGGCAGCACTGACTGAACTCAGTATTCTCTCTCAGAATCCTGTTCTGACGTCCAGACTCAGTAGAAATGTCAGTTCTATCATTATTTCTCCCTTACAGCTCCAAACACTTAGCACTTGATGTTTTATTCCAACATTAAGGAACAAAGGAAAATTTGTATTTAAAAATAATTACTTAAAAATATATCATGCAAATTTTAAAGCTAGTATTTGGATGAGAAACTCAATACTTTTGTAAATGAGAAATCCCACAGTGGACACCAATTTCTCACTAAAATCTTCATTCATCTCTTAATTGTGAGGACCATTTAGTATTTGTCAGACCTAATTTCTACACAGTGCTTTAAAATAATTATTCCTATGTCTCTGATGTTTTCCCCTTCACTGGCTCCTACACCATTAGTCTCACTTGGCCGTCCTGCGATTTCTAGATTTCTTCTTCTTGGTCTTCCTCCCTATCTCAGGGGTCTGTCTGTACTTGTCCTCTTTACTCTAAGACTCTGTGATTTTTCTCATTAATACATTCAAGGAGTCAAAGTTCTATTTACTTGATGGTGACTCTCAATCCATGATTTAATGACACCTGGGAGCACTGGATGACACAGTCCTTCCTCGCACCATTACCCATCTAATACATCACTAAGTCCCACGTGTTTATATACAAAAAGTAATCTTTTCTCTGAATAAACTCATATATTTGGATTTTTTGGTTTGTTTTCTTATTGCCTGAGCCAGGAGTCAACAAACTTTTGCAAAGGACCATTGTAGTAAATACCGTAGACATTTTATGATAATGTTATGAAAAGAGTTCACAAGGCACTCCTGAAGGCACATGAGGCAGTGAAATGCTGGAGGCAGGGCATGAAAACTAGGTAAAAGATGACGGTGGGACAAACTGCAGTAGAGGCAGAAGGAACAAAGACACAGGCAGACACCTGACCAGCAGTAGCACAAAGAACTGAGGAGATGTGGTGAGAGGCGAGGTAGAGAAAGTACCCAAGAAGGGCTCTTTGGTTTCTGTCGTGGGCACTGGTTAGGCAGTGATCCCATTTACTGAGACAGGGAACACAAAAACAATTAAGGAATAGATGGGAGGTGGAGGACACCAGTAGCCCTGTTTAAAAATGTTGAACTGTAGGGGCCTGTAAGATATCTATGTGAAGACATCCATCAGCAGTTCAAGACCCAGGACAGAGCCCACAGAGGGTAGTGATGCTGACGATGGTGACAGTTAACATATACTGAGCTCATGTGAGATATATATATATATATATGTTGGGTACTTTTTCATGCATTTTACACAATTAATTTATTTCCCCCTTTCAATAATCCTAAAAAGTACTGTGTCCATTTCCACTTCATAGAGGATAAATTTAAAGCACAAAGAAATTACACTACTTGCCTGAGATGATAAATCGGAGCTAGGATTAGAAAGAATCTAGGTCTTCTGAATCTCAAAACCACACTTCTAAATATTAGGCTATAGTCCCCAAACATGTATCTGGGGATTACATATATTTTAGATGGTTGTTGAAGACATGGGGATAAAAAAAGGTATAGAATGAAAGATGAGGGCAGAGAGCAGGGACACTAACACCCCACAGCTGAGCAGTCAGTGACCCACACAGGAGACTGAGGGTGAGGCAGGGACACTAACACCCCACAGGTGAGTAGAGTGAGGGACCCACATAGGAGACAGGGTGAGGCAGGGACACTAACACGCCATAGCTGAGTAGACAGTGAGGGACCCACACAGGGGACTGAGGATGAGGCAGGGACACTAACACCCCACAGCTGAGTAGACAGTGAGGGATCCACACAGGGGACTGAGGATGAGGCAGGGACACTAACACCCCACAGCTGAGCAG
>NW_003852468.1:3559638-3568977 GCF_000181295.1 Otolemur garnettii | reverse complement strand
CAGTGAGGGATCCACACAGGGGACTGAGGATGAGGCAGGGACACTAACACCCCACAGCTGAGTAGACAGTGAGGGACCCACACAGGGGACGGAGGATGAGGGAGGGACACTAACACCCCACGGCTCAGCAGAGAGTGAGGGACCCACACAGGGGACTGAGGGTGAGACAGGGACACTAACACCACACAGCTGAGCAGAGAGTGAGGGACCCACACAGGGGACTGAGGGTGAGACAGGGACACTAACACCCCACAGCTGAGCAGAGAGTGAGGGACCCACACAGGGGACTGAGGATGAGGCAGGGACACTAACACCCCACAGCTGAGCAGAGAGTGAGGGACCCACACAGGGGACTGAGGATGAGGCAGCGACACTAACACCCCACAGCTGAGCAGTCAGTCAGGGGCCCACACAGGAGACTGAGGATGAACAGTTAGCACCAATAATCAGGCAAGGTGAATGTCAAAGAAGGGAAGACAAAGTATGTCAAGGAAGAAGTGATCGCCTGTGTTAAGGATGTAAGGAAAGCAGGTAACAGAAAGAGAGAAAAGTGTGTGTCAGATTTACTAACGAGATCATTGGTTATCACAACACGAACAGCTTCAGTTGGCACAGCAGGATCAAAACCACACTGGAGTAACTGTAACGTATGAGAAATGGAGAGATGAGCACAGAATATAGATTACACTAAACAATTTTGGGAGGGGAAAAAAGTGGATGCTTTAGGATGTTTAAAGGTGGAATATTTTGAGCAGAAAAGTAAGGGAGGAGAAAAATGCCAACTCCTAACGAGAGGTTCCTGAGGAAATGAAAATACACTCTGTAGCTACGAGTTAGGCTCTGGGTTTACAAGGCCCAGATTCAAGTCCAGCCTTTGCTACTTTCTGTTGGTTACCTTGGGAAAGTTGCTTTATATCTCTCAGCATCAATGTCTATGTGTAAAATGGAAACAACACCCCTATCTACTTCACTGTATACTGTGAGGCTTAAAAACGATAATGTGCAGAAGAACTGGCATATAGCGAACGCTCAAAAAACATTAGCTAATATTATTACTATGGAATCCAGAGTAGAGGGACTGCCGTTCATCAAAAAGAAATACATTCTTTGTAATAAAGAAAAAAAGAGGCAATCATAGATAGCAGGTAGATTTGGGACTAGAGGAGAAAAGACAGAGAGCTCTTCACCAATGGCTTCTGTGTGTTTGGATAAGAATAAGGCAGGACCCTCCGTTAGAGTGCGGAGGAGCTGACAGGACGGGGCTCGTGGAGGGTGGCAAGGCATGCTAGGACACCATCCAGTGAAACATCAAAGGACCTTGTACAATGAAAGCCCCATGAATCTGCTGAAGACTCCAAATTCTTGTGGCTGTATTATCTCTCCATCAGTGATTAGCAGCTCAGTTATAGGAATGAAGAAAACAGAATGATGGCTTATTCTAAGTTTAGGTTTTGATAGGCAAGGGTGGTGAAAGAGTAGCTTGACAACAGTGGCTGATGTAATGGAATGTGGGTTTGGAGATGGATAGGGAAGAAAATAAAGGCAAGAAAGATGACACTGTCACAAAACGCAATCAAAATGTAGGACTAGGCACTACGGATCTAATTGTGAATGACCTATATTCTACCCCTCATGGGTCTTATAGGCTAACATATGAGGCAAAAAAAATACACACAATTAGAAAACAATAACTGTTATGTTTCTAGCTGTGTTTAATTTGGGTGTCAAACCTGCTGCCTGTGGGCTGAATGCAGATTATTTGATGCTATTTTGCTTATCTGTGATGTCTGACATCATAAAAATTATACAAGGACCATTTTTTGCACATAAACTTTAGCTAGTGTTTGTGTTTTCTTTTTTTTTTTAAACAGAATCTCTGTCACCCTGGGTAGAGTGCCATCACATCACAGCTCACAGCAACCTCAAACTCTTGGCCTCAAGCAATCCCCTTGCCTCAGCCTCCAAAGTAGCTGGAACTACAGGCACCTGCCACAATATCCCTCAGGTAGGTTTTCTATTATTTTGCTAGAGATGGGGTCTCACTCTTGCTCAGGCTGGTCTGGAACTCCTAGGCTCAAGCAATCCATCCACCTCAGCCTCCCAGAGTGGTAGGATTACAGGTGTGAGCCACCATGCCTGGCCAGCATTTGTGTTTTAGCATGTGGCCCAGGACAACTCTTCTTCTTTCAAAGTGTGGCAGGAAAAAAATGATTGTAGACCCATGAACAGACTCTTAAGGGGTACAATGAAGAAGTATCTACTGGCTGGGTGAATGGTCGGAGGGGGCTGTCTACAGACAGTAACTCTTGAGTTCAGATCTGACAAGCAGGAGTCAGCCACGAGCAGAGGGGGAAAGAGCACTCTGCACTAGCGCTGGGAGTGAGGCCCAGACGAAGGAGCACACAGGCAGCAAGGACCGCAGGGCCAACACATGGCCAGATCACCAGGACCACCACTTGGGGTTACTTAAAAAGGAAGAGCAAACAACAGAAATGAGCAGTCATAATGGTGAGAGCAGCAATTAAGATGCTGATAGATTTCTTAATATTCTGGATATGCAGCATACTTAAATTCAAGATTTAGCCAAAAGGGAAAAATACTGTACCTTTGAACGAAATGTTGGATGAACAAAATAAACAGCCTTCAAATTCCTTTTATACCTGATTCAGAAACAAACAAAAAGGGTCAGTGTAAGTCTTGCCTAAAGCCAGTCATCATTATAGATAATTAACTCTCTGCTTGAGTATACAAATGTATTCACAGAGGAATAAAACCTTTTTAAAAGCAGCTCTAATTTACATATTGAATCTTAGACATTTCAAAAATAATCCAGAGACTACTTCATTATTTAAAGTAATTGTTTTATAGGAGATACTAAGTGCTCCTGTTGGCTGTGATAGAGCCATCTATATGTATAACAAAGTTGACTAAATTTACGTTTAACAAACAAATTTACGGTGTATCATTATTATAGTGCTAGAATCTCTTGAATCAGATGTATGAATTAAACAGTAAAACCATTTATAATTATAGCAAAAATTAGAAACTAAAGGTTTCTATTGTCAGAGTTCAACAAATAAATAAATTTAGCATGTGCCAGAAATTGTACAAAGGCTTTCTACTTAAATTCTCATAACAATTTTAAGCTGCATACTATCACTACGTTTATTTTGACCCTCACAAAATCATTCAGCTATCAAGAGGTAGAAACAGAAATTAAACCTGGGCAACATGGCTCCAAAACATATTCTTATCCACTACTCTATCTAGCCCTGTTAGGTGAGCCTGAGATTCTTTTTTTAAGAGTCCAATAATCACAATTAGGTCGCATGAGGTTAATTGGAAAGGACTTCAGAGAAATAGTGCAAACACTTCATCTCACAGCTGAGATGGCCTCTCAGCTGGGCCTCTACCAAGTATGAAAACTGGTTAGTGGGAAGCGGAACTACAGTGGAGTGAAGCTACCCTGCAAATACAGGTATAACCCATATTCAGAGCAAGGTAAAAACGGTGTCTCTTGGGTAGTGAAAGCTTTATTTAATAGTCCGAATTAAGATGAGCTTTAATGGGAGGTGTTAAGAAATGTACGGTGATTTTCTTTCTTTATACCCTAAATGTAAAATGGGCTTTTCAATGTGAGCCACATTGTGATGCCACAAATAACAAGACAGCTAATACCGGGGTAGAGAGCCTTTTTTTATTTAGGAAATATATTCATGAGAAAATATTTAAAGCGTTACATTTGATCTTTGCTGTAGTGAAGTGTCATATGTTTTCTGGTTAAAATTTCCATTATCACTTCAAGGAAAATATAGTTTAATGAAAATAATTTTCTAGCTCCAATTCTAGCCTGGGGTCAAGTGCAAATTCCACATTTACTGTCGTGAGACTCTGAACAACATACTTCATCTTCAGAATGTCAATATTCTCCTGTCTCTCAAGTGTAGATATCTCTTCTAACAAATACCATATAAACAGAAGGTAGTTATTTTTGTATAAAATAATTACTAATGACAACAAACATTTTCCAGGGTGTTTAAAAATGGGAGAAAGTTTTCATATGAATTTACATAACTGCAAAGTGAATATGAAATAAGGAGGGCCTCTTATGATTAAAATATCTAATCTACATCTGATAAAAATATTGTTTATTTGAAATATTCTTTCACAAAATACATAACAATGGTTCTCATTACTCAGTATTAAAATAAAGAAAAACATTATTTCCCCTTTATAATTTGCAAAAATAACTAACTTGACATCAACGACATCGTAGAGTTTCTTCAGGAAGTCAGAGTCCAGGTGATTGTACTCGCTGGTCAGTGTGTGAAAATATACTAAGACGTATTCCTTCACAGCAATGTGATCCATGACGTGGATAAAATACAAAAGAGCCTAAAAAAAAAGGAGTAAAGATCATTTTGCACAATAGTCTATTTTATAGAGGCCAAGAGAAGGAAAAACCCAGAAGCGTAATCTGATCTATGTCCCAGTCACTACAGATGGACATGTCAGACTGATAAGTATCAATTCTCTTTAAAAAGATCTTCAGGAAAGTGAATCATTGCAGCATTTAATAATTCTCATGAATGCCACAGTACAATTCCCTTTTTGTCTTGCTCTAAGTGACAGAGGAGAACAATCAGTCTCTGTCCTCTGTTTTCCCTCTCTAGGATAATGATATAAAAAACATTAAAAGGAGACTTTCTGGACTTAATCATTCTTGAAGTTCCTGCTTGAATTTGACCAAAGTGTTTGCAGTCTCTATTCGAGATAGAGACTCATGGCTTTCGTGTAAACAAGGATTACTATAAAAGGATATAATGAATGGTCCATTACAGGGCTCACTATGAGGGCTTTCTTACATCTTTAGTGCTGACCTGAATGGGACACTGAGAACAGATGTTTAGTCTACAGCAATATTTCTAGCTCTCTGAAAGTCTTGTATTTGACATGACCCGGACTGGTTAGAAAATGGGTGGAATCTAAGAGAAAGACTAAAAACAAAATAGACATACAACATGGGCAGGGCCAGTATGACCCAGTGGTTTAGCTATAAACAATTACAAAGAGGAAGCTGCGAGGTAACAACTGAAGCATTACTATAACACAGGCTGTTTTCCAATTCCTCCTCAGGCAAGTCCTTGGCATTAACAAGACAGGATTAACATGGATTAGGAGCCAGCTGCTACCAGAACAGACACTAGATCTATTCAGTTGTTACCTAGCTCAATATTTCATATGAAATATCACAAATATTCATATAATATTCAATATAATATAATATTCAACATCAAACCCCATGTAAGAGCATACCAAAATCAAATGCAGGTATTTGTTTTTATTGGTATCAATCACATTATTGATGATATGAATGATCATAAATAAAAACTTATGAATGGTATAATTCATTCAGTTGAGTTTTTCTGTTCCCTATGTATATTTTTATAATTATTTATTATTGTTATTTCTTCTTTTACCAGATTGCTTTTTACCTATCTTTCTGTCCACTCCCTACACCCACCTGAGGGTAATTAGCATACTCCTTTTGGGCTTCAAATTCCCCATCTTAAATATTTTCATTATAAAAAGGTATAGTCACATGATTGAAAAATGTGGAAGACAAATTCCCTCCAAAACTATGAAATTCATTTTAAAATATTTATCTCATTTTTGTGTTTAAAAACAAATAACAACAACAACAAAATTACAGTCAATGTAGACACATGTATCCCTTTCTCTCTACAGAGGAAAGTAGTGTAAACAATTCTTTAGAGTACTTTCCTCTCTAACCATAATTTTTAAGGGTCTCAGAACATTCCATTTGTTAATATACCATAATTATCCAGTAGAAATTTAAGTTACAACTTTTTTTTTAAGATAGAGTCTCACTTTGTCCACCTTTGTAGGGTGCCGTAGTGTCACAGCTCACAGCAACCTCAAACTCTTGGGCTCAAGTGATTCTACAGGCATCTGCCGCCACGCCCAGCTATTTTTAGAGACAAAGTCTTGCACTTGCTCAGGCTGGTCTTGAACTTATGAACTCAGGCAATCCACCTGCCTTGGCTTCCCAGAATGCTAGGATAACAGGTGAGCCACTGCGCCTCATACCAGTTAAGTTACAACTTTTTGCTACAAATCACCCTGTGAGTGACATGCCAGGCTTAGTGCTTTCGCCATTTTTTTTTAACCCAAATTTCAGTGACTAAGACTTTGAAAGCTTAGTTGGAAGCTATTTTCAACTTTTGCACAACCGTTTGATCTTAAAATTTTATGTAATTTTGGATTTTTAAGTATATTTTTTACCATGGCTAATAATGATCAGTTAAAGTTATTCTTTGGAGTCAGTTTCTTATAAAACTAATGTTCTAGGAAGAGTTATATATTTATCTTATGGATTCAATGGCCCCTGGCATGAGTATCCCACAGTTTCAGGGCCCATAGCTACTTCTAAATTTTGGATTATTTCCATACTATAAATTATCACGAATGAAATTATCAAGTCAATGGTTGTGATAACTTTTATAGTTACAATTCATGTTTGATGACAGTGATTATTATTTAGAAGTTCAGGCTAAGTTTGGACGTGAAAAAAGATCTCATTTTAACTGACTTCTCGAATACTCATCAGATTGAACACTTTCTTATTTTTATTTACCAATATAATTTTTCTTTCTTTTAGGTTAGGAATCATGTATTTCTGTTCTTTGCCTCCACACGAAGGGATTATGGGATTATGCTATCTTGGGTAAATTACACCTCTGGTTTCTTCTCGTCTGATAGATACTCAAGCATTAATTTTTGTTTTTTCAAAAAAGAATGATTGTATAATAATAATAGAGAATGATTTCAACAGCACGTTTGCCAGTTACATCATATCCAAAACAAGCAGCTGTGTTTTTGGAGATCATAATACAACATTCCAGTATTTTTGTTTCCCTTAGAGAGAAAAACCAAACCCCTAACTCAACTTAAATGACACAAGCTGCTTCACAGAACCAGACTGCTACTCTGCCAGAGATACTCAATTCTGACGATTCCCATATTGTAAGCCCTGATTGCAAATTCATATTCTACTTAGCTTTAAAATCAACATTATTCGTAAAACAACTTACCTTGTCCATATCTATTAATGTTACAGGAATGTTTCTTCCAACTACCACCATCACTGTTCGACCACAGTTATCAACACCTACAAATAGGAAATATAATCAGCACCCAAGAACTTTGTTTCAAGAGTATTACTTGGCCTGGCTCTGACTTTATAAAAATACTTTACCCAGTTTTGTATCTTGTATGGTTCAGTTAAAAAAAAAAAATTCTACACAAACTTAAAAGACTAAGAACCAGGAAGTCTAAGTTTCTAAAATTTCTCCATCGGACTTTTACTTTTAACTGCATAGAAAACAACACTTTTGAAAAAGTATCGTAAAGTTTTGCTCTTCACCCCGACTTTTGAGATTTTAAATCAGGAACAGCCAAAGGTAAATCAGGGACAGCCAAAGATCTTTTTATAAACAGCTTTTTGTTTAAGGTTACTAACACTTTTAATAAGATGAGTGATCCAGGAAAAAAGTATGTAACACTCAAATTTGAAAATTACTGAAAAATACAAAAAAGTACTATCTGAAAAAAGAAATGGAATAGAGAAAGAGTAGGAATCTTGGAATTTTCGTTGTTTCCTTTCTACTATATATTCATGTAAGGTTTGAATTTTGTAGAAGCAAATATATGATACTTTTAAAGGCAAACTTAAAAAAAAGGCCAATGTAGAACTGTAAGTTAAAAATTTTATAGATTGAATTTTTTTAAGATCTAGATGATGGACAAAAACTATTAGCATTAATACAAAGACATTTTATTCATAAATAGAATGAATGACACCAGAAAAAATATAAAATCTCAAATACCATGCTGGGTAGGGTCAGTAACTAGTAAAAGAATAAGTTGACATATCCTTAAGCTTACCTGTTTGGTATAAGGCTTTTAGAGAAGCAATATCGGACAGATCCTCGGATCGTGCTTGACATAACCAGCGATTATAACTAGAGGAATAAAGTATATCATCATTATAGTAAGCCCTTAAATTAAGTTCACAAATGGGACTGGTTTTGAAGATCTTCCCTGATTCTGAAGAACTGATGTTCCATTATATTGAAGGAGTTAAAGAGGTTTTATACCATGCAGAATCTCTATTACACGCAATTAACAAAACAAGGGCGAGGGTCACGGAGAAATGAAGGTGTTCGTAACTTAAAAAAAATCCTACCATTAAATGAAGACTATGTAGATATGTGGCTAACATAACAAATATTCAAACATTGTTTTTAAATATTTTCATTTTCCTTTACTAAAAAAATGCAAATAAAGAAAGCCTAAAGCAATGGCAGATCTCCAAAACAGATGTTCACTCATTCAACACAGATTTAGTGAGTGCTTACTCTGTAATAGCTACTGAGAAGATTACAATGACTAGACAAGGTTGCTGCCCTCAAGTTCACTTTTCAGGGGAAAAACAGGTTAAGTGCAGTTATGAGGGACCACAAGGGAGCTAAGTAATTTTATCTGTGAAGTGCTGGTATACGGAATGACTGGATAATCAAGCCAGTTATACCAATACCCCATCTACCAGATCACATGGGCTGCAGCTTGGCTTTGGCCAAAGGCACATTAGCGCTTGGAAGAGACATTACAGAACTCACAGAGGGGAAATGACCTACAGAAGAGGGTCCAGTTAATCTTGGAGCTACCAGCCAATTAACCACATAGCAATGAATTTGCAGTTACACTCAGGTCTCCAGAGTTCTGGAAAAGTCAGTAATGGTTCTACTATACTAACATGCTTTCTCAAAATTCACAGTGCCACTTACTTGTGAAAAAGCTTTCGAGGCACCTGAAGGTATGAAAAGCAGCTCTGAAGTATCCAGGTCACATATGGCAACAGTGCCTAACAACAAGAAATACATACTTGGAGGGGAGCCTTGGGTTCTGATCCTACATTGCTTTCAGGGCAACCTACTGGAGTCAGTTTACCTCCACAGACCTGTTTCCTTATCTGCACAGAGGTGTTTATGTAGGATACCCTTCATCCACAAAAGACAATCACACAACTAAGGATATTTAACGGAAATCTGTTATATAAGAAGAAGAATTGTAATTAACAAGAGATATGCCTACTAGTTTTATGAAATTATTGTTTGTGAAAACACTTGGTACTGCATTACGTCTATAAATTGCCTTCTTAAATTTGGTAAGTGGCCTTCTTAAAGGAAAACTTCTTCTTTTCTTCCTAACTTCTTTAAGAAGTTGTCTTCTCGGCTCGGCGCCTATAGCTCAACC
>NW_003852468.1:3541809-3559474 GCF_000181295.1 Otolemur garnettii | reverse complement strand
GCTTGAGCCCAGGAGTTGGAGGTTGCTATGAGCTGTAATGCCATGGCACTCTACCCAGGGGGACAGCTTGAGGCTCTGCCTCAAAAAAAAAAAAAAAAAAAAAAAAGAAGTTGTCTTCTCAAATTTGGTAACTTACCAATCTACGCAAACTGAAATAGCAAAGACAACAGTTTTAATTCTGTTTTAAAAATATAATTTGAAAGTCAAGACACCTATGGTTATTGTATTTAAATTAAACGCACAATTCTGTTTTTTTAATATTTCAATAAATGATATACAAGAAATTTTGATATTGTATACAGTGTGGAATGGTTAAATTAAGCTAATTAACATATCCATCACCTCACATCGTTATTTTTTTGTGGTGAGAACAGTTAAACTCTACTCTTAGCAGTTTTCAAGTACACAATATGCTGCTGACCAGAGCCACCTTGCTGTAGGTATCTGCAACTTACTCCTCCTGCCTAACTGCAATTTGTATCCTTTAACCAACATCTCCCCAGTCTTACCCCGTTCTCCAACCCCTGGTGACCACCGTTCTAGTCTTTGCTTGCATGGGTCCAACACTTTAAGATTCCGTACACAGTGTTTGTTTTTCTGTGCCTGGCTTATTTCACTTAATATAACATCTAATATCTTTAGCATAAAGGCAAAAGACAAAACTACTAAAAATAATAACCACAATAATTTGTTACGGGATACACAACATAAAAAGATATAATTATGACATCAAACCCCAAATGGGGTAGTAGAGCGTTTGTTTTGTTTTTGTTTCTACAATTCTACTGTTTTCTAATTCTTTTTATAATGAAGTCTTCTCCACAAGACCAAACAGCAAAATATACCTTACACAGCTAATAAGTATCATAGGTCCTAGCACAAAGCATATGCACATATCATAGGCATTTGATAAAGACCTATCAATTTCTATACTCTGTTTACTCATCTACCACTTCACTTTTCAAAGATGTATTGAATAAATCCAATGCTTAGGTCATGACAGGAACTCAAATCTTCCCTGAATGACATAATAAACATGAATATTATGGGAAGTATTCTGGGAACATGAAATAATACCTGAGATGGTACAGTTAGCTTCAAAGAGTTTAAAGTTGATACATGAGACAGTACTATATTACAAAGATATATAACAAACAAAGATAACTTCATAATAAGACAGACTCAGATAAGCACAATAGAAATCTAAATACGCTATCAATCAAGTCTGTATGCTGAGAATGGGACTGGGATGGGGCAGGGGAGCGGAGCAGATGTAAGTTTCCAGACACGTGGTGGAAACTTCTCCCATCTTTGTTCCCCAGGGACTTATCTATTGTCAGTACAAGGCTTTCTCCCCTTACTGCAAGGTCTGCTTCCATTCCATCAGACCACAAGATAGGGAATATGTCATATTTATCTTATTTTTCTAGCCAATCACCAGGGTAGGTCTAACACTCAATAATTATATATTCAATGAACTCTGAAAAAAAAAAAATTTTTTTTTTTTTTTTGAGACAGTCTCAAGCTGTCACCCTGGGTAGAGTGTCGTGGCGTCACAGCTCACAGCAACCTCAAACTCTTGGGCTTAAGTGATTCTCTTGTCTCAGCCTCCCAAGTAGCTGGGACTACAGGCGCCAGCCACAATGTCCAGCTATTTTGTTTGTTTGTTTGTTTAAGTTGTTATTGTTGTTTTAGCTGGCCCGGACCGGGTGGGAACCTGCCAGCCTCGGTGCATGTGGCTGGCACCCTACCCACTGAGCTAATTTTTTTAAACTGGAACTCAGATGCACAAAATAGAATTAATCATCATCTTTGGTTCAAAACACTCTCACTATTGGTATGTGCATGGTCTACTGGTTATACAACTAGTCATTTTTAAAGAAATACTAAGTACCCCAAAACCTACAACCCACAACAAGTGATTACCTTTACAATAACCCACATCTATTCATACTTCTTCCCTGCAATTCTAACTCCTTACCGCTGTCCACCATTATCTGAAATCCTAGGCTCATTATTACCTTGATGTCTTTTGTACATAGTTTTAATTCTTCACTTATATATATTCAATAGAAGCTATGATTAGTATTTTTGGTTGTTCTTAACTATTAAAAAAGTTCATTGTGCTGTATATAATCTTTGGGGTCTTAGTTTTTTGACTTATTAAATATTACTAAGATTCATCCATATTGTTGGATTTCAATGTTGCTCATACATTTTGACAATTACAGATTAAACATCTCAAATGTAAAATCCCTAAATCTGAAATGATCCGAAATCTGAAACTTTTTAAGACCAAAATGACACCCACAGGAAATTCTCAATGTAACATCTTGGGTTTTTAGGCTTGGAATGCTCAACTGGTAAGTGTAATGAAACTATTTCAAAGTCTGAAAAAATAAAAAACTTAAAACACTTCTGGTCCCAAGCATTTTGGATAAAGGATCTGTATATATAATGTATTCATACTAAGGGAAAATCATAGTTTTTTCCATCCATTCTCCCACTGATGGACACTTGGGCTATTCCCAGCACTTAGCTACTGTGAGCCCTGCTATAATCACCTTGTTATACATGTCTCCTGGTATACATGTTCATAATCTGTCTTGTGTAAATACCTAGGAATGGAGGTGCTAGGTTATAAGAAATGTTCAGTTTAAGCAGATAAAGCCAAACCTCCTTTCCAAAGCAGTGCATCACTTTATACTCCTATAAGTATGATGCTGGTTGTGGGTGTGTCATATATGGCTCTTATAAATTTGAGGTATATTCCTTCTATGACAAGTTTGTCAAGAGTTTCTATCAAGAAACAGTGCTGGATTTTATCAAATGCTTTCTCTACATCTATTGAGGTGATCATGTGGTCTTTGTTTCTGTGGTAAATTATCTTTCTTGACTTGCATATGTTAAAACAACCTTGCAGCCTTGGGAAGAAATGCACATGATCATGGTGAATTACCTTTTTGATGTGCTGCTGATCTGCTAGTTATTTTGTTGAGGATTTTTGCATCTATCTTCATAACGGATACTGGTGTGTAGTTTTCTCTTCTTTGTTGTGTCCTTTCCTGACTTTTGTATCACAGTGAAACCGGCTTTACAGAATGAGACAAGGAGGATTCCCTCCTCCCGGATGTTATGAAATAGTTTCTGCAGAATAGGTACCAGTTCTTTGTAGGTCTGGTAGAATTTGGCTGTGAATCTATTAAGCTCAGGGCCTTTTTGTGGGACTTTTTTTTTTATTACTACTTTAATCTCACTGCTCATTATTGGTCTGTTCAGGGTTTTTATTTCTTCTTGATTTAGCTTTGGGAGATTGTGTGTTTCCTAGAATTTAGTTATTTCTTCTAGGTTTTCCAGTTTGCACACCTAGAGGTTTTCATACTATTCATGGATGAGATTCTGTATTTCTGCTGTATCAGTTGTAATGTATCACTTTTTACTTCTGGTTGATATTATTTTAGTCCTTTCTTGTGTACTTCTGCTTAAATCTAGCTAGTGATCTATTAATTTCATTTTTTCAAAGAACCAACTGTTTGTTTCACAAACTGCAGATGACACAAACAAATGGAAAAACATCCCCTGCTCATGGACTGGTAGAATCAACATTGTTAAAATGTCCATGTCGCCCAAAGTAATTTACAGATTCAATGCGATCCCCATTAAAATGCCTGCATTATATTTCAAATATAGAAAAAATATTCCTAAATTTCATTTGGAACTAAAAAAGAGACCAAATAGTCAAAGCAATCGTAAGCAAAAAGAACAAATCTGGAGGCATCACATTACCTGACTTCAAATTATACTGTAAGGCTGTAATAACCAAAACAACATGGTACTTGTATAAAAGCAGAGTTAAAGACCAAAGGGACAGCGTAGAGAATTAAGATATAAAACCATCTACCAATAATCAAATGATCTTCAAAAAAGTAGACAATGGGGGAAAAGAAGTACTATTCAATTAATGGTGCTGGGAAAACTGGATAGCCACATGCAGAAAGATGAAACAGGATCCCTATCACTCGCCACATATAAAAATTAATTCAAGATGGATTAGAGACTTGCATAAAAATCCTAGAAGAAAATGTAGGAAAACTCTTTTGGACATTGGCCTAGGCAAATAATTTATGGCTATGTACTCAAAGGCAAATAAAACAACAAAAACAAATAAATGGCTCTTACAAAGCTTCTATACATCAAAGAAAATAACCAAGAGTGAACAGACGACCTACAGAATGGGAGAAAATATTTGCAAACTATACATATGACAAAGGACTGATATGCAGAATCTACAAAGAACTCAAATCAGCAAGAAAAACCCCATCAAAAAGTGGGCATAAGACATGAACAGAAGTTTTTTGAAAGAAGACAGACAAACAGCCAATAAAAACATGAAAAAATGCTCAGTATCACTAATGATAAGAGAAATGCAAATCAAAAAAGAAGAAAAAAGCAAATTAAAATGACAATGCCATTATTAAAAAATAAAAAGAACAACAGATGTTGGTGTGGATGTAGAAACAAAGGAACACTTCTTATACACTATTAAAGGGCTGCAAATTGGTACAACCTGTACAGGAAACAATATGGAGAGTCCTCAAAGAAATAAACATAGACCTGCTATTCAATCCAGCAATCCCATTGCTGGGTATCTACCTAAAGGAAATGAAGTCATTTATCAAAAAGACACCTGCCCTTGAATGTTTGCTGCAGCACAATTCACGATTGCAAAAATGTGGAATCAACCTAAGTGCCCTCCAATTCACGAGCAGATAAAGAAAACGTGGTACATACGTACACTAAGGAGTCCAACCTCAAACTGGAATGAAATAATGACTTTTGCAGCAATGTGGACGGAACTAGAGACCACTGTGCTAAGTGAAGTAGGTCAGGAATGGAAAACCAAATGTCTTATGTTCTTACTAGTAATGGGAACTAATAAATGGGTACACATAAGCACAAAGTGACATAAAGGACATGAAAAAACCAAGAAGGGTAGAGGGCGGGAGGGTGGGGGTGGGATAAAAGCTTACCTACTGGGTACAATGAATACTATTCTGGGGATGAGCACACCAGAAGCCCTGGCTTAAGCATTATACAAGATACTTATGTAATAAAAATTCTTATACTTCCCTTAATATTTTAAAATAAAAAAATAGGCTTGGCACCTATGGCTCAAGTGGCTATGGTGCCAGCCACATACACCTAAGGTGGCGGGTTTGAATCCAGCCCGGCCCACCAAACAACAATGCCAGCTGCAACCAAAAAATAGCCAGGGCACTGTGGTGGGCGCCTGTGGTCCCTGCTACTTGGGAGGCTGAGGCAGGAGAATCGCTTAAGCCCAGGAGTTGGAGGTTGCTGTGAGCTGTGAGGCCATGGCACTCTACCCAGGAGGACAGCTTGAGGCTCTGTCTCCAAAAAAAAAAAAAAAAAAGAAAGAAATAAAATAAAATAAAGTACTGAGGAGGCTAAACACCTTTGCTCATGTCAGTTATATCTTTAATACTTACCATATTAGAAATAAAACAAATTCTAAAAATATTTAATTTGAAAATAAAACACATTCTTTGACCATAACTTTTATTTTTAATTTAAAAAAGCTGTATTTAGGGGGAAAAATTGTACTCTTTTAGTTTTTCCAAATGTCTTTAATTTCTGCTAGATTCTCTTATCTGCTTCTGCAGTTAATATACTGCAGTACCATACCTCAAGTAGCCTCCAGAAAACTCCATTGAACACTGAGAGACAATGTGAATGAAAAGGAAAAATAAATCTTAGCAACATTATGAAAACAGTTTGACCTGACAAGCCTGCTGAAAGGGTACCAGGATCCTTGGATCATTCTTGACCATCCTTTTAAGAAGTGCCGTTATCACTGTTAAAGCAAACCAAGTGGAGGCTATTAGCCTGTTTTGTTTTCTTTTCTGTACCAGAAACCCTCATATAGTCATAACAAAATGTAACTTAGAGGAATTCTTCGTAACTGACTAGTTTTGGAAAAAACAAATAACTAAACTGAGTTTCAGCCAATCACAGTCAATCAACTGGCTGGATCATACCCCAAGAAGGCAAATATCTAGCTGTAGTCAGGCAAGGAATTTCCTTACTTTTCCTCCTCAGTCCTCTAAAAGCCCGCTGTTCATCATGTTGCAGAGTGAGAATCTCTGAATCTCTTCTGGCTTTAGGTGTTGCCGGATTCATGAGTATTTCTTTGCTCAAATGAACTGTTAAGTTTATTTTGTCTAAAGATTTTAGCATCACTTTGAAGTATTGTGTGTTACAGATATAAAACCTCATCTTTAATCACTGCAGGTACTGGGTACATAAACAGGAAACTGAAAAATCTTTTGTTTCAGATATAACTTATCACTCAGAGGGGGACAGCTGGAGCCCAGGATGTGGTCTGCTCCACGCCTGCAACCACTGCTGACTGGACATGCGCGACAGCCCGACTGCCACTCAGAACTTGCACCCCAACGCACTTCAATTCTCTGACTATGGCTCACTCATGACTTTCCAGAAGATGGAAACTACTTTATTCCTGTATACTTTTACCTATAATATTGTCTTATAGAATAAGCATCCAATGTTTCCTGAACCAAGTTGTAAAAAGCCAACTCTGTAACAAATTTGACTCTCAAGAGCAAGGTCCCCACCAATACAAAGGACAGTGCTTTATATACTACTTCATATGCCTTCCTACAACCTACCCCTTTGCTGGGGACTCCTTTCAGAAAGTACAGACTTAGTGAATATATATTCATTTTGATACTGGTTTGAAGTTGTAGTTATTAAATGAAGCAAATCAATTCATTTGAGAAGAGAGATAGTATACTGCCCAAAGACCAACTTAAAAGAGAATTCCAGACTATCTGCACCATTTCCCAAAGAAATGAAAAAGGGGTATGTGAAAAAGAGAGAGAGAGGGAGAGGAGAAGAGAAGGGAGGGGAGTGGAGGGGAAGGCAGGGTTTGACTGATTTGAGAAAGGTGATAAGTGTGCAGTTCTTTGTATATGTATATAAAAAATCTCTAGTCCTTTCCAAACTTCTTTGAAGTTGGTTTGGGTGAGTGTGTTGAAGATGGTGGTAGAGGAGGAAGCTCTGCGGAGGAGACTCTGAAAGCTCTCCCTCCAGGAGCTGTAACTGTGGTCAAGCCACACTGTGGGATCAATTCACTTCCTGTAAAGGGGGCTCAGTGGATCAGTGATTTATGGCAAAGAAGAATCACCTAAGAAACTCCACAAGGAAGATTCCTACATGCTTTTCACAGAAGGTCTGACTTAGGAAGTTTGGTGGTGTGGAGCCCACACATTTTTAATAAGCACGCTTGGTAATTCCAATGTGGACAGTTTGTGAACTTCATTTTGGAAAACTGAACTAGATGATCACCTTCCCAATACAAAGTGTGGTGAGAGACCACAGTGGTTCTCAGAGTGTGAGACATCTTCAGAGGGTTTGCAAAGTCCAAACTATTAGGTTATGAAGTATAAAATGTCCAGTTTCTTTAAGTAGTAAGTTTTTAACAGTTGAGATGTCTTCATTCTTTCAAGTGCCCATTTTGGCTCGTGATATCTTTCATCTTTTTTTTTTTTAGAGACAGAGTCTCACTCCATAGTCCTTACTCCATAGAGTGCGGTGGCGTCACAACTCACAGCAACCTCCAGCTCCTGGGCTTAGGTGATTCTCTTGCCTCAGCCTCCCAAGTAGCTGGGAGTACAGGTGCCCGCCACAATGCCCAGCTATTTTTTTGTTGCAGTTTGGCCAGAGCTGGGTTTGAACCCACCACCCTCAGCATATGGGGCCAGCCCCCTACCAGCTGAGCCATAGGTGTCACTGTGAAACCATGGATAAATAAAAAATTTGTGGTATTTTTTAATATTAATTCCATCGTGAAACCAATGTAATGCAAATGGCTCAAAATATCAAGGAAGTGTTTGGGAAGGATGTGGCTAATGAACCCACAATATGTCAGTGGTATGAGAAGTTCCATTCTGGTGATTTTAATCTTAAAAATGAGCTACATGGTGGCGGCGCCTGTGGCTCAAAGGAGTAGAGCGCTGGCCCCATATGCCAGAGGTGGCAGGTTCAAACCCACCCCGGGCCCAAAACTGGAAAATAAATAAATAAATTAATTAAAAAAAAAAAAAAGAGCCACATGGGTGACCTCAAACCGAAGTGGATAACGATGAGCTAAAATCTATCTCAGTCTATGTGTGAATCAGCAGCAAGGTGTGACATTACTATTCCAACAATATCGAGCCATTTGAAACAAATCAGCAAGGTAAGAAGTGGGACAGATGGGTTCCAAACGAATTTAATGAGTGCCAGAAGAGAAACTGTCTCGAAGCTCACTGTTCTTTGCTTCTTCGCAACATACAGGCAACCCATTTCTACACCATATTGTCATGTGTGATGAAACATGGTTTCTTTTTGATAATCGTAAGTGTTCAGCGCAATTATCAGATAAAGATGATGGGCTAAAAGACAGTCAAAAAAAGCTAATGGTGTCTGTCTGGTGGTCCAGTGCTGGTAATACTCAGTACAGCTGCATGAACCTGGTTAGCCAATGACAGAGGATATCTACTGCGACCAACCAGACAAAATGATGAGGATGCTTGTGATTAAGCTGCAGAGACTGGTCAGTAGAAACAGGCCAGTCCTCTTGTAAGGCAATGCTGACCACATGTCACACAAACAACAGTGTTCAGACTACGGAAGCTGACCTTGGAAACTTTCTGTCCTCTACAGTATTCACCAGACCTTGCAGCCACTCACTACCACTTCTTCCAGGCTTTCGACCAGGCTTCGCTACAAGGAAAAATAGTCAATTCTTGACAAGCTGTGGAAATTGCCTTTTGCGATTTTATTGCCACTTGCTCTCCAGACTTGTCTATAGCTGGCATAAACAAGCTGTGGTTAAGATAGTAAAACTGGGTTAATAGTTCAGGCACACATTTTAATTATACTCCTTCTTGTCTGACGTAGAATAAACTAAACTCTTGATTTGAAATCGGACATTTTAGATTTAATAACCTAATATTTCTGTAATAACACAAAGACATTATTTGTCTTTTCACTAATGGTACAAAAGTAACTGTTGGGTAAAAAGTGGCCGGTAACAGCCTTAGCATAAAACCAGGCAGTGGCACAAAGGCACCAAACTAGAGTAGTCGTCATTGAATTCTTCAGTGCCAAATACCCACAGAAATAAAGTAAGCCAGCTTCATTTAAGAATGTTCTTGACAAAGTAAAGATTATTAATTTTACTAAATCAACCACTGAGAACACACTTCTTAGTATTATTGCATAATGAAATGAGAAGAAAGAACTTCTGCATAGGGAGGTCTGAGGTTGCCCTGAAGAAAAGCACTGGGTGACTATTTCAGCTGTGATCTGAACGAGGTGCTTTTTCATGCAACACCATTTTTACTTCAAACAATGACCGACAATCTAGTTATTCAACATGAGTATCTGACAGATATTTTCTCAAAAATAAAGTGGCCCTGTCATTTCAAGAAAAACAATCAATAGTATTTGTTACCAGTGATAAAACTAGAGCTTTAAAATATATGTGTGTGTGTGTGTGTGTGGAAATTTGTATTATCATCAGAAACCTGAAGTTCCCAATATTTATTTTATTTATTTGCAGTTTTTGGCTGGGGCCGGGTTTGAAACTGCCACCTGTGGTATATGGGGCCAGCGCCCTACTCCTTGAGCCACAGGCGCCACCAATTCCCAATATTTAAAGACTTTTCTAATGAGATTGGTTACGGTACAAAGAAATATGTTTTTGATATTGTACAATAAAATGTGTTAGTACTTAGAAGATCTGAATGATTCTGAATATTTTCCAAAGACAAAATGTATCATGTTATAAAGTCTGCTTTATAATAGAGTTTTTTAAAAAAGCAATATAGAACAACACATTTTAATGTAACAGAATATAAAAACTCATGGATATGGCTTGAGATTCCACAGGTTTAAGTCAGGTTTAAGATACTACCATTTATCAAATTCTGGTGTAATAATCCCCAATTATTTGAAAAGGCTATTAAAATATTGACACTGCTCCCTTTTCCAATTATACACATGTATCTGAATGAGGTCAGATTTTCTTCAAACAACTTATTGTAACAGTAAGAATGCAGACATGAGAATCCAGCTGTCCTTTATTAAGCCAAACACTGAAAGAATACA
Organism: Otolemur garnettii; assembly: GCF_000181295.1. Lineage (NCBI taxonomy): Eukaryota > Metazoa > Chordata > Mammalia > Primates > Galagidae > Otolemur > Otolemur garnettii. The sequence continues at coordinate 3,549,280 of NW_003852468.1, read as the reverse complement.
AAACACTGCTATTCTTAACTATATTGAAAAATATTGTTATTTTTCAAAGACAGAAACATGATAACTGGCTATGTGGGAAGCTGAGGTAGGACGATCTCTTGAGCCCAGGAGTTAAGAACAACTTGAGCAATACAATGAGAACTATCACTAAAAAGAAAAACAAACAAACAAAAACCCCAAACAAAGATGATTGTTTTTAATTAATTAATAAATAATTTCTCATTTGATAAACATCAATGGATACAAGCCATGTAAACAAAAGCTTTCTGGGGTTCTCAACAATTTTTAAGAATGCAAAGGAGATCTGAGACCAAAAAGATCACTGGTTCTAGGTCGCAGCCATGTGAACATGAGAAGCCCAGTCACTATATTTAATTGTTATTTATTTATCTGTTCAGTTATGCATTCACTTATTTTTGTAGAGATGGTTCTTCATTCATTCATTCATGTTTGTGGAGAGGGGGACTTGCTATAGCCCAGGCTGGTCTTGAACTCCTGGTCTAAAGTGAACCTCTTGCCTCAGCCTCCCAAAGTGCTGGCATTACAGGTGTGAGCCACTGCACCTGGCCTGTCACTGTATTCAAAGAAGACACCTGCCAGATGGTTATTACACAGCCAGGTTTAGAAACCACAGAAACTATCATTTGCTTTGACTGCATTCTTTGGAAAAGCTATTTGCTGCCCCCTAGTGGCTAATTTGCTTTTGTTCTAAAAAATAAATCAGAATAGTGAAGACCTCGGACTGAGTAGATACAAAATTTTATTTTTTTTTGTAGAGACAGAGTCTCACTTTATTACCCTCAGTAGAGTGCTGTAGCATCACAGCTCACAGCAACTGCCAACTCCTGGGCTTAGGTGATTCTCTTGTCTCAGCCTCCCAAGTAGCTGGGACTACAGGTGCCCACCACAACACCCAGCTATTTTTTTGTGGCAGTTTGGCCGGGGCCGGGTTTGAACCTGCCACCCTTGGTATATGGGGCTGGCACCCTTCTCACTGAGCCACAGGTGCTGCCCAATACAAAATTTTAATTCTGCAAGGGACTCCATAGATCATTTAGTCAAACTCCTACTTTATCAGTGAAGACTGACAGCATTCAGACATCATTACAACACAGCATGATAAATGCTATTATATATTTTGCTTTGGTTTAAGGATAGGGTCTCAAAAAAGTATGCAGGAGGCAGCATCTATTTCAGACTCAGAAGTTAAGTTTCTAAAGGCAATTGCTTCTGAGTTGAAACGTGGACAGAAATTAAAGGTGCAAGTAGTCAGCCAAAAGGAATGGCAAGCACCAAAGCTCAAAGGTAAAACAGACCATGATTTGCTCAGTGTTGAAGAGAATGGCAGTGACAAATATTATGCTAAGCTCATTACCTTATCTCATTTAATGCTTAAAACAACCACATGAGATGTTACCCCTCAACCAATCCTAAGGTAATGCAGAACAGCCATTTATAATTTATTATTTTTTTACTTTCTTCAAAATTTTGAAAAGCAGCTAGCTTTACAAGGGCTATTAATGTAGAAAACTTTACCCAAAACTACAAAAGCTGTTTCTATGTTTTGTTTTATTTTTTTATTTTTATTTTTTGAGACAGAGCCTCAAGCTGTCGCCCTGGGTAGAGTGCCATGGCATCACAGCAACCTCCAACTCCTGGGCTTGAGCGAGTCTCCTGCCTCTGCCTCCCAAGTAGCTGGGACTATAGGCGCTTGCCACAACACCCGGCTGTTTTTTGGTTGCAGCCGTCATTGTTGTTTGGTGGGCCTTTTTTGGCAGGCCAGGCTGGATTCGAACCTGTCAGCTCAGGTGTACGTGGCTGACGCCTTAGCCGCTTGAGCCACAGGCGCCGAGCCTGCTTCTATGTTTTTAAAAAGATGTATTCAGAACTGCTTTAGAGAACACCTGAAAGAAATGGATCAGGTGCATTAAAAAGTCCAGGAGAAATAAAACATTTTTAAATGTTATAGACTATAGTTTAAAATATGGTAAAATAAAAGCTTTGTAACTGCCTTTCCCTTCCCCCAGCTTCTGCTTTTTTTTAGAATGCAGCCTCACACGGAGGTGTGCTGCAATTACAGCAGATAGAGGAGGAACTCTGAAATCAGACACGTGTCCGAACACTGGCTTCAGCACACAGTAACTGTGACCACTGATAACTTTCTTAACTTTTGGGTTTTTGCACCTACAAAATAAGGAAAATATCTTCCTCACTAGATTGACATGAAAAATAAATTAGAACACATCATGTATACATATAGATCACTCAACAGATGCAGGGTCCCTTTCTTGTTTCTGGGGTCTAACAGTCCAAAGGGGCTTGCCTTACTTTCTTTGATGCTGCTTCTGCAGGGCTGCCTCTGATAATTGTCCCTGAAGGATCAATTTTCTTTGCTTATCAATATCTCCTTCCATTCGAGCAAAAGCATGAGAGCCAATGAAAGAGAGATCAACTCCTAAGCCTTCATCCTCTTCTTCATGGTCGTCTGTAATAAAAATACTACTATGAATAGAGAACTTACAACAAAACTAGACAGTAAATAAAACAGATTGTGACTGCTGCAATACAGATGATCATGAGTTAACTCAAAAACTAGGGTTAAGGTTATTTTTTGAGAATGACACTGAAATCAGACTTAGGTATTTGTGGAACTGAAATAATGAAAGAAACTGCCTGTCTCTGCATGACAGAAGTTTTAGGAATATGAAATCAAATAACTCTAGAAAGAAAAGAGTAGATGGGACCAATATGCAAAATGACTCATCAGTTTGTATTTGGTTTTAACGATGGCTCATCACATAGCATCTAACAGAAATGAAATATAAAGAACACTGGGAGCCCTTACACATCACTGCTTAACGGGAGCACCTGACTCACTGGCACACAAACTCCAGCCGTTTTGTCAGGTAATGCTTCAAGGAAGAGGAATGCCCCAGGATCACAGGATATAATCCACTATCACTAAGGGATATTTTAATTATAGTTTAGCATCCTGCTTTCCTACACTGGATATACTAACACAGTCATTTTGGTCTGTTTGAGAGTTACAGTTCTCACTACAAGTTAGTAACTAAGCTTTCTGATCAATCTTTAGGATCATTATGAGTTTGCCTGGTGGAACACAATGTCTTAGTGTGGTGGCTCCCGCCTTACTAGACCTATGGGGGATATTACCCCTGCAATACCCTAAAACATACCTTATACCACAGGGAGCTTCCCAAGGCAATGTGATTTGAATCACAGCCTAGTGGTCCATCAGCTGAGACTTTCCCACATTTAGTTCATTGCACTTGAAACTATGACTGGCTAACAACCAGAAAGACCTGCTTCCTCTAAAAATTACCCAGGAATAAATTTTCCTTTAATCCCTCAAGTAAAGCAGATTATATATATGTACATATATTACTTTGGGGGAGTCTCCAATAGTGAAGTGACTTGAAATAACACCTAGTGTTATTTGGAAATCCTCATGCCTGTAACCATCAAATGGTCACCACCATATAATTCTTCCTCCATAAAATGAGCTTACTGTGATAAGGAGTAATAAGTAGCAAAACCTACTTGATACGTCAGTGCTGGACTGCAGGTAAGGCTAAGTCATTAGCCAAAAGGTTCTCTTCTATCCAATATTCTGAAAGAGCGCTTGATTTGTGTTTATATGTCAGAAAATAGTGTCACCTTGTAGATCTAGGCCTTAAGTATTTTCAATCTGTTAAGTCTGTTAACTTCAACTTACATGAGAATACAACCTGAAGAAATAAAATAACTACAGTGCTCTTGTCTTAGTATTTAACATTAAGCATGGCTTTTAGAGGACGCTGTTAAAACTGTTTAAAATTTTAGATGATCCTCATCTGCACAGCATCCTGCACGAGGCTGTACACATGTAAACTTCATTAGGTTGTTGTGTATCCACCTCTGAATCCCCACTGCCTAACACAGACTTGACACAGTATCTGTTTACCTACCTACCTATTTATAATTTTATTTTAAAATTTAAAGAATAAATTTCAACAAGAATAAGACTAAAAACTTCTAAGCTGGTCTTGATCTTAGTGTCATGCTCATCGAGAGGTTCCCAAAGGTCAGGCTGAACTCCTTAATTCTTCGGTGGTTGGTGTCTTATTCTGTTCCTGGAACTCACCCTCTGGAGCACCAGGTTTTTCACTTATTCTGATCTGCCGTTCAGGCACCACGGGCTCCCCTTCTGCGTTTCCAATGTCGGCAGGCAGGTATGGCAATGACCTGTGCTCCTCCTTTACGGACCTTGGGAAGTACAGAGGTAGTAGCTTTTGGTAAGTAGCCTGTGTCAGAAAGACAGGACATTCTGTGAACAACAATGAAGTAAAGCAGCAGAGCTCAGCAGTGCTTAGGGCTGCCCGTATCCTGTGAAGACAGCTTCCACCAGCAATAAAGACCTGCCCACCTGAGCTCAGAGCAGATGCTGTCTGGGACCCGCAATCAGTTCTTGTGTCAAAGACTAGTATACCGTTATCCGGTCAAGTTAAAGGTGGTGCCCACCCCGACAATTCCAGGTCACTGAACCTGGAATGCACAATCCCACCACTCTTGTCACCATCCCTACCTGCACTGGCTAGTGACATCTACCATGCAAGACCCCGCGCAGAGGCCACCTCCTTAACCCTCAGTGTGCCATCAGGGTGGCCCAGGTTTAGTTTTTGAGGTTTGTTGTTGTTGTTAACATTTCTAACTACTTTTGGGGAGTTGCTGCTATTTCATGACTTTTATTCTTTCTTAGAGTTTTCAAAGAACTAAGATAAATTTAATTTTTAAAAAGAAGCAGAATAAAACTCATTCTACCTTATAATTTCCATACAGGTTGGCCCACTGGCCTCAATACGCATCCCTGACAAGCCCATAATACATCATAGGCAGTCAGGACTCTTCCCATGTCTAGAGACATTTTTTGCCTTTTCATTGTCTCAGGAATTATTTTATCATTACTCATCAATTATAAATGAAACAAGACTAAATTAACATAATAAGAAAACAAAAGAGCAATGGAATCACCTAGGACAATGAAATTCTAGAAGTTACCCTTCAGCTTTCTTATTGTGCTGCCCAGTGTTAAATCGTCTTTTAAGTCTTTAAATCTAAGACCATCTTTATAGTCTTTTTTAAAAATCTGAGATATAATTCAGTCATTATAAATGACACTTTTTAAAATTACGCAGTTCAGTGGTTTTTAATATCTAGTATTCACAAAGTTGTACAACTATCACCAGTGTCTAATTCCAGAACATTCTCATTATCCCCCCCCCAAACCCCAAGCCCTTTAGCAATCATTCCCCCTTCCTCTCCCCAGCCCGTGGTAACTACTGACTGACCTTATATCTCTATGAACTTGCCTCTTTTGGCTATTTCACAAAAACAGAATATGACATGCAGCCTCTGTGTCTCAGCATGTGTTGATGGTGCACCCAAACTGTGACCTGTATCAATACTTCATTCCTGCACACCACATTTTATTTATCAATTGATGACACTGGGGTTATCTACACTTTTGGCTACTATAAATAACATTTTCATTTCATATGGAGTAAAACTGCTGCATTATGTGGCACTTCTAATTTTTCAAGGAAATGCTGAACTGGTTTTCTAAGCAGCCGTATCATTTTTACATTCCCAGGAGCTACGAGTGAGAATTCTAACTTCTCTACAGCCTTGCCAACACCTGTTACTATATATCCTCACGATTATAGTCATATTAGTGGGCATGAAGTAGCATCTCATAGTGGCTTTTAATTCACCTGTGTCTAGTGGTTAACAGTGTGGTAAACCTTTTTAGTACTTACTGGTCATTTGTGTATCTTCTTCAGAGAAATGTGAATTAACCATTTTTTTTCAGATTTTCTGTATTATCTGATGTCTTTACAATTTAAAAAACTTGCTGTCGGGGAAGACCTGCTCTCTCAGGGCTAGCTAACTACCAAAGGTAGGAAACAGCTTATTTGCGAGCACATCGTGTATATGCAAAAGAAGGAATCCTGAATCTACAGCCCCAACTGTCTCCTTATTTAACTCATAAACCAAGCAAATATTTTCCCTGGCCTAAATCATCCCAGGCCAGGGATTAGGCAACTAGAGACTATTCCTATAGCCCAAAGTCTGCTAAAAATATTCAAATTAGCCAGTCTTAAACTGCTTACCCTGCCCTGCCCTCCCAAGGACAGTCCAATCAAGGCCCTGGCTCCTGACTGAAACTCGGTGTTCCTCTGGGGCCCTGTGTGCTATGCTGTGCCTCTCTTTTCTAGGGGAACTGGGAATAACATTAAACTTTTCTTTCAACAGCATTGACCTCCTTACGTTATCACTCAGTTACTTTTGTAAATTAAAAACTAGGCGAGAAACAAAATGTTCTTTTCAAAACTTTGCCCATTTTTAACCGTATTGTCTTTTTATTGTTAAAGAGTACCCAGTTTATCTATTATGGCTGCTTGTGCTTTTCATGTCACATCCAATAAACCACTGCCCAGTTCATGGGCATCAAGATTGATACTTACATTTTCTTCTAAGAATTATATAATTTTAGCCTTATATTTAGGCCCTAGGTCACTTCTGAGCTCATTTTTGTGTATGGCATGAGGGGTCCAACTTAATTCTTTTGCATGTGGATATCCAGTTATCCCAAAACCATTTATTGAGAAAGACTATTCTGACCCCCACTGCCTTACAACCTCATCAAAACTTTTGTTCCATTGATCTATATGCTATCCTCATGCCAGTGCCATAGTCTTGACTATTATAGCTTTGTAGTAAATTTTAAAATTGGTAAATAGGAATCCTCCACTTTTTTTCTTTTTTCCCCAAGATTGTTTCAACTATTCTGGGTCTCTGAATACATATCCATGTAAAATTCCAGGTCAACTTGTCAATTTCTGCAAAAAATGAGTGGGATTTTGATAAGCACTGATTTGGGGAATACTGCCATCCAAACAAAATTTAGTCTATGAAAACAGATGTCTTTCTGTGCACTTAGGCCCTTTAACATTTCTTTTGAAAGATTTTGTATTTTTTGATGTAAAAATCTTACCATTCTTATACTTAGTTCTAAATATTTAATTCTTTTTTGATACTACTGTAAATAGAATTCTTTTCTTCATTTCAGTTTTTGGATTGTTCATTGCCACTGTGTAGAAATACAATTTATTTTTGTGCATTGGTGCTACGTCCTGTGACCCCAGTGAACCCTACTGGTTCTAGAGAGTTTTTCTTTTGTGGACTCCTTAGGATTTTCTGTAAGATTATGTCACCTGCAAATAGAAATAGTTTTACTTCTTTCTTCCCTACCTGGGTGCTTTTTATTTATTTTTTTCTACCTTAATGCCCTGGGTTGAAATTATAATGCATTATTGATGAGGCCTGGTGAGCGTGAATATCCTTGTGTTGTTCTTTTTTTTTTTTTTTTTTTTTTTTTTTTTTAAAGGGGAAGAAAAGTTTATTTAAACAT
>NW_003852468.1:3512182-3538486 GCF_000181295.1 Otolemur garnettii | reverse complement strand
CCTTCCTTATATTCTGAATCTAGACGCTTCTTTGCTTCTCCCTTCCATTTAGTGAGTTTTGAAGAAGAAAGGAAAAACATCAGCAAAGAGGTAAAAAAGCTGAAGTTTGCAATGGTTAGGATAAATCCAACCACTAGCCCTCCTAAAGCTCCACTATGATCTAGACTTTTCTTTTTAAAGCCATTAGAGACGATCAAAACAGGAACAACAACAGAAAACAGCCAACGCCAAGGAGAAATGGGCCTTAAGTTACCATAATAGGTGCTTGCAGTCATCGACATAATCCAGAAGGCTCCTTGGGAACACACAGAGCGTCCCCCGAGCGCCCGGGCCGGCTCCCGCGGCGGCCGCCCCACACCTGAACTGCGCGACCAGCGTGTTGTTCTTGATAACAAGGCAGAGGCTTTCAGTATTTCACTGAAGTATAACGTTAGCTTTTAGGTTTCTCCCAGATGCCCTATTTCAGGTTGAAGAAGTTCCCTTCTATACTTAGTGTGAATGTTTTTATCAGGAAAGTGTGTTGGATGTTCTGCATCTATTGAAATGATCTTGTTGTTTTATGCTTTATTCTATTAATATAACATATTATGATATATTGATTGATTTTTTTTTTTTTTTGAACCAAGCTTGCACTCCTGGGATAAATTCTACTTGGTGATGGTAGATAATCCTATTATACATTGGAGGATTTGGTTTCATAGTATTTTGTTAAGGATTTCTGCATCTCTATTCATAAGGGATATTGGTCTGTATTTTTCTTATGTCTATTTTTAACTTTCATTGAACAGAGTTGAGAATTTAGAATTTTTCATTTTCAGCACATAATAATAATAAAGAGATGATGACTAAATGAAGAATGTATTTTGGAATCCTTAAATGAATCAAAGATGAACGCAAACAGATAGCACACTAATGTTAAGATTTATCATGAAAAGTGAAATCTTGGATTTGGGTCTTAATATGATAATATTCTAGTTTCTAGTTTAATTTTTTAAATCCAGTAATCTATAACAATATATTCCTAAGGACAAAGAAGAAATATGGTATACTCATTCAGTTAGTCATTCAACAGATGAATTTCACCATATGACGTTCTGTGATGGAACCCAGACCATCCCATTTTACTAAAAGGATGTGTGACCGTGTTCTTTCATCTCTGATGTTTGTGCAACAAAGCTTACTTGATATAAAGAGGTTTGCCATGTTGAAATTCTTACTGAAATGTCTGTCTAATCAATAAAATTGTTTCCCATTATCCTTTAATTCTGTTCCCTTTTTTTTTGAGACAGAGTCTCACTATGTTGCCCTTGGTAGAGTGCTGTGGCGTCACAGCTCACAGCAACCGCAGACTCTTGGGCTTAAGTGATTCTCTTGCCCCAGCCTTCCAAGTAGCTGGGACAACAGGCACCTGCCACAACACCCAGCTATTTTTTTGTTGTTGTTGTTATTGTTGTTGCTGTAGTTGTCATTGTTGTCTGGCAGACCCGGGCCAGGCTTGAACCCGCCAGCTCCAGTGTATGTGGTTGGCACCCTGGCCGCTGAGCTATAGGTGCCATGACTATCCTTTCATTTTTGAATAAATGACTCACAAGTGACTTGAAAAGTAAAGACTTTTCTCTGTTCCTCTGTGTCTGCACTGAGCGCCCCCCAGGCTGCCATAGCATTGTGGTGCACGGCGTGTACCACATTGTGGGGTGATCTTTGTTTACTCAGCTATGATGTCACTAGCTTAAAAACTCCTTGAGAGCAAGAGCTTTATCTTCTTGGTACTTCGTACCTTGTCTGATGAAAATGGTTGAATTCTAGCCTACACTCCACCTTCAGTTTCAAACTGATGAGCACCTGGTTTGCTGATCACCTGCCCCTGATGCTCCACCGATCCCCTAAGATTCAATATGTTCAGAAAAGACCTCATCTTCATTCCCTCTCCAATACCTTCCTTCTCTTTCTGTTTGTGACCTCACTGATGGTATCATTATCCTGTCATGCAAGCCAGAGACCTAGAAGCCACACTTAATTTCTTTTCCTGCTTCTCCTATGTATTATTTTAAAGAGCCACCAACTCCAGCTGAATTTATCTATTAAATTTTTTAAATTTCACCACTCCCAGTGCCCTTGCTCTGGCCTGACCATTTCTCATTTGGAATACTGCAACCATCTGTTATCTCTTCTTGTCATAGTCTTTCTCCTTCCAAACCATTCTTCACACAGCTAAAGCAGAAAGGAGATCACATCATTTGTTTGCTTAAAACTCATTTCCCCAACGCATAACTGATAAAGGCTAAATTCCACAGCATGCAACATAAGCCTTGAGTCATCTTGCCCCAACCTTTCATTTTTGCCACTCAGAGCCTCGCACTTTATGCGACAGCAACACTGAACACTCAGTGCTATTTATTACTTACATGTCCTTGCCCAGACTTGCAGGACTATTGCCACTTGCCTTTCTCTTAGCAAATCCTAATAATCTTTTAAAATAATCCCACCTTATGTTTCTCTTCCCATGGGAAGCATTTCCTAACCACAGGCCAAGCTGGACCTATATCCTAGCCCTCCCACACCTTCATTAATGCACTTATTATCTGAATTTTCTGCCTCCACAGAAGAAAATGGGCTCCTTGAGGAAACAACCATGACTTGGTCCCCAGTGGATTCCCAGAACCTAATATACTAAATGTGACATGACAGACACTCAAAAAAAGGTCACTGGCAGGGTCAATGTAGAGATAAACCAAGTGAAACAAGAGATACCAAAAAAGGTAAATACGCCTTTTTTTCAAATTCAAAAGCACTTTTATAATACGTAGACAGCTACATATACTCTACATAGATGTTTCACATACCTTAATTCATTTAATTATCACAAAAATCCTGTGATACAGATACTACTAATTTGCCAAAAATATAAAACTGGGAAATATTAGAAGCTGAATTGGACAAAGCACTCTAAAACTAAATAAAGCTCAATAAGATAAAGAACCGACTTTCCAAAATGTCTTGAAATCAAATTGAAACATAATGAACCTAACTACATACAATAAAACATGTAACTCTCACAACTTACTCAGTAACAGCCACTAGGTAAGGCTGTCACGTGTTTCTAGGTCAGGCACACGTCCGAGCTTTTCTAGCCAGTAGTAGCTTTCCACTTAGCCTCGGAGAGCTAACACAGCAGAACGACTCCACTTGTGTAAGATTTCATGTACAGAGACAGCAGTTTAGCAAAAAAAACATTAACAAAATGTTCTTCTTGGTTTGTTTTGTTTCCAATAAAGCCTTTTTCAATGAATGATGGCAAATCCCACTAGCCAAATACATACATAATTAGGTTTGCTTGCTGGAAATTCACCAAACTTATGATGATGAGATAAAGGCAGTTACAAGCAAAAATAAGATTTAAATAATAACAATTAGCAAAATACCTCTTCAAGATCAGTAACAGCAAATACTACTTTTTCAATGGTTTCCCCATGAATCTCTAAGAATCTCCTTACAGTGCCTGAGGAAAAGAAAAGAGAAGGATTATTCAATAAGTAAAAATTACTTTTATATAAAGAGAAACTCTTCAGAGGTTTACTTTTATAATGGATCATTTCATTCAGGTCACTTTTCTATGATACCTGATCAGTTAGGCCTGCCCAGAAACCTGCAAAAACCTCTTCTCTGATTTGCTTTCCTCCAGAGCAGGTGCCCTCAAACTGTGGCCCGCGGGCCACAGCAGCCCGCCTAGGACATTTATCCAGCCCACCGGGTGTTTTTGCCACTGCTGCCTGTCCTGCTTAGCAGCTGACTCATCCCGGGGCTCGCAGTCCGGCCCTCCAATGGTCTGAGGGACAGTGAACTGGCCCCCTGTTTAAAAAGTTTGAGGACCCCTGCTCCAGAGCAATGCTACAGACGTTTCACGGAGTTACTTGTTTACTGAATGTCCGCTCTGCCCTCTCCTCCTCATCCTCTAGTTGCACAACAGAAGGAGCTTTATTTCTCCTTCACCCAGGATATTTTCTTATTCCCTGGGGCCTCTGTTTGACCTGAATGATCTAGCACAAGTGTCTTTCTACTTACTGAGTTACAGCATTCAATGTCCTACTGAGTCTTTCATCCTCTGACAAACCTCACAAAACCAAAGCAGATCCTTTTTTTTCTTACTTTGTGTTATCCTGGTTATCTTCTATCAACTTCTTAACAGTAAGACCTAGTGTCCTTTTCCCAGTTCTTAACTTACTGGATCTTTCCCTGGCTCTAGTCCTTATTGCGCAAGCCTTCACCTTTTAAAAATATTGTCTTTGGCCAGGCGTGGTGGCTCATTCCTATAGTAATCCTAGCACTGTAAGAGGACGAGGTGGGTGGACTGCTTGAGCTCAAGAGTTCAAGACTAGCCTGAGTAAGAGCGAGACCCCATCTCTTGTAAAAATAGAAACATCAGCCGACATCATCATGGGAGGTTGATGCAAGAGCATCACTAGAGTACAAGAGTTTGAGGCTGTGGTGAGCTAGGGTGACAGAGCTCACAGAGGGTGACAGAGTAAGACTTTGTTTTTTTAAAAAAGTAAAATTACACAAATAAATAAAATGTTGCCCTCCAGGATTCTGTCCTCTACATTTTTTCTTTCCTTGATATTCATATTTCCCTCAGCTCACTAATTTGCTGGTTGGGTATTACCTCAAATGCGGATGGCTCCCAAATCTTTACATTGTTTTCTAAACAAAAGACTTGAATTCCCTAGCACCCTACTAGGCATATCAGTCCAGATAACCCCAGAGATCTCAAACTCAACATATCCACATCTAATCCTAACAGAGCCAAGTCCCCGTCTCCATCTTCTCATCCCTACACCTGCTCCTTGTCTTGTATTTATCTCAACCCCAACGCTAAAATCCTGAGTTCCCTTTGACACTTCTTTACCCCTTCCCTCATCTTATGTTTCCAAATGGTTTTCTTCCTTATTTCCACTGCTGGTACGTATTTTCTAAAATTTATTTCTTCTCTCTTCCAGCTGCTTTCAGGTTCTCAATACACAGACTTTGGCAATTAACTCTTAACTCTTCTCCTTTTTCCCCAAATCTACATATTCACTGTTGCCTGAATTCTTCTGTTCTCTTCCTCACTAAACCCTTGTGATAGCTCTGCACCACTTTATACGTAAAGATTCAAAGCCGCTAGCATGATTCTCCATATTTTGATCCCAACTATTTTCCCCCATTCTGCTCATTAGTCCTATTTCCAATTATTCTTCTCACATTTTATGTGTTAGCCAAATCTGCTTCTTTCTTGTACTCAAAACAGGCCACTTTCCTGCTGTTCTGCCTCTGCTCGCATGGTTCCCTTTGCCTAGAACTCCATTCACCTATCTTTCCTACTAATTTCTCCCTTAGGCAGAACTCACCCTTCCTTGTGCTCCTCCTACAATCTTTTCAGCATCCTTCTATTTATGAACCTTTCATAGCATTTTATGGCTAGACTGAGCTTTTGAAGACTGAGTACATATTACATTAATATTACTTTAATTAAGCTCTAGCACACCTTAATGATTTGACGTGCAATGATTCAAAAGAAACTAATAACAGAATTAACAATTTATGATTCTGGTTATAAATATACTGTCTGCTTTGTTCACCATTGTATCTCAAGAGCCTAATTTGTTGAAAGAGAGAACAAGCATTCATAACTCTCCCTCTGTTAGGTAACAAATTTATTTTTCATTTATCCTTCTATTCCACCTTGACATTTTTTCAAAAATGAACTTCCAAAACCAGATTTTGTTTTCCTATTTACTCTGACATCAAGTTTCAATGCTCACACATAAAAGTTTCTCAGCATATAATTTTGGAAGACAAAATGCAATGCCAAATACCAACAAAATTGAATTCCCTCAGCACAGTTCATTTAGAAAAGTAATTCTACAAAAAGGGGAAAAAAGAATGAGGCCATGACTCTAAGGTTTTAGAACTCACTGCCAGGTCACACCGTCTTCTCTTTTTTTTCTCTTTTTTTCACACCGTCTTTTCAAAATTTCATCTGTACACTACTTTCTGCCATCAACCAGAATGTCATGTGCTTATTATCTAGTGAATACCCTTCAACTGGTGAGAATGACACCTGGGACATTAAAATTCCTCACCTGGAAACACAGAACAAACATCTTCACTTTTTTCTCACTAATGTATCTTCTTGTGTACAGAACAGAGCCTAGCACATAGCAGTCACTCAAATTAGCCTGATACATTTATTTTAATGTGGATGATTCTTTAGATTTTTTGAGACAGAGTCTCACTTTGTGCTCTTGGTAGAGTGCTGTGAAATCACAGCTCATAGCAGCCTCAAACTCTTGGGCTCGAAATGATCCTCTTGCCTCAGCTTCCCTGGTAACTGTGACTACAGGCACCTGCCACAACACCTTGCTATTTCTTTATAATTTTCTTGGCGAACTGTACACAGAAAAAAAGGGTAAGTCTTGATATATCAGTATCTAAGAAGATGACGCTTAGATTTCAAATAAAATAAATTCTGACAATAGTTTGATAAGAAATCTTTTGATACTGAAGACCTAGTTATATCATTAGATTTGTTCTTGCCCTATATATGCTATAAAAGTGTACAAGCCATGTTGTTTTCCAAATGCTTGGGAAAGTATTCAAGCAAAGGGCATCACTGTGTATGTGTGTGTGTTTGAATAAGATCTATAGCTTTGCTACTACATTTAAGGTGTAATATGTTAAATGGGCCTTATACAATATAAGTTAACTGGGTAACTTTAGGAGTTAGTCCCTTTTTGCTAATTCCTAGAAATGGCATCATCAAAGTCCCTTATACCCATCATTGATCTTTATCTGCTTTTACCAGTTATTCTCAAAATTGACCTCTCTAATGGTACTGTGCCAAGTAATTTATCTGAGGCCACAGAGCTAGAGCTGGACTGGTAGAATTGGAACTAAAAACTAGTCTTCTTGAATCCCTATTTAGATTCTTTTCTATAAAATGATGCTGCATCTTTAAATTCTAATCCTTATTACTTTAGTAAGAACTAGAGATATAAAAGAAGCTATGAGATGACAGGGTAAGGATTAAGAGAAATCAGAGAATGCAGAGACTAGCTAAAAGCCTTGTCAAGAGGAATGATATCAAGGCAGGAACTTTGCTTTGGGTAATGCACCATTTAGACATACAGGTTATAATATTGTAACCTGAAGCAGTTCTCAGTTAAGCATAATGAGTTATCTAGTATGATAGGTCACTGGACTTAGGAGTCAGAAGGTGTGAATATGTGTTCCAAGTCTGTGTAATCCTGACAACATGATTAATTTTGGAGTCTCTTAATTTGTATAATGGACACTACTACCTAAAATGCAGAGTTGTTTACAGAAATTAAATAGGATTTCTTTGGCCCTTTTTAAAACATTTTCTTGGGCAAGCACCATATGTCAAGCATTTTTGACATACAGAAGCACTGGAAATACAAAGATGACAAGATAAATCTGTGCCCCTGCAGCTTAGTCTACTGTATATAAAGTCCAACTATACAATCTATAAATTCTACTACAACATCCTTGAGCAGCAAGGGTATTAGTTTTTGCAATAGTTTGTAAGTTTAGACTATGCAAGACTGAATAGGACCTCAACCTAAAGTATAGGTTATACAATTATTATGTACATTGGGATATTTTTATAATTTTTAGTGGCTATAAGGCTTTTAGCTCCTCATCTTTAAATTCTAGGGGTCTTAAAGATTATGTAGTATAGTTTCTCTCCCAAAGGATAGATGTTTTCTATAATATCTGTAACAGATGGTCACGTAGTCACTGCACTAAAATATTTTTGTGGCACAGTTTTATCTCAGATGAGTCTGAAATCTTCCCGGCAACATGGTTGTAGACCTTGCCTTGTACAGCTATAGTTCTCTTGCACGATCCTGATGAGGATCTGTAGACATCCTGAACAAACACGCAAATTCTGCATTTATATACATTTTTCCTGAGACAGGATCCACAGTACTTTTTCAGCAGATGCTCAGTGTAGTTTATGATGATCCTCCCAAGAACTGTTGCTCAAAAATGCAGCACAAATAAGTCCACAATGAAATACCACTAATGTTTTAAAGTATCTGTCCTCTAATTTCTCACACATAACTGCATACAAAACTTTAGATGTGGTCTGAACCCGAGTATATACAGTGAGATCGCGGCTCTCTTGGACTGAACACCATATTTTGATATCACATATATGACATTTTGGCTCATACTGATTGAGCCCAGTCTTTTTTAAAAAAATCTAAATGCAGGGTTTTATATTCAATAGCACATATGAAAGTGGCTATTTAAAATGCAAAGTGATGTCTAAATAGGATGTTATGAAATCTGCTTTGATTACATTTGTTACAGCAACGATTACTCTGAATTCTGATTCAAATCCCTGATGCACTGCCCATACTCCCTAGTCTTAGTATCACTTTCAAATTTAATAGAAAAGTCACTTTGAACCTATTCTGGTTCTGGGGGCTGCCTGATTTGTGAATCCTATTTTGCTCAATTAATCTCTGTTAAATTTGATAGGCAAGTCTTCTAACTAAGGCTTTATTGACACCGATAAAAATGTCAACCCAAGAAAGTAAAGTGAGAGCTCTGCAACTTGTCACTAGAAACTTCCCTCCAGGGTGCCATCATCAGGTAATCATGAACCCTCTGTGGCCTTAATCATTTCATTAATGATAAAAAAAATTTTTCAGATTCAACATTCATGCAGGCGTTTCCAAGGTTACTCACGAAGTGCGATGTGTGTTGCATCCTCTAAAGGATAGCCTCGTTTTGCAGAATTAATGACGCAGAACCCAACAGAAGACATTGATTGCTCTCTGTAATCAAACAGGAAACAAAAATAGTACTATAAAAATTTGTAATACATACATGATGATACAGAATTTCTAAACACAGCTTAACTTCTCTTTCCCTACTTCTTCAACAAATCTTCTATAATAGCTAATCCATTTGCATTATTTAATAATTATACTGCTATACAATTTAATTGTAAATTGCATTCTTTGGAGTATAGATTTCAAATAAAAACAGAATAAAATGGGAATTGATTAAATCCATCCTATTGATCTTAGTAAGTTTGAAAAGATAAATGATTAATTCTATCTCTAGGGTATTCCAAAATTATCTAAGTTCCTCAAAATTTGACTTCCATAGCTAAGTTTTATCTTTATACTGGGGCCTTTAACAATGTATGACATGTTATGTCCATAGAATGATCAGACCATACTTTGCCAGCTGAAGCACATTTCTGTAGCAGCTGTACAGGGAACTCTCAGCTGCTGTGCGATAGCGGCTCTTGTATTTAGGTCCCACTGTGTGAATGATGAACCGGGCAGCCAGATTAAACCCTTTGGTCAACTTCGCTTCACCTGTTCGGCAACCTGGGAACAATGAAAATGTACATTAAGTCTGGAGGTATTAGAAAAAAAATAGTCAAACCATAAAAGAAAGAAAGTACTAAGAAATTTGAGACATTTCAGTTTAAAATATGGATTGAACACAAGCATTTATCTCTGTTTATTCTGTTCCCAAAGTGACAGAGAAGTAATACAGCAGGTCTAAGCACAGAGGCCAAGAGAATGTGAAGCAGATAAGCATCATCCAAGCCTCGGAAGGTGGCGAGTCCGTGGAATAGCAACTGACTTGAAGCAGAGAACTCTGCCTGCCTGCCAGCAGACGTGGTGTAACCAACACAAAGGAAGGAAAAATATGCAAGCAGGAATGAAATGTTCAACGTTGAGGAAATCT
Organism: Otolemur garnettii; assembly: GCF_000181295.1. Lineage (NCBI taxonomy): Eukaryota > Metazoa > Chordata > Mammalia > Primates > Galagidae > Otolemur > Otolemur garnettii. Next base: position 3,528,709 of record NW_003852468.1, on the reverse strand, counting down.
TCTAGAAGAATAAAATGACAATAATAGATAGCAGATAAGAAAAGTGAAGGATTAAATATAGAAGTACAACATCCGATAGATTCCTTTGGAGAGAACAGAAAATACAGAAGGAAGGAAATTATTAAAGAAATAATATAAGACATTTCCCAGAACTAAAAGATATGAATTTCTAGACATAGACCAAACCACAAGACCACTGTGAAAACCACTGTGAAATTTCAGAACACCAGAAGCAAAGATGAGATTATAGTTTCCAAGAAGAGACTGGTAACATACAAAGAATCAGTAATAAGAATAGCATGAGATTTCTCACTGGCCCTAAGCAAAATCAAAAACAAGGAAACAATAACTTCAAAATTCTGGAAAATGATTTCTGTATTAGAATTCTATTTCAAGTAAACTATCAATTAAATACAAAGGTAGAAATAAGCTCTCAGTAATTTTGCCCTGTTGCGCTCTTCTCAAAAATCTCCTGGTAGATTTACCCACAAAAATGAAGGTGTATATCAAGAAAGAAAAATGCAAGAAATCTAGGAAACTGAGGATCCAATCTGTCAGACAGAATAAAGGATTTCCTAGGATGATGTTAAAAAAGTTCCAGTTCCAGGACAGTAACTGGGCGGTAGGCACAGAGCATAGTCTAGACAGGAAGGAGAGGATGGAAGGCTCCAGGAGGAACCTCTCAAGAAAACATGGAAGGAAAAGATCAAGTGTCTAACTTTACTGATAGGAAGTTTACGGGAGTACTTAAAAATCTGGGGTCAAGGCTAGGCGCAATGGCTTATGCCTATAACCCCAGTACTTTCTTTTTTTGCAGTTTTTGCCCAGGGCTGGGTTTGAACCCAACACCTCCGGTATATGGGGTTGGCATCCTACTCCTTGAGCCACAGGCAATGCCCCTATAACCCCAGTACTTTGAAAGACTGAGGTGAGAGAGGATGACTGAGGCTAGGAGTTCCTTGGCAATGTAGCAAGAATCCATGTGTACAAAAAAAAAAAAAAAAAAATTAGCCAGGCATAGTGGTGTGTGCCTATAGTCTTAGCAATTTTGGAGCTGAAAGGGGAGGATTGATTGAGCCCAGGAATTCAAGTTTGCAGTGAGCCACTGTCATACCACCATACTCCAGCAAGGACAATAAAGTAAGACTCTCTTTCTTAAAAAAAAAAAAAAAATTTACACAAAAATTAAATCTATTAGTAACCTAGAGGGAAAAGATTGTATATAAAGACTACTAATATGTTTTTTAATCAGCTATAAGCAACATTTATGTAGTCATAATGTTAATGCCAAATATCGATTTAATCAAAATTATGACAGGACAATGTATGGGTATTACATGTGTTTGTAAAAGGGAGGAGTAGAGGAAATAGAGTTTAATCTTTCACTTCCACAGTAGTAAGTCATCAGATAATGAAAAAATAAAGACAGTTGTTTTAGCATATTATTTGGAAATAAAAGGTTAATAATATAAGGCAATTAAAAAGATTCAAAGTATTTGCTACTGGAGAGAAGAAACTGAGGTAGGAAAGGGAAAGACAGATGAATGGTAAGTTCCTTCATCAACTGTGAAATAAAATGTAAGGAATTTAAAAAATATATATACTGACCTTGAATAACTACAGGCACAAAATGATAAAATAGAGAAAGGCAGAAAAAACTCATTTGTTATCATCTGAGGCAGCAATTAAGCCAGTTCTTTATTTGGTGATTAAAAGAATTAAGCATTTATTTTGCCTTGCCAACAGAAACTATAATTTAAAGTAACTAAATAATACCAGTTAATGAGGAAAAGCTCTGCCGTGTAAGAACGCCAGTTAGAAAAGTTGGATGGAATCACAGATTTTGGAAAATATAACTTGGTAATCTTCATTAAAGTAATAGTTCAGACAAAGATTATCAATTCAAAGCTGAAACCATTAGGTGAATGTACCATGAAGAACTGGACATTCATAGAGCCTAAAGATGCCACACAGATTAGTTTTGATTCACAAAGGATAAAATAGAACCCTACAAATGCAAGGAACAAACTGTTCTCACTGCATCCAGAGGGCACCTTAGTAATGGTCCACTAGATGGTCAATCAAACTTTAGGTATCTTCTAATAAAATGCAACACTGAGTGTATGTTTTCCAAAACTTCATTCCATTAGCTATAACCTCCAGGTTGCAGGAAACAGAAACTAAACAGCACCTCAAATAAATAAGACAAAAGTAGAAAGGAGGCCATCTTGTATGTAAAACAACTGGACTAGTTCACTCAAATCAGTATCATGAACAGAGTGCTGGATTACAAAAAACTACACACACAAATTAAAAAACAATAAGATGCAGTGTACGGTCCTGGATTGGATACTGGTTTGGATAAAATAGTTATAAAGGATGATTCTGCATCTGCTGGAAACTTAGTGCTACATGGTTTAACTTGTGAAATTATAAGGTGGAATTCATTTGCTGAAGAAGGCACATTTCAGAACAGTATGTACACAATTATCTTATTTTGAGAACAGTACACATGTTCTGTTCATGTTCAACTATTGAACAACATGTTGAACTAAAATGTTCAACTATTTTATTATGGTAACAGAAGATACAAGATGTGTGTTTACACCCACACCTGCAAACAGAAGATTTTTACTAATGTGCTATAATAGTAGTGATCTTTGTGTGGTGGAAATAGTAAGTTTTTCTTTATTTTTAGCTTGTGTGTATATAATTTTCTACAATTTACATTTGCTATGACAAGAAAATGATTATTTAAAAGAAATGATATGAATGTATTATTTTGATTTTTTAAAAAAGCAACTATACCAGGCAAGGTTGCCCATTGTCTCCACTGTTTTTCAATATTGTAATGGAAGTCTTAGTCATCGCAATCAGGGAAGAGAAGGCAATCAAGGGTATCCAAATACGGTCAGAGGAAATCAAACTCTCATTCTTTACTGATGATATGATCTTACACTCAGAAAACCCCAGAGACTCAACTACAAAACTCTTAGAAGTGATCAAGGAATACAGCAGCGTCTCTACATACAAAATCATTACTCACAAATCAGTAGCTTTTATATATGCCAACAACACTCAAGCTAAAAAGACAGTCAAGGACTCTATTCCTTCTACAATAGTACCAAAGAAGATGAAATATCTGGGAATTTGCCTAACAAAAGACATGAAAGATCTCTATACATAGAACTATGAAATTCTGAGAACAGAAATAGCTAAAGATGTTAACAAATGGAAGAACATACCATGCTCATGGCTGGGAAGAATCAACATTGTTAAAATGTCCATACTACCGAAAGCAATCCCTATTAAAGCACCACTGTCATACTTTAAAGATTTGGAAAAGATAGTACTTCATTTTATATGGAATCAGAAAAAACCTTGAATAGCCAACACATTACTCAGAAACAAAAACAAATCAGGAGGATCAGGCTACCAGACTTCAGGCTGTGTTATAAATCTGCATGGTACTGGCGCAAAAATAGAGAGGTAGACGTATGAAACAGAATAGAGAACCAAATGATGAACCCAGCTACTTATCGTCATTTGATCATTGATAAGCCTATCAAAAACATAAATTGGGGGAAAGATTCTCTATTTAACAAATGGTTGTGGGTGAATTGGCTGGCGACTTGTAGAAGACTGAAACTGGACCCACACCTTTCACCATAAACAAAAATTGACTCTCACTGGATAAAAAGATTTAAACTGAAGACATGAAACTATCAAGATTCTGGGAGAGAGTACAGGGAAAACACTTGAAGAAATTGGCCTGGGAGAATACATCATGAGGAGGACCCCCCGGGCAATTGAAGCAATACCAAAAATACCTTCCTGGGATCTGATCAAATTAAAAAGCTTCTGCACAGCCAAGAACACAGTAAGTAAGCAAGCAGACAGCCCTCAGAATGAGAGAAGATATTTGCAGGTTATGTTTCTGACAAAGGTTTGATAACTAGAATCCACAGAGAACTCAAACTTATGACAAGAAAAGAACAAGTGATCCCTTTTCACTGTGGGCAAGAGACTTGAACAGAAGTGTCTCCGCAGAAGACAGGCACCTGGCCTACAGAAACATGAAGAAAATGTTCTTCATCTTTAATCATCAGAAAAATGCAAATCAAAACTACTCTGAGATATCATCTAACTCCAGTAAGAATAGCCCACATAACAAAATTCCAAAACTACAGATGCTGGTAGGGATGTGGAAAGAAGGGAACGCTTCTTCTGTACTGCTGGTGGGATTGCAAATTAATATGTCCCTCTGGAATGAAGTTTGGAGAACACTTAGGGAACTAAAAGTTGACCTGCTGTTCCATCCTGCAATTACTCTACAAGGTATAAATCCAGATGACCAAAAATCGTTCTACAACAAAGACATTTGCATAAGAATGTTTATTGCAGCCCAATTCATAACTGCCAAGTCATGGAAACAGCCCAAGTGTCCATCAACTCATGAATGGATTAACAAACTGTGGTATATGCGTACCATGGAATATTACGTAGCCATAAGAGATGGAGACTTCACATCTTTTATGTTCACATGGATAAAGCTAGATCAAATTCTTCTAAGTATGTCAAGAATAGAAAAAGAAATACTCAATGTACTCAATACTATTATGAAATCAATATATAACCACCCACACGAACAATAAAACCCAATTATAGCCCAGAAAGAAAGGGGGGAGGGGGAAAGGTGGAGGGAGGGACCTACCTCACCTATTGTGTATAATGCAAGCGTACATGTCAAATATATTAAAAGTGGAATATATATGTCTAAACACACACAAAAAATAATAAAAAAAATTTAAAAAAGCAACCACCATATCTGGCCCAATATTTACTAAATGGAGTACTTAATGATTTTACATGATGTACTTCATGTACTATTTAAAGAGAAATTCCAAATACATGCTAAAATCTTTTCAACTGAACTAATACGATTTGTGGCAATTGATTTAACTGACTTCCAAAAAAATTTTTTAATCAAGGAAGCCATTAGGAAGAAGAAACAAAATTGGCAAAATGTTGATAATTGTTTAAGGTGCTAACATGTACATGGAGATTGATCAAACTGATCACTTTACTTTTACATATCTTTGAAATCTTGCATGGTATAAAGTAAAATTTTAAAATAAATCAGAACTACAAGATCAAAAAAAAAGAAAAAAAAGCAAGCAAACAAACATATTTGGGCAGTTGGTTTGCTGAATCAGTCCTAGAGAACTCTCAGTTTAGAATTCAGAAACAGGAAAGTCTGAGTGTTCTGGCTAGTCTGTTCTTGGAAATCACACCTTTTCTTTTATAATTGTTAAAAATTCTGAGTTGAGGGTTATGTTAAGTACTGCTATATCACTTTCCAACCTTTCACTTGTTCTTTCTAGCCCAAATTTCTTCTAATCTCAAAACTTTCATCCTGATATTTCTATAAAGATTTAAACACAGCCCTGAATGGATTTTTAATTCCTGTAAAAAAATGCAAATTCACTAAATAAGTTTATTCCTAGTCGTAACTGCCCAGCATGACCTTTACCCCAACTACATCCTTTGCTAAGGAGCACTGCTGAAATGATAATCTAAGAAAATGAGTACTGAGATTAGTTATGACTTTTCAAATTCTTATTTCTCTCTAAATCCTAATTCCCACAGAAAGAAACACTAAAGCTGTTTAATGCTTGTTGCAAAAAGCCTGCTAACTATAAGAGAACAGAGTAAGCAAAAAATGTAACGTATGAGCTCTCATCCTGTCAAACCCCGACATTTAAATACTAAGTAATATAAAACATTTAAGCAGCAAAACTGTATAGTGGACCTGACTGAAGAAGAAAAATACTTTTATCCTTACTTTGCATATGCAGATACTTGAACCTATATTTATTTAGGTCTAAATTATACATACTCTTGTATAAACAAGTAGGCAAGTGAATTATCAGATGTTATTTTAATTCATTAAAGTTGAATACATCATCTGTCAATCTAGTCCAAAGAACAACCCCCCATCAGCTTCGGTTTCATGAAATTCCTAAATTCAAAGAGTGGATGTAAGACTGACTTTTGGAAGGGAGGAGGGAGAATGTGAGTACAATAAGCCAACAATGCCCATTCCATTTTCAGGAAGCACTAATTCTTAGGAAAGTTTCACTAAGGAACTTAAGTTCTATGTATCTTTCTATCAAGGATTCGAGAACAAAACACAACATCACGCTCCCTTATAGGCGAAAAGCCTATATGCCTCTGGCCAAAAAAACCGCTTGAGAGAGAGCAGTGAAAATACTTTGTGCAGGCATACTTAAGAAACTGAGGCAAAATCCCATGTAGCCAGGTTAGTTGCGGGCCTAACATGACCAAAGTTTTGGCTGGAATAGCATTTCCAGACTGCATTAAGGAATTAAGGTTGACTTCAGAAGGCCTATGAGAAAGCCCTTTGGAACACTGGCCAGATACCCATCAGTAACCTTTCCTGATCTGTGGTAAGGAATGGGAATGGAGTACCCATCAGTACTATGAGAGGCCTATGAGAAAGCCCTTTGGAACACTGGCCAGATACCCATCAGTAACCTTTCCTGATCTGTGGTAAGGAACGGGTCTGGGAATGGAGTAACCTTTCCTGATCTGTGGTAAGTGACGAAGGTCGCTTGCTGACATGTCTGAGAACGGTAATGTTATACAAGTATCTAATGGCACAGATAAAACTTGGGCTCATGAAAGGCTTTTGAGAAGTCCAGCCTGAGAATTCCTTATAAAAGGCTCCAGCAAAAACCCCCTTGACTTAAGGCCTATATGGGAGCAGAGGTTTGCACACAAACTCCTATATGCCCAAGAAGTTTCTCTATGCTTTGCTTAAAGATTCAAAGTAACTGCCTCCAAATGGCATGGTCAGTAGAACAGACATTCAAATCGTCTCTTTCCCCCATAGCCTCAGGCTTCATCAGATAAGATCAAAGAAAATAATAACTGACAACATGTTCTTCATTAAGTTATATTAAACCGGGTTATATCGAAAGGATTATGCTTAATGGTGTATGTTGGGGGGATTATTAGATTACCAGGGAGGAGCTACTTACAGGGCGGGTGGTCATAAGCTGTTTAAATGGATCAATGAGGTCATTGCTGCATTGTGCTCATGTACAAAATTCCCTATATAAGCCAACTGCAAATAAAGAAGCTCGCCATTTTGCCTGAGCGAGCAGATGGTCACCTTTATTTAAAACACAATTTCAATAAGCATGCTTATTCTTCACGACTTTGCTTTTCCGTGAGACCCTTACTGCAACACTCCGTCTCCAATAAGATCCTTTTTCAAGTATTTGAGAATAACTATTATGTTTCTCCTACATCTTCTCTTCTCTGTGCCAACCCTAGCTCTTTAATATGGTTTCTACAATGTCTACCATACGATAATTTGCTGTGAAGTGCACCCCACTTTATTATGCTCTTAAAAAGTAGTAAAAAAATTAAAATAACATGAACACGGTATACCACAGGGTCCTACTAGGACAGATAAATGGCAGCTTCCTTTGATTTTGATGCTGGACTTTTAATGAACTTGTTAGCGTTTATAGTAGAAAAATATGTTATCAATTCATTTTCAATACATTATCTATTTCAATAAAATCCTCAAGAGCTTCTATTCATTTATCAGCCACTTAAAGAGTGCCTTCACTATTCCTGGTACCGGGCGCAGGAGGCTAACACAACATACACTTCCTGTACACAGGAAGTTTACAGTTTAATAGGGACATGGACATCCCAGGTCAATGTATAATTGTGATAAAGGCACAAAAGAAAAGGACTAAAGGCTGGGAGCATATAGTAGGGGAGACTCATCTTTTATAAAATAAATAGTACTTTGAAAAGAGATGTAAGCCAAGACTTAAGAATAAGAGTTGACTACTGAGAGAAAGAGCAACACCTGTGAAATTGGGAAGGTGCCTGGATGATCAGGCAGTGAGAGGGGACCAGTTTGGCTTCAGTTTGGGAAGAGGGGGTGTCAGATAAGCCTGAAGATCAGTCAGTGAGATCTTGGAAGGCCTTGGAGAATAGTTTAAGGAGTTTAGATTTTAAGTTAGTGGGAGGCTACTAAATGGTTTGAGGTAGGGGAGCATTAAGAAGAGATTAACAAACTAAAAAGCAAAAACTTAGGAGTTAGCATGTGAAAAATCTAAGAAAGAAGAATAGTACAGGAAGACCAGTTGGAGGAGAGGCTACGACTGTAATCCGGGCAGGAACAATGGTAGCAGACACCAGGCTGTCGGCAACGGTATGGAGAGAAATAGATTCAAGGTAAATGTAGGGTGTGACAACAGACTTCATATGAGGAATAAGGAAGAGGGAAGTGTTAATACACTCAGGTTAACTACATGAATGATGGAATGGATGACAATGTCGTTTTACTTCCGTATATAAGAAGGGCTGTCACACAGGACCTCACCAACCAGAACTTGGGCAATTAATGTTCTGAACTTACTGCAAGACTTTAATATTCATCTGTGTTTTATTTTTTTTTTCAATTTTTTGGCTCACACTTCTAGTTAGTTCAGACATTTGAAAATCTTAAGTCTATCATGTGCTATTTCCTGGTAGCCCTCCCAGCTTTTTATCACCTATAAATTTGGTTAAGTCATTCTTTGTTGCTATTTTTTACATTGTTAACAGAGATGTAAATAGGGGACAAGATTTAGTATTCAGTCCTTCAGTGCCTCACTAATAACCTCTCTGCAGGTTGGCACTGATTCATTAAATAAAACAACTGAGGCATGACAGCTAAAGCCAGAAATACTTGCTCAATGCTTAGGCTATGCTTAATACTTACTATCCATTATTTTAGTTTTGATAATATTAATTCTTTCCACCCCCAATGTTTTGCTTGATGCCAGCAGCTGAGGTAGGAAATATTAATATTATCACCCTCATTTTAGAGAGAAGGAAACTCAGACTCAGTGGTGAGCTAACTGGTCTTAACTCACAGAGTTAGTAAAGACACATGCATGAAGCTCAGCTTGGAGACTCTCAGATGCGTGCTGTGCAATCACGAGGCTTTACTTACGTACCTTGAGTTAAGGTTCCTGATGTTCTTTACCATCTGTATGAGCACACGCTCACACACCGTTACTGTGCCCAGCGGCTCCCAGCACTATGTTTACCACCTTTCTTACTTCTACACGCTCTTCTTGACCTCTTGCTTTGCAGTTTAATTAAAGGCTATGATTCTCCTCTGCCGTCAAAACTCAGTTTCTCTATCAATAATTCTTCTCTTTTTGTCCCTTCTTTCACAGAACCAGTACTGTAAGTATTCCTGTTCAAATTCTAATATCTTTATTAAGTTAGAAACCAACTGTTGGTGTTACAAATTGTAAAAGTCAAGGAAAGCAAGAATTTATACAGGTAGACACTTCACTGTATTTCATAAATGTTTGTTATGAAACAGTAAGATTGATTTTCAGGATATTCCATTTGGGCTCAAATAACAACACCAAAGGGCTACTAAGTTAGTAAATAAAAGGGTTTTCAGTTCAGGAATAGTTGTTTTACAACGCTTATCAGTACAAGAAAACATACAGACAAGAAAATACTCTGAAAGATTCTAGCCAGCAGTAGTGATTGTCATTTTAAAATTTAGGAACATGACGAAGGACTTTTACTCATAATAAATTCCCAGGGTTCATGTTTAACATATTTCAAAATGTGTTAAATTTTGCTAAAGTGAATTTTTTAAAAGCTGCTTTTATTTAGTTTCAACAAAAGAATGCAGCTACATCTATATAATTTTCCCACTTAAATGCAGAAAAAAATGCTTCTTTGAGGCAAAGAGCATTAAAATAAATAATTCCTAAGCAGTAGTATACCTAAGAAAATTCATTCACCTTTCAGTTTTTGGAGATCTTCTTTCAAATCAGGCCCTGCAAGCATGAAGATCCTTTCTGACACAGGATTCTTATCTGTGAGACTTTCATTGCTGGTATTCACAATAGCTGTACAGTTCAGTAATGCCACGTCTCCTTTCCTGAGAAAGCAAATAAATAAAGACCAAGTGTGGGGAAGAAGAAGGAGATAAGAAACCTCCTTTCTCATCCTTTCAAACATTCTAGCTCACAAAGTAAGTGATAGCAGAAGACAAATTCCTGACTCAAAAAAATTAATCTGGTACCATCACATGGAAGATGAGGAAACAAATTAATCTGGACTCTTAGATAGATCTTTAATGTAATTGCTATTACCCTTAAACTCACAACATCATCATGTTATACTTTTGCTTTGTACCTATTTCTTTTTTTTTGGTAACCAGATGGTAATAGCACTAAAAATGGTTGGATTAAGAGTTTAGACACAGCAACATTATTCATAATAGCCAAAAAGTGGAAATAATCTAAATGTCTATCACCAGATAGATAAATAAAATATGGTACAGACATACAATGGAGTATTATTCAGCCATGAAAAGGAATGTAGTTGTGATTCATACAATATGGATGAACCTTGAAAACATGTTAAGTCACACAAAAAACACATTTTATTGTACTGACTCCATTTATATGTATGTGAAATGTCCAGAATCAGAAAATCTATAAAGACAGAAAGTTAGTGGTTGGGGGGTTAATGAGAAGTAACTGATAAGTAGGTACAGGGCTCTGGGCTGATGAAAATGCCTGAAATTGACTATGGTATGGTCACACAACTCTAATGGATACACTGAAGACCAGTGGATTGTGTAATTAAAATTGGTGAATTATATGGTATATGAATTTTCTCTCAATAAAATTTTTTTTAAATACAGAATTACTACTGATATACACAACACAGATGAATTTATATAATTCTCATAAAGGCAGGCAGATCAAAAGAAGCACATGATTCCATTTACATAAAACTCTAGAAAATGCAAACTAGCCTATAGTTGACAGGAAGGTCAGTGGCTGCTTAGTGATATGGAGGCTGAGAAGAAGAGGAGGAGAGATTAGAAAGATACATAGAAAACTTTTGGAGGTGATAAATGTATTTGCTCACTGGACTGAGGTGATGGCTGCACGGATATAACCACATGTCACAACTTACCAAGTTGTACGCTTTAAATATGAGCAGTTTAGTTTATGTCAATTATACCTCAATAAAGCTACATGTATTCTATACATATTATGTGCAAAGCAATATTTCAATGACACTAGAACATATAAAACAGTTTAGAAGAAAGGCTAAGAAGTCCTATCTCCTTATGATAAAATCAAAGAATTACCAAAGAACCACTTTTCCATTGACATCCTTATTATAACGAAAAGGTGATCTAATAGTGTCTTCATGAAATATTTCAGCTGTAGTAGCAGAAGAATTTAATTCATCTTCACACGAGTCCCCCCAGCTTGTTAGTGTATCCACATCTACAAACTGGGAAGGGGCACCCAAGGGATCCATGGAACGAGAACTGTGGTTTGTCTTTTTCCAAATTCCTCAGCAATTCAATATTCCCTGGAGACGTTAGCTTAAGAGAAAAGAAAGGAATCATTTTAATAAAGAAGCATAATATTACTTGAATTCCATTAAGGCAAAAAAAACTCCACCGTAAAATACTCTAGTAGTACATTATGTGATTATAATCACTCAAGTAGTCCATTAAAAACAACAGACAACAAAAAATTGCTCAGCTTTTCTAAAGCAAGAATAAAGGGAGATTATTTAAGTACAAGTTTTTTTTCAAAGAATTACAGCCATTAAATAATCACATGGCCCACCAGTTCTACTTTCCAGAAATAGGACTATTCATTCATTCAACATTTACTGAATGCCTACTATTAAAAAAAAAAAAGTGCTAGATGCTGGAAGAGATACAAAGATAAATTCTTTGGCTAGTGTGGCCCCTCACTAAATCCAAATTTTACAGAACAAATCCCTTAAATAAAGAGATTTGTTCTGTGAAGTTTGGATTCAGTCAAAAGGCTCCAGGATCACTCAAGGATCCAGAAGGCGAGTTTCCCTGGCCCTTAAAGAGTTCAGTCTGATGACAATGTGGAGGAAGTATTGAGTAAGACAGATGAAAAGCAGGGAAGTTACTACAATCAATTAGTAAGAGATAAATGTTTCAACTAAGTAGCAAAGGAAACAGACAAGGAGGCATAGATTTAATAAGCAAAATACAAAGGAAGAACAAACAGGAGTTGACAGTTTATAGGATATGGTGTACAAGACAGAGATGTGGTAGATAACTGGACATACTGAAATACAGAAATTAGAAGAGGAGGATGATAGGAAGACACACAGCGTCAAGTACTGGAGAGAGGTCATGGGAAAATCTACCAGGAGGAAGGACAATAATAAATTTGTCAATAAGTCAGACAATATGCTTTAATACAATAAGTTTCAGTAAAATGGTAGATTCATTCATACAATAAACCTGTGTAAGCATCTATTATGTGTCAGTTACTATTCTAGGCACTGGGGATGTAGAGGTGAACGAGACAGAGCAAGCCCCTGTCCTTCAGGAGCCATGGTTCTATGGAGAAGAGATGAGATGGTACCTGATAAAGAAGCCAGCAGGCATCTAACAGAACAACTGCAGGCAGTTAAGTATTAGGAGAAAAAATGTGACGTCTGAGCAGAGAGTTAAAGTGGGAGAGAAAGCCATGTGAAGCTCTGGGGAGGGTTTCAGGCAAAGGAAAGAACAAGTACAAAAGCCCAAAGGGCAGGAAGAAGCTCGGTGCATTCCAGGCAGAGCAAGGAGACTAGTTTGGCTGGAACAGAATAAGCTAGGACTAGGGAATGAGTGGAGAGGGATAAGGTTGATAGGAGAGGGAAAAGGCCAGATGGTGCAGTTTGTAAGCCTTGGTAAGAAGTTTAGATCTTATTTTAAATACGAAGGGAATTGATTAGAGGATCTTGATCAAGTTAATGACTAAGTACAAACAACAAAGACAGTAGAAAATGATTGCAGTAATCTAAGTGAGAGGATAGTGGTGGGAAACATTAGATCACCTATGTATTTTGAAGACAGAATTAACAAGACTTGCTAAATGAATATAGAGGGTGGGGAAAGGAGCAAAACAGCAACTGAGTAGATGGTAATACAATTACAGGAAAAACTGGATTAGGTTGTAGGGTATAGTGATAAAGGACTTTTTATTTTTATGTGTTTTGGATGTGCTAAGTTTGAGATGCTCCTTACATGGTCCAGTGTTTATGTCAAATCATAAAACTGGCTACATGAGGCTAGAGCTCAGAGACGTTGGGCTACAGACACAAATTTGGAAGTCTCAGCATACAGATGGTATTTAAAGCTATGGGAACCAGCTAGCCTAGTTATGGAAAGATAGCCCAGAGAGAAAATGCTAATGGACAAAAGAGATCCGAGGGGAGGACTGAGGCCTACAGCAAAATTTAAGGTTGAAAAGAGGACAAGTCAGAAAGTGAGACTGAGAAGGACTGGTAAGATTAAGGAAAACCAGGCAGGTCTGGCAGCCTACAAACCAAGTGAATAAAGTATTTCAAGGATCAGTGTTAAATGCTACGGAAAGGCTGAGTAACAGGACCGAGAACTTACAAATGAGTTTGGGAAGTTGGAGGTTGCTGGCTACATGAACATCCATGAAAGGCAAAAGATGATCAGGGGAAGAACACTGGCAGGTGAAAAGTTCTTTTGGGAGAGATATTTCAGCGTGGTCCAGAATCAAGGAGCTCAAGCAGGCCCTTCTACAACTAATTCCTTCGTGTTTCTTGCTGAAAGACATGGAATACTAACTGGAATAAAACACAGAGCTAGTCCAATATGCTAATTTCCATATCAACATTGTGGAAGAGAAATAAGATCATTTATTTAATAATTTTTCAGAAAAGCATTGTATATTATACTATGATAATTTGTATGAAGACTATTTTTATTTGATAATAATTCCTCCTTTGAAACTCTTTTGAAATAAAGAAACTAATTCTGTCTACAAGTTAGTGGTTAGTTCATCCAATGTGCCTTTGAAACTGGAATCATCCATAAGTTTGTTGATCTGTTCATAAATATTCAGAATTGAACTAGACAAGCTGAACAGAGGACAAATGGGGATTACTCTGGTTATCATGTCTGAATTGCCTCAAGCTCAATGGAATGACACTTTGTAGAAATACATTATTTAAAAATATTATTTGCAGATTTTTAATGACAATGGCCTATGCTCAAAGTTCTTAATAATATGTTAAAAATTCCATTATATACAAACACAGTTTCAGTTTGCAAACTTGAATGACAACTTTTAGAACAAAATTGCTTCTTTAAAATAACTTTTCTTTCAGACTTTAACACCTGCTTTAGAACATTTGAAAAATATTAAAATTGAGGAGAGAAAAAAACTCTCAAATTTTGATGTATGTATGACCTTTTTCTGTTATAACTAAAATCATACTAAATGTACAATTTTTTTTTTTTTTTTGCAGTTTTTGGCCAGGGCTGGGTTTGAACCCACCACCTCTGGCATATGGGGCCAGTGCCCTACTCCTTTGAGCCACAGGTGCCGCCCTAAATGTACAATTTTGAATCCAGCTTCTTTAGAATTTTAAGGTAAATATTTCCACATGCAATTACCCAGAAGCAGAGGCAGTGTAGTACAGTGTAAGAGTTTGGGCTCTGCTATCAGAAGGTCGGAGTTTGGATTTAGGACCCACCACCTATTACTTGAGTTATCCTTGATTCTAAGCCAGAGTTTCTTTATTTCTAATATGTTGGAAATAGGGATAATTGACTCCTAGGATTACTATGAGGAGTAAATGAGATAACCTGTGTCAAAACCGCATAGCAGAGCACCTGGCACTAAGCAAGGCACATGGAAAGTTACCCATTACAATTTTCTCAGAGTCCGTAGGAAAGTCCCCTGCACCACTGTTGAGGTGAAAGTAACTCTCCATGTGTGGCAAAGACCAAAACACTTTGTCAAAAACTTCTTATGGGCACCAGACAAACAAACACAAATTGCTAAATTAAGATATGGTCTCAAATGTCTCAATATCATCAATTGCCTTGTAAGGCCTTGTTATTCCCTAACACCTAGGTTAATCCTACATCTGTTTTCTCCAATTCTGCTTCTGTGTCACTAGAAGAAAAAATCATGTAATTGTCCTGCTGCCAAAACAAGTGCATGTATGCATCCCAGCATAAGCTGGGCCCGCCTCCATCAGCAGCACCTTGTTCTCTCTTGGACTGCTTGCTCTGAGGAAGCTATAACTTGAGAACACTCAAGCAGCCCATGGAGAGACTCCCACAGGGAGAAATTAAGGGTTCCTGCCAACAACCAGCATCACCTGTCAAGCATGTGAATGAATCACCTTGGACTGGATCTTACAGCCCCAGTTGAGCTTTACATGACTTCAGAACTACACAACCAAGTCACTTCTGACTTCCTGACCCATAGGAACGGCAAGATAATAAGTGCATATGTGCCTACTATGTCCCAGGCATTCATTCCTTCAAGCACTATTAGGTGCTTAGTCTCTGTCATAGAAGAGATGGAACCACAAAAATCATACAAGCATATGATCATAGAAATAAATACATAGTTAAACCTGTGATAAGTGTGCTATGAAGAACAAGGGGAGCGAATCTAGACTGATGAAGTGGAGAATGTCTCTTCTAGAAAGAGACAGTTAAGGCCAAAAGCAGAAGAGTTTTACAGAGATAGCTGAAAATCTGGGAGCTTTAAGGTGATAAAGAGCCTACAACACCAAAGAAACTGAAAGAAGACTGGTGGTAGGTACAGTGAGCCACGGGGCATTAGCTACATTACAAATAATATCTAATACCTCGTGACGACTAATCCTCACAATAATTTCACGAAGTAGATGTTAGAACTCTTATTTCAAAGTGAATCAAGACTCGGAGGATCAACAACCACTTCAAGGTAACGTAACTAGTAAGTGGTATGCTGAGATCTAAATCAAGGATGAGCTTTACTAAAACCCATGCTATTCCCACTGTATCATATCACACTGACTCCTTCTCTTCTTGCTGCTCTAAGAAAGATCATAGTTTAAATTACCTTACTGTCCTTCTGATTCAAAACCATCATCATTCCCTCTCTTCAAATTTCAAGTCATTTTAGGTTATATTCCATATTTTTAACCCTGCCAAACTGCCTTAAGCATTTTACTCCAGTTAACCACGTCTCAAGATAGTATAAAATAACACAAATTCGCCCTTCATCTCGCCCTTCACTCAGTCTTCTCATTCTCAAATTTATTTCCTATCCCATTTCTTCTTCAGAATATCAAACTCCTCTTTTTCACCACTTAACCTTTTAAGAGTAACCTGTTTTGCAGCTCCACTTCCTCCTCTGCCACTTACTCAACCTACTGCAGCTTTGCTTCCTCTCTGCAACAATGCTAAGACTTTTCCAAGGTCTCTGCAACAATGTTAAGACTCTTCCAAGGTCTCTGCAACAATGTTAAGACTCTTCCAAGGTCTCTGCAACAGCACTAAGACTCTTGCAAGGTCTCTGCAACAATGCTAAGACTCTTCCAAGGTCTCTGCAACAATGCTAAGACTCTTCCAAGGTCTCTGCAACA
>NW_003852468.1:3508896-3512018 GCF_000181295.1 Otolemur garnettii | reverse complement strand
TGTAACAGCACTAAGACTCTTGCAAGGTCTCTGTAACAATGCTAAGACTCTTCCAAGGTCTCTGCAACAATGCTAAGACTCTTCCAAGGTCTCTGTAACAGCACTAAGACTCTTGCAAGGTATCTGCAACAATGCTAAGACTCTTTCAAGGTCCACAATAACTTCCAAAATGTCTGATACAAGAGTTAATTAATTTTTAGTCACATTGACTTGTGATCATCCCCTCCTTTAAACTCTATTATCTTCTTTGACAATACACTCTGGTGGTTCTCCTGTATCTCCAATTATATCTTGTCAACCTTGTCAATATAATTTGTTGAATTTTCTCTGCTTTTTTTTTTTGGAGACAGTCTTAATCTCTTATCCTGGTTGGAGTGCAGTGGCATCATCATAGCTCATGGCAACCTCGAACTCCTGGACTCCAGCAATCCTCCTGAGTAGCTGGGACTACAGGTTCGCTACACAACTTCTGGCTAATTTTTCTATTTTTAGAGATGAGGTCTTGCTCTAGTTCAGGCTGGTCTCCCAACTCCTGAGCTCAAGCAATCGTCTTGCCTCAGCTCTCCACAGTGCTAGGATTACATGCATGAAGCACGGCACCTGGCCTCTTCCCAACTTTGAAAAGTCATTGTGATCCACAAGATATTGGATGTTGAGTGCACATTAAGTAATGCTCATTGCTCTTACTGTTGGGGAAAATTTAATGGCATTTTATGGAAAGTGTCACAGTATTTAGCAAAGGCTGAATTCTTTTCCAGATGCATCTCTAAACAAAAATTGGTTTATCTCATCAAAAAGAGATTCAAATCTACCCCTTCCCTAAACGCACACACCTTGACAATAAGGCAAATGGGGTCACTGACCCAAGCTAGGCAGGAAAACACGATTCCTGAAGGAACAGTGGTTCTCAGTATTCTCAAGGTCCCAAGCCTCTTGGAGAATCACAAGAAACGTGCATGCTAGACAAAAATTCCGTGGCATTAATATCAGTTATCTACAGTTTACATAGTTGCAAAATAGCTTTTTTAGACTCAGTCCAAGGCGTGTTATTTAGATAAAATTTAAACTGTCGTTTTCCACTGAAACATACACTTTTCCTATAGAAACATAATACACAGCACCTACAGGGGATACTAATCATACCCAACCAAGTGCTCCCTTCCCCCACCAAACTCCTTGAAATAATTTCTTCCATTCTTATTCATCCAATCCATACCAATTTTGTTTCAAAACAGGTATGCTCCCTAAAAACAAACAAAACACACACTTTATGCCGCTACAGCTACCCAGTCTCATCATATGCATTCTATTCCTAGACTGGTGGACGATAGCAGGGGCGTACTTCCTTTGTACAGCTGCATGTTAGCTTGATTCTGCATAGTTCTAGAGATAAAAACTCCTTTCTAAACGCTTCCATGCAGCTTAAGAATAAAAGCGGGCAGAACTGCAAGAGGAAAACATTATTCCCACCTGGTGACAGAGCACGTAAGCCTCAGTCAGCAAACAAGGAGAATGCTCTGGTCACTTCCCCCCCAAGCGGCCAGAAAGCAGAAACACAAAGCCAGGCCAATGTCACTCTTAGTATTGCGGGGACCCAGACAACTCAGCATTCCAGGCTCAGCGTTTACTCACCCCTGACCTGAGCTGCTCTCAGTTCGTGGAAAGCCCCGTCCACAGAGGCGGCAACATGGACTTGACTTTGGGGCTACAACTGGCAGGGCTCCCAGCCGCCCTATTTCACCTGCACCCCTGTGCGCGCGCCTCCTCGGCTACCTCCCCATGTCCCTTGTGCCTGCGTCTGCCTACCCTCTCTCTTCTCATCTACATGGCGTCTGCGACACTATCTTTGGTGAGACTCCAAGCAACAGATGAGGAAGAAGCGCCAGGCTCATTCTTCCAGAGAACGGAGAGAACCAACCCCGAGCCCGCACCCTCTTCCCTGCCCGAGTCCCGCGCGTCTCTGGCGGCGCCCCCGGCCCGCTCCGCCCGTCTTCCCTCTCGGCCTCTCACAGCACTCCGGCGGTCCCATCCGGGCGGCGGGCAAGACAGGTTAAGCTCCTGGTAAAAAGCGGCCGAGCGACATCTCAAGACAACCCTCAGCAGAAGCGAGCCGGCTAAGGCAAATCTCAGTCCCCGGAGGCTGGAGTGATCAGCTGCAAATGTTCTGGGCGGCGAAACACCGGTTTCCGCTCCCAGCAGGCGCTCCCCAATCAGAGCCCAGCCCCTGACGTCATTTCCTCCTAGAAGGCAAGGGGAACGTCTGGCGGAAGAGGCTCCGGAGAGGACCCGGAAGGGGCGGGGCCCCGGGGGCGGGGTAGTCGGCCGGAGCCTCGTGGAGGCTGAGGTGAGTGCTGGACGTTCGCGGCTGAAACTACGCGTGTCTGCTCCTCAGCTGCTGTTTGACTGATCCTGGCTGAGGTCTGCGTGGTGACAGCAACGGCCGAGGCAGGGGTATCTGGGGTGCGTTGCGGGGAGGGGGGAGGTGGGTGACTGCGGGCGTCCCCACAAGCAGTACTTGGAAGCAGGTAGGCTTCTGCCGTGGTTGGAGCGTGCAGAGCTGAGCGTCCTGACCGCACGTGTGCTCGGGCTTGGCCAAGGGTGCTCCGACAATGTATTGGGTGTGTGGAATTCCCCTTCATCCTCAACTGACTGGAGACTTGGTTTAGGGATGTGTGACAGGTTTGTTACCACCTTCCAGGCCTTGACTGCGTTTTAGAAACAGCGGGGTTTTGGGGTTTGGGGCCTCGGAGGGTTAGGTCTTGAGCTTTCTCTAAAAGGAGGCAAGATCTGGACACATTAAACAAAATTGGCCAGTGCTAAGTTGTATGGAAGGTAGTTTAAATATTGGGGTAATGGAAAAGGCTGGGAGAATTGGCTTTACCAGGAGGGAACTGGACTGCAGAGTATAACACTAATTAACATAGGTGGAGGACAGAATACGTCGTATTCTACGTGAGAGGGATCATGTAAAGAAAGCGAAGTTGCAGCCCAAGGAAGGAAACGAGCCCGAGAGAGGGCTTTTCTTTTTTTTTTTTTTTTTTATTGAATGGTAGCTGTGTACATTGATGCACTTTGGGGGTACAGTGTGGTGTTTTCATACACAATCCAAGACACTTCCATCA
>NW_003852468.1:3485988-3508566 GCF_000181295.1 Otolemur garnettii | reverse complement strand
GGATCGATGGGCACTTGGGCTTCTTCCATGACCTGGCAATTATGAATTGGGCTGCAATAAACATTCTGATACAAATATCTTTGTTGTAATGTGAGAGGGCTTTTCAAGAGTAAGGAGAGATAGGTAGGAGGAGTTTTTGGAAACAGGCAAACGATTTAGCTCTTTAAAGGGCTTGGGGGTAGGGAAAGTTCATTTGCAAAGACTAGTCAGGTAATATTCTGACTTAAGTGAAAAGGTGAAAAACTTGGAGGTGGAGGTGCTAGGTGGAAAAGCACTGTGTAGTAAGGCGATAAAGGCCTGGTACTGAGTGTGCTGGAAAGAGGGAGGAGGATCCTGCTTCAGTGAAACAACCTAGTGGAGTTGACTGACAAAGGGAAACAGACAAAGACAGGCAGAAATATAGGAGGCAGCCTGGCTGGATTGGAATCTGGCTTTGGCACTTAGGTATTTGAATGACTTGGCTAGCTATTTAGCATCTCTCGCTCTAGATTTCTTGCCTGTAAAATGGAGATAAGGATACTTATCTCCCTGGTAGCATTATGGTGGAGAATTCTTTAAACTTCTATTTACAGTGTGGTAGATACTTTTTAAAGTGCTGTGCATTTGTTAACTCATTTTGTTAATTGCCATATATAATTAAACAACTACATGTGTTTACTTAAATACTTTTAATATATCAGTTACCATATTGAAGTTATGTCTTGGCTGCTACAGTAATTTTTATTAATAAGCCAAAGTTTATTACAAGGTTGTGAGTCTGAGTAGCTAGGAGGATTGGGTCTTAGAGTCAGAAAAAGTGAGAGTGATTCAAGAAGTAAGGTAGGTGTGGTTATTGACATGTTAAATGCGGTACTATAGATATGCAAGTTAGGATGTCCACTGTGTGTTTGGAACCCTATAGTTAGTATTGTGGAAATAGAAATATGGGAGTTCCAGGGCCTAGATATGGCTTTATGAATGCTCTCCAAGGAAAATACTGCAGAAGAAGGTGGTAACTCTTAACTTGAATAACTATGGTTAAGAGGTTGGAGAAATTGGGGAAGAATTAATCAAATGGCCTAGGCTTAGAGCATTATTACCCTGTTAGTATTTCCTTGATTTTTAATTGGCTTTATGTTAGTTCCTGTGAGAAAAACAGTGAGGCCAGTAAGTGATTATTAATAGATAATATTAACAGTTGAGATGGAATATTTTTCTGTTAAACTAAAATAGCAGATGATAATCAGAAAGAGACCCTATAGAGTTAAACCAAACAACAGCAGCAACAACAACAAAAAGAAACAACTCTCTCCTAAAGGCTATAACTTCTATAATCTTGTGTTTTTTTAAATAACTTGTGTTTTGAGGGATGCTTTTCATTCTTTCATTTCAAAGCTGACAAGATTGACTTTTTATCATCTCCTTCACCTCTTATTCTTTTATCCATAACCAGTGCTTTCAGTGAGTTTGGTAAAATTGCAGAATTTTTGGCATCTTTCAAAAATTTTGTGCCAAGTGGCTCTACCATTTTTCTGTGCCAAAGGGAGATGGCTACTCTTTTACTGAAATCAAAGACAGACCCATGTAGACTAGAGCAGAAGTTCTCAAAGTATGGTTCCAGGAACTATAGGAGCCCCATCACTTGTTAGAGATGAAAAAATCATTGGCCTCACTGCAAATGCCACTGAATCAGAAACAGGTGCAAAGAGATGAGATGTTTTCATATTCCCGCCAAGTGATTTGGATGTATACTGGAGTTTGAGAACCACTGTACTAGAGGGTTAGCACCAGGAGGTCAGGGATTTTATCTTATTCAACATATTTCTGGTGTCTGGAACAGTGCCTGTCTAATTAATAGGTTTACAGTAAATATTCATTGATAAATATGTTCAGTTTCATGTTGTCAATATCAGTGTAAAAACTTTGATGCTATTTGAAAAGAGCAGAAGTGAATTGTTGGCTGCATTGAGGCTACAAATAAATACCAAATATTCATGAGGTGGGTGTGACATTTTGAAACTTGAGAAATTAAAAGTTTGATTACACATTGAGTCAACAGTGAGTAAAAAGTGAAATGTCCAGGTACTTTATATCAGTGATTTTATTCAGAGTAAGTAAAGTCACAAGACACATGCTTTTAACCACGTGATAGATAGCTCATGTTCTCTAGCCTAGTAGACCTGCATTTTCTTTGTTTATGTGCAGATTGCCTCACCTGTGGTATCAGCCATTATAACATGGGGCTCACCAAGCAGTACCTACGCTATGTTGCTAGTGCAGTTTTTGGCCTGATTGGCAGCCAAAAAGGTAATATTGTCTTTGTGACACTTCGTGGTGAGAAAGGACGCTATGTAGCAGTACCAGCCTGTGAGCACGTTTTCATCTGGGACTTGAGGAAAGGAGAAAAGGTGAGCTGAAAATCAACTGGGTTGATACTCATTTGTGGGTATTTAAGGATGGAGAGGCAGAAGTGGGAGAGCTCTGATTAATTTACCATGCATGGGTTTTTTTGTATATGTGTCTCTGGAAGAAAAATCTTTTTCCTTAAGTCTAAATAGTCAAGCGTCAAGTTCCTTTGTGTTTTTCTCTACCAAATTCTGAAAACCACAACCAAAGAGGAGCTTATTTCATAGATGTCTATTCATAGGAATATTTATAAGTCATTATTTGTAATTATTATTTCTGATTTATTTTTTTTTTACTTTGCCAATCATATTTTTCAGGTTCTTCTACTCTCTAGCCAGTTATAAAATCTTAAGCATATAAAAGGCGTATTACTCTGCTATCTTGACAGAACTTTTTTCTTGTTATACAGATGAGGCCCAGGGCTTTGATATTCTGTGTGACTCTGAATTCCCTATGCCTACCACTTCTGCCTTACTAAATATAGGCATTTTTGTCTTGTCCATTTATTATATAACTCCCAAGAGGTTACTTCTTAAATACTGCCACCCAGAGTAAAACTCCTATTGTACTGAAGAGTGGTTTCTCATAAAATGGGACTCAGTTAATTAAAGCAAGAGTGAGTTTATGATCCTTTTTTGAAAATCATTTAGTGTCAGCCTAGGATAAAGACTTGGTAATTTATTTCATTTATTTCCTTGGGATTTTGCAGGTATTATGCCAATGTAAAACTTTGGAGAAAATAATTTTACCTTTTATTGATGCTCTCAATTTTACTGTGTCTAATTATTCCCACAATTTATGTTTAACTCCTCTATATTGTTTTTGATTTTTATGATTTTAGATCCTCATCCTTCAGGGGCTTAAACATGAAGTCACTTGCTTATGCCCCTCCCCAGATGGACTGCACTTAGCTGTTGGTTATGAGGATGGATCTGTCCGAATCTTCAGTCTTCTGAGTGGGGAAGGAAATGTGACCTTCAATGGACACAAAGCAGCTGTCACTACCTTGAAGTATGATCAGCTAGGAGGCAGACTAGCATCTGGGTCCAAGGTGAGACTTTGATATTAGAGGAGTGTAAGGCTTGTGCTGAAAGAGGTTGTTAACAATAATTGTTGGGTGAAACAATAGACTCTCAGTGTACCAACATTGTGTAGATAGTACAGATAGTGAGGAGGATGAGTGAACTGGAAAGTTAATTTTGTTTCCTGTCATATTCTCTGATAAAAGCCTATTGAATACAGGAATGAGACAAAGGAACCCATAATAACTATTATAGAACATTATTATGGAAGTGCTACCCAAAATAGTATAACAAGGAACAGAAAACAAAGACTGGAAAAGAAGAGATAAAATGACAGTCATTTGCCATTGAGTTCTGTAAAAGCAGTAGTTTTCCCCTGTCTCCAAAGTCATAAATTAGAAAACATAATGTAAAATCCACTCACAATAGAATATTGGAGTAACAGACATAAAAATACCATACAGCTTTATTGAAGAATGTAATTGAAGACTTTTATAGAGACACAAACCATGTTTCTATGTCCACATACAGACAAGTATGGGAAAGATTAGTGTTTTCTAAGTTAAAGCAATTTTTTTTTTTTTTTTTTAGACAGAATCTTGCTCTGTTGCCCTGAGTAGAGTGCTATGGCATCAGCCTAGCTCATGGCAACCTCATGCTCCTTGGTTGGAGTGATTCTCCTGCCCTGGCCTCCCAAGTAGCTAGAACTGCAGGCCCCTGCCACAGTGCTTGTCTAATTTTTTTATTTTTAATGGAGACAGGGTTTCACTTTTGCTCGGGCTGATCTTGAACTCCTGAGCTCAAGTAATCCACTCGCCTTAGCCTCCCAAAGTGCTCGGAATACAGGCATGAACCACCATATCCCACCGAGACTGAACATTTTTCACTTATGGAACTGGTAGTGTTTTTAAGAAAACCAGTAATACCCAGAGTTACATGGATGAAAAAACTGGCCTTAACTGTACATATCCCTGCTAGTTCTAAAGATTTACCAACCTTCAGATCATTTTAATGCTGTGAATCAATGACTTTAAAAATAAACATACCTTTTAATCTAAGAATTTTCCATTTTAGTATTTCTCCTAATCAGAGCTATGTAAAGACATTTAAGTATAAGAATGCTCATTTCTGTATACTTACAGTATCAGAAAACTGGAAACTGACTAAATGTCTAAGATGGAAAATTTATTTTTTGTTTGGTATTTTTTTTAGTCCTCCAATGAATCTAAGAATAAAATAGAAAAATTTTAAAATAAGTTATAGTATATCCTTAGAGTTGATCATTATATAAATATCAGAAATAAGAACACTCTAGAATAGTACAGAAATAGTATAAGTTTTTAAAAGGGAGCAGTTATAAAATGATGTAGATGGCAGGAACTCAGTTTTCTAATAGGAAAGTGACAATCTGGATATATACATAAAGACTGGAACAATATAAAACAAAAGCAAAATATCTGGTGTTAATTCCTAAATGGACTAAGGCTAGTGTTTATTCCTCTGCACTTTCTGTTTGCTTTCCAAATTTTCTACAAGGGCTATGTATGGCCTTTGGAATAATTAAGTCCTTTTGTTTGTCAACTTAGACCTTACATGGTAAAGGAAGTTATTTTTCTTTTGTATTATTTTATCCCTTTAGGACACAGATGTTATTGTGTGGGATGTGATCAATGAAAGTGGCCTCTACCGTCTAAAAGGACACAAGGATGCCATTACACAGGCATTGTTTCTACGAGAAAAGAATCTGCTAGTTACTAGGTAAGGAAGCAGTGGTTTCATTTCCATCCTTTTCTAGGCAAATTCATTGGAGAAGGTTTCACAGCGGGAACTTAGGTTATGCCTTCCCCGTTTCTCCACACTGCTTATTCTCGCTCACATGCTGACTTCCTCTCCTGTTCTCTTGCTTTCCTGTCTCCTTCCTGCCCTTCCCAGAGTTAATTACAGTAGAAACTCTGTAAGTCGACCACCCAAGGGACTGTAACAAACTGGTTAACATACAGAGGTGGTCAACATATGAGGTCAACGTAAGAAACTAGGCCTACTACTGATAGGTACATGTAGTTTGTGTCCAGTCTATGGAAATTAGGTCAACATAAGGATGTGGTTCTTTTATTCTAATATCAGCCATTCCATGTTCCTTAACCTTTTGACACAACTTTTATGAAATGAGCTTTGTTTGCTTTCTGGATCCCTGAAAAGTTAGGAAAACAGAATATGGAGCAATGGGCAAATGTGAATACCAGGTGTTTGAAGTGGCCCACCTTCTGAGGAGAGATGTACCGTACTCTGTAGGCCGTCTGAATGTACATTAGGTTGAAGCCTTCAAAATTTCCCTTTATGTAGGTCAAAAATGATCAACTATCAACAATTTCATATGTTTCAACCTGATACAATAATTATTCTTGAAGAGTGATCCCTAGGAAAGGCTGGAATCCTAAAGTTTGCTAGGCAGTAATTAGAGAAACCATAGTAATAAGGCAGAATATCTTGTAAATGCCTTACCAGGGGTGGCTTTGTGCCTCTCAGACAGGATACAGGTGCATTAGTGTGTCTTGCTCAGATAACACACATTCTGTGAGAAAATGATTTTGTAGTTCTCATAGAAAATGTATATATTACAGCTTATGCAATGTAAAGGAAAAGAAATAATGTAAAGTGTGATTTTTATGGAATGCACTTCATAAATCTGGTTTTCAGGGATTATTTTGACTTGTTTTTATTTGTTTGTCCCAGTTTGGTAATGAAAGAGGATTGTATTAGATTTATATTAGTGAAAAGGCAGGGAAGAGGAGGCATTTGAGCAGATAGGTTAGAGCTAATTGGCAGAGAGGGACTATAGTAAGGGGTTAAGAATCAATTAGTGGATCGTTTTGAGAATCGTGCTAAAGTGCTTAATTCTGATTCATTGAGCTACTGTAAATTTAAAAAATTGAGATTATCTGACACTAGTCTATTAGGTGGGATGAGAGAACAGCAGTGGACAAAGAGGTCTGATGAGAAGGCATTAGGATAATCCAGGTAGTAGAACTTAAATTCAGGTAGGTGTATGTGCAGAAATGGACTAGAAGGGGTCAAGGCTTAGAAACACAGAGTGGGTGTTTCCAGGACACAGAGACAAGGTGGGTGTGGAAAGGAGGAGGCAGTGTCTAAGATGGTGCCCTGTCGGACGGTCTGAAAGAATGGCAGTGCTGTGGTGATGGACACTGGAAGAAGGAAAGCATGATGGATCAAGTTCTGTGTCCTTTGTACTCTGAATTCAGTCATTTTTGTGCTTTATCAGTAAAACATTTTCTGCATGAGAGTACACGGAGGTCTCTTTGTCTCTTTGCCCTTTCGTCTCAATGGTGGTAGCCCATTCACTGTCGTTGGTGAACATATCTTGCCTTGTAAACATATTTTTCTCTTCCCCAGTAAACTTTGTTTCACACTTGCCTTAAACAACAAAAAAAGAAAAAGTACATAGAGTATTAGGATCTTTGCTTTTTAGGAGAAAGTTTGGCTAGAATAGGAGCTTTAGACATTATTGATGTATATCATCTTTTTAAAGCATTAGATGAATCCTTGATCTCCCTGTTGAATGATTCTTCCTAGAAAAGTTCTTCTGCTATTTCTTCTTTTAGCGGGAAAGATACCACGGTGAAATGGTGGGACCTTGATACCCAGCACTGCTTCAAAACAATGGTTGGCCATCGAACTGAGGTACATATATGTAAGATTTGGGGCCCAAGGAGAGAATGGCAAGGCAAAAAGGAAAAGGCAGTTTTCTTCTCTGGCCCTTTTGGCTCCTTGTTTTTACTGCTCACAACAGTCATCATGTGCCAGCTTGAGAGACAGGGAGGTGGTTTGGTGGAAGCAGTGCCAGCTGGAGCAGGGACAGCTGCTCTGGCAGTTAGTAAAAAGTGACCTTGGATGGTTTTAATTCATGAACTTTATTATTTTTAAATAGCAGGTATCCACTTGTATTATTGTAGGAAAGTTTAATGATACTGTGTATATAATGTCTGCCCAACAGCGAATTGTAGCTATTACAATAGCTTCCTGAAGATAGATCTATTCAGCTGAGTTCAGGGGACTGTTTGACACATCTTTGCATCCTCCTCAATGCTTTGTTCATATCAGACTTTCACAAACATAATATCTGGAGTTAGTGAGGAGAAAAAGATTAAATTCCTTGACTTGATTTGCAAAAATGTTATTTTCATTGTTCATTTCCTGGATATTTGTGGACACTGCTGAAATCAAAGGAATAGAAAACTTAAAGTCATTATTTGGGTAGATTCTGGTTAGGGTTTATGATGAACAGCCATTATCACATAAGCAACAATTTTACTGCAAATCATTTTTTTTTTCTGTAAAAGTGAGATTTTTCTTAGTGCATTTTGAAAGGATTGCCTTAATATGTTTTTTCTTTGACTTTGATGTACCAAAGAAATTTCACTGCAGTGTACTTTTGGAATATCACATTTTAGAACCTAGAATCCCTTCAAAATCATTATTTGAATCTTTTTTACTCTATAGGTATGGGGATTGGTTTTGGTGTCAGAAGAGAAGCGACTCATCACTGGGGCCTCAGACAGTGAACTGAGGGCTTGGGACATAACCTATCTGCAAGAGGTAAGTAATTTTTTGGATCATGGACAATGGCATGTTTTAGTTTTATTGGCTCACTGGATTTAGCTTCAGATGTGATTATTGAGTGTTTCACATAGTACTAGAAGGAATTCTATCACATTAATAACCTGCAACTTCTAAACAAAGGTTTTCTTCATTATATGCTCATTGGTCTCATTCATTTAGCTCAGAAGAGGGCTCGCTTTAGGCTTAAAGCTTCTGGTACTGCTAAAGTTTTAGTTTGTGACAGTCTTACACTGATATTCCTGGACCATTGAGTGTTCATGCATGAACTTCAGAGTATCTGTGAACTTTTCCCCACAAAAATAGTTGTAGAATTTATGTGTGTTTATAAATATGTATATTCTGAAAAGATTTGTTACTTTTTATCAGATACTCAAAGAATTTGTGTAGAAAAACAGGTTATGGACCTTAGATTTAGCTAGTGTTAGATGTGTACTATTGTGTTCAGTAGTGATTTTGGTGAGTTCTATACTAGTGGGCTAGGTTTTCTATTTTATTTAAGGGGAAAATATAACCTTTACTGTAATGCCTTTGCAATTCCTAATGCCAGTTTGAGTCATTCCCTCTAGAACAGTGGTTCTCAGCCTTCCTAATGCCTCCTAATGCCATGACCCTTTAATATAGTTCCTTATGTTGTGGTGACCCCAACCATAAAATTATTTCCTCTTTTTTTTTTTTATTAGATCATAGCTATGTACATTGATACTGTCATGGGGTGCAGTGTGCTATTTTTATATAAAATTTGAAATATTCTTATCAAACTGCTTAATATAGCCTTCATGTCATTTTCTTAATTATTATGTTAAGACATTTATATTCTTCATTTAGAAAGATTCACATGTACCCTTAAAAGATAAACCATAGATGTGATTTCACCAATCACCCTCCCTTCACCCATCCTCCCCCCTCCCTTCCCCTATATTCTTGAGCTATAATTGGGTTATAGCTTTCCTTTGAAAGCTATAAATTAGTTTCATAGTAGGGCTGAGTATATTCGATACTTTTTCTTCCATTCTTGAGATACTTGCTAAGAAGAATATGTTCCAGCTCCATCCATGTAAACATGAAGGAGGTAAAGTCTCCATCTTTCTTTAGGGCTGCTTAGTATTCCATGGTGTACATATACCACAATTTATTGATCCATTTGTGGGTCCATGGGCACTTGGGCTTCTTCCATGACCTAGCAATTATGAATTGGGCTGCAATAAACATTCTGGTACAGATATCTTTGTTGTAGTGTGCTTTTTGGTCTTCTAGATATATACCTAGTAAAGGAATTATAGGATCAAATGGCAGGTCTATTTTTAGTTCTTTAAGTGTTCTCCAGATGTCTTTCCAAAAGGAACATATTAGTTTACAATCCCACCAGCAGTGTAGAAGTGTTCCCTTTTCTCCACAACCACACCAGCATCTGTGATTTTGGGATTCTGTGATATGGGCTAATCTTACTGGTGTTAGATGATATCTCAAAGTAGTTTTACTTTGCATCTCTGATGATTAAGAATGATGAGCATTTTTTTTTTTATGATGAGCATTTTTTTCATATATCTCTAGGCCATGCGCCTGTCTTCTTCAGAGAAGTTTCTCTTCAAGTCCCTTGCCCCACCCTGAGATGGGATCACTTGTTCTCTTCTTGCTAATACGATTCTGTGGATTCTGCTTATTAAACCTTTGTTGGAGACATAACCGCAAACATCTTCTCCCATTCTGAGGGCTGTCTGCTTGCTTGGCGGTGCAGAAGCTTTTTAGTTTGATGAGGTCCCAGTAGTGTATTTTTGATGTTGCTTTAATTGCCCGGGGGGTCCTCCTAATAAAATTTTCACCCAGGCCAATTTCTTCAAGTGTTTTACCTATACTTTCTTCTAGTATTTTTATAGTTTCGTGTCTTAAGTTTAAATCTTTAATTCAGTGAGAGTCTGTCTTAGTTAGTGGTAAAAGGTGTGGATCTACTTTCAGTCTTCTGTAGGTCACCAGCCAGTTTGCCCAGCACCATTTGTTAAATAGGGAATCTTTTCCCCACTCAATGTTTTTAGTTGGCTTGTCAAAGATCATGTAATGGCAGGTAGTTGGGTTCATCTCTTGGCTCTCTATTCTGTTCCATACAACTACCTCTCTGTTTTTGTGCCAGTACCATGCCATTTTGATCACTATCGATTTATAGTATAGTCTGAGGTCTGGTA
This sequence comes from Otolemur garnettii, assembly GCF_000181295.1. Taxonomy (NCBI): domain Eukaryota; kingdom Metazoa; phylum Chordata; class Mammalia; order Primates; family Galagidae; genus Otolemur; species Otolemur garnettii. The sequence goes on along the minus strand of NW_003852468.1, from coordinate 3,498,344 downwards.
GCATGATTCCTCCTGCTTGGTTTTTATTTCTGAGTAATATCTTGGCTATTTGAGGTTTTTTCTGATTCCATGTAAAGTGAAGTATTATTTTTTCAAGATCTTTAAAGTATGAGAGTGGAGCTTTAATAGGGATTACATTAAAATTATATATTGCTTTGGGTAGTATGGACATTTTAACAATGTTAATTCTCCCCAGCCATGAGCATGGTATGTTTTTCCATTTGTTAACATTTTTAGCTATTTCTTTTCTTTGAGTTTCATAGTTTGCTTTATAGAGATCTTTCATGTCATTTGTTAGGTAAACTCCCAAATATTTCATCTTCTTTGGCACTACTGTGAATGGAATAGAGTTCTTGACTACTTTTTCAGCTTGACTGTTGTTGGTATATATAAAGGCTACCAATTTATGAATGTTGATTTTGTAACCTGAGACGCTGCTGTATTCCTTATCACTTCTTGATTTGTAGTAGAATCTCTGGTGTTTTCCAGGTATACAATCATATCATCTGCGAAGAGTGAAAGTTTGATCTCTTCTGATCCTATATGGATACCCTTGATTGCCTTTTCTTCCCTAATTGCAATGGCTATAACTTCCATTACAATGTTAAAGGTGCCTGGAATGGGGGACTCCTGTGCTGCCATCTGCGGAACGCGCGTGGGTCTAGCAGGTCTCCAGCTGCAATACCGGGACTGGGCGCTTGGTCCTGTAGTGGTGGGGGATGCTGCTCTTGGGCACCCCCTCACTGTCTGTGTTGGCAAGGGGGGAAGGGTGGACTGGGAATTCAAAATGGCAGTGAAAACGTTTGTTCGGTTTTTCTGCCAGGCAAGAGAGTGTTCAGAATCTCAGCAGAGTCCCTCTAGGGGAGCAGACCCTTCTTCCTATAGCTCTCACATGTGGGGTAAGATAATAGGTCCTCAGTTCACTGCTCACCTGTAGAAATCTTACAGGAGCAAACGAAGAGAAAACATAGAGAAAAACCCAACTTTCTTGGGGGAGGGGATGGACACTTTTCCTTTGGGATGTATTATGTACCTGTAGATTGCTTTCTTGGAGTCTCAACTTGCCTCAGGAGAGATGTCCTGCAGATATCATTCTTCCCTCTTGGCTGGGTTCTCAGTCTACAACTTTATTGGGTATTTTCTGGACATTATCCTTCCCTCTGTATGGGAGCTGCTGTCAGATGCTTGTGCCTGTTGGCCATCTTGCCCCTCCCCCCATAAAGTTATTTTCATTGCTACTTCATAACTGTAATTTTGCTACTGTTACAAATCGTAATGTAAATATCTGATATGCAGGAGGTATTTTCATTATTACAAAGAGGTCGCAACCCACAGGTTGAGAACTGCTGCTCTAGAACATGGTAGACCTACCTAGGAACAGAGAAAGTTTTAAAGTTAATGAAGAATAGGTTATTTTTTCACTGTTGTCACTGGTGTAGTAGTTCTACTGTTTCTACTATAGAAAGTTACAGGAGATAATATAATGAATAATGTTTTGTTTGTCTATGATGAAGTCAATTTTTAATACATTTTTGAACCTGTCCTGCCATTGAAGAGATTTGATCAGAGAGATCACTGACTCTTAGTGGCCATCGGGAAGGTTTCAAAGTCATTAAGGTTAAGAATTACCTCCTGGAAGATGGTATTTTAGCTTTTATTTTCCCATTTTCATTTAACAGATTGAAGATTTGGAAGAACCAGAGCCAAAGAAGATTAAAGGGTCTTCTCCTGGAATACAGGCCTCTCTTGAAGCAGAGGATGATACCCCGGAGGTGGATGAAGCTCCTGAAGATGTAATTTTTTTTTTACCTTTAATCCAGTTGAATAGTGGGAAAAGTGAGAATTACAGATTGCAGTTCTCATCATTATTTTAGGGAATATTTTTCTCACCTGCATTTATTGGTATTATATCTTTTCAGAGGGTTAGCAGAACTGACATTTAACCCTCTTCTCTTGTGGTTTCTGTAGCGTATCCTTTCATGCAGAAAAGCTGGTTCCATAATGCGAGAAGGAAGAGACAGAGTTGTGAACCTCTCAGTTGACAAGACAGGCAGGATTCTTGCTTGCCATGTAAGTATGTAGGAGAAAATAACAAGGAATAACAATGCACTAGGCCAGCATTCATTCTTTCATGTTCAGTGTAGAGGTGTGGTTTTTTGCATGTTAATACTCCTTTGTAGGCTACTAACTGGACCTATAATCCCTATCTTCTATTAGCATAACAACAAAAAAAGCTCCTATTTTCTTATTAATAGTAACTTTATCAAATGCTGGCTTTTCTAAGCAATTTAAAAGCATTTAACTGCTGGGCACAGCAGCTCACACCTGTAATCCTAGCACTCTGGTAGGCAAAGGCAGGTAGATTGCTTAAACTCAGGAGTTTAAGATCAGCCTGAGCAAGAATGAGAACCCCGTCTTTGAAAATAGCATGGTATTTTGGTAGGCGCCTGTAGTCCCAGCTATTTGGGAGGCTGAGGCAAGAGAATCGCTTGAGCCCAAGAGTTTGAGGTTGCTGTGAGCTGTGATGCTACAGCACTCTACTGCCAGGGTGATAAAGTGAGACTCTGTCTCCAAAAAAGCATTTAACTTCTTGTTTAGTCTTCAGAGCAATTTTCTGAGTAGGAAATGGTATCCCCATTTTACAAATGAGCTAACAGACTCAGAGAGATTAAGTTGTCCAAGATATTAAAATAAGTAAGGGAAGAAAAAAAATAAATGTTGCTGTTTAGTTCTTACTGAGAATAAGCTAAATTACAATTTGCCTATCTTGGACTTACATCAATGTTTTGCCTTTTCTAGGGAACTGATTCTGTGCTAGAAGTGTTTCATATCCTTTCCAAAGAGGAAATTCAGAAGAAAATGGATAAGAAGATGAAGAAAGCTAGAAAGAAAGCAAAGTATGTTTTATTAATATTTGTTAATAGTGAAGTATCCTGAGTGGGCCAAGTGTTACTGAGAAAACTTGCAATTTTATGGAAATATTTACTCTATCTCCAGTAACTGTTAAAAGAGAACAAAGTTTCTCAGAGATAAAGTCATCTGATTTAGCACATCTTTTGACAGTTACTCTGGTTTATTTGAGATGGTTGGATTTTTAGGGGGAGGTTAATGAGTTTTTTAAAAGTCCTAAAGTTAGAAAAGTATACCAGAATCATTTCCATGGAATCATTTGAATTACAGAGACTTGTTCTCAGATCTTTTATGAGTCGTTGCATTCAGAATCTATTTTTTGAGGGTAGATATTAAGTGAAATAACACTTAGTTCAAAAACAGTTCTAGGTTCACCTTGTTGTTGATTTCTCAAGTTAATCCTGTATAGTTCAGTGACTTTCCCCAAATCACTTAGCTTATTGGTCCTGGGTCCAGATTTTGAACTCAAATAAGAGCAAAGGTACTTTTAAAAACGTAATACCATGATACTCTTTTCTTCCCCCTCCCTCTAGATTAAATTCTTGTGAAGGGGAAGAGGAAGACCTTGAAATCAATGTTGAAATGACTCTGCAAGATGAAATACAACGGGTGGTCAATATCAAAACTTCTGCAAAAATCAAGTAAGTAAAAATAAATTATCTGAAATATAGAAATAGTAGTAGTAAGCTGCAAAGTAATACTGGCTTCTTTATGCAATTTGTAAGCAGTATGTGTGAGGTGTGTATTTGGAGGCTGATTGTAAGACCTGTGTCGTCACACTTTGCCTCTATTGGAGCCTACTTACTATCTTATATTTGGATTATTATAATCTTTTAGCTATTCATTTACTGTCCTTTCCTGCTGCCAATTAAAAAAAATATATATCCCATGTTCAGAAAAGATGTATACACAAGAACAAAAGGCATGTGTCAGAATCAGGATCCCAGCCTAGGTTTCTCTGACTTACAAGCCTATATTCAACTACTACTAAATACGCAGAGTGCATTTATTTATAAAATTCTTTACATTTGTCCAAACTTGGTATAGATTGAGGATATCATAAAGCCTTTCCCATAGAAGAAGTTACCCTTGTAAACAAAAATGATAACTGGAACATTTGTGATTATTTCCATGCAGATCCTTTGACCTGATTCATACACCTCAAGGAGAGTTAAAGGCTGTCTTCTTGCTGCAAAACAACTTGGTGGAATTATATTCATTGCATCCATTCTTACCTACTCCTCAACCTGTCAGGACAAGCAGAATCACCATCGGGGGTCATCGCAGTGACGTGCGGACTCTGTCATTCAGCTCAGACAACATTGCTGTCCTTTCAGCAGCAGCTGATTCCGTTAAGATATGGAACAGGTTTGTGAAATGGTTTTCCTATAACTTTATCCTGTGGTAGTTTCTTTTTCTTTGAAATATTTGCTTTGTTATTAGCTTTTGAAAGATAGTTTTATCTTCAGTGCATTTTGGCCATTGGCCTGTGGAGTTTACAGTAGAAAAAGTTGTCTTTTTAAATGTGGAACAAAAAAATGCACACTTAGTCCACATGTGGAGTTTGTATCTTGTGGAGTTTGTACTTGGCTAGTGAAAAACACACAACCATACAGCCTCCTCTTTTAAAAAAAAAAGTGAATTCCTAGTAATGGCCAATGATTTTAATGGTCATTCTTATACTTCCTAGATGATTATTTCACACCTTCCCCTCCAGTACATCTAATGCCTGTAAGCTGAGACCTCGCTTCCCAGTTCACTGAAAAAATGGAAGAATCTAGAAGAGAACATTCACATGCTCTTAGTATATTTGCCAATTCAGTTGTGTCAGTGTGCATGTAATTTTTTTTCTTTGCTGCTATGTTGGTGCCTCCCATCAGGCTTTTATACCTACCATCTGACCAAAGTAGATCTTGTCATGTCATCAGTGATCATGTTTCTAAATCCAGTGACCTGTAAGTTTCATTTCATGCTCTCTTGAATTGATAACTTTCTCTTTGAAATCAACACGTTCTTTGACTTTATATTTCTCCTTTGCTGGAACCTGGCAGTTTTTCTCAGTCTTAGCTGACTCCTTCTTACTTTTATGACCTCTAAATCTCTGGACCTTTTCTCTGTGTAACTTCACTTTATCTGATCTCCAGTCATGTAAATTTCACTGTATGATGACACTTGATTTTATATATAACTTTAGTCTCTGCCTTGAGCAGCAGACTGATAGATCCAAATACATTGTATCACTACTCAGATGTCTAAGCATCTTAAACTTTTATATGTTCCAAACCTAATTTAGGATCTTTATTTCTCCAGTAATCTCCCCAGCTGCTATTCCTACAGACTTTCCTATCATAGTAAATAATTATTTCCTACTAGTTTTTCTAGCCTAAAAACTATCCTTGATTCAAGCCATTCTTGATTCTCTCTCACATCCCATATCCACCTAATCCATTAGGAAGCATTAATCAGCTCTACCTTCAAAACTTTTCTGAATCCTACCAGATTGATGGGAAGAGGTTGTAGGCAGTAAGAATAGGGAGCAAATAGCCATGAGGCAGTCACATTCTTACTGTGTTTAAGGGATAACAAGAAGGTCAGTTTGCTCCCGTGAAGGAGAAGAGGAACGTAGTAAGATAACTGTAAGGACACTGGCCCAATCCCAGTCCAAACCACCCTTTTCTCTCATCTAGATTGTCATTAATACCCCCCAACTGATCTGCCTGCCTCCTTACTTTCTCCTCTGTATCTGATGTCAGCACAGCAGCTGGCATAATTGTTTTTATTAAATATAATGGAAGTCAGACCACTTCTAGTAGTTCCATCTCACTCTAAAGCCAGTGTCCTCATAGAGATCTCTTACCACTCTCCTTCTAATATCCTCCCATATATCCCAGCTCTATTAAATTCCCAATATGCTGAAAAACGAAGTAGATTTCTCAAACACCTTTAAGAATATTAAGCAGGAAAGTCCGGGAAATCCAAGAAAATGTCACAGTTTACCTTTGTTCCTATGGCCTGTTCTGCTTCACGGGAGCCAACGGGCCTTTCTTGTTATCCTTTAAACACAGTAAGAATGTGCCTGCCTCGTGGCTGGTGTGCTCTCTGTTCTTTCTGCCTAGAACCCCTTCCCATCAATCTATCTGCAGGATTTTCCCATCTTCTCAGATGACAGTCCTGTCATTTTTTCCCAGTTCCTTGCACTCTTCATCCCCTTTACCCAGCATTGTATTTCTCCTTAATATCTGCTGTTACCTGATATACCAAATATTTGCATATTTATCATTCCCAAAGAATGCTAAGCTTTATGAAGTTAGGGACTTCTCCCATGTTATCCACTGTGATATCTCTAGCACCTAGAACAGAATCAGGTGAGTTGTGGGCATTCAGTATTTGTTGACTGAAGTGAACATCTGACATGTATTTGTTGAATGGATGAAACTTGATGGTCCCATAAAGTGAACTGTACTTGCAGGGTTATATAATGATATTCTCATTTGCCTTGCAATCCTTGAGGTGCACTCACTTCTTGGTAATCGCATGTCAGGCTGTGTGGAGCCCAGCAGATACTTCTCTCTACATTGCTTTTGTATAATCTCTGCCTGTAGAATTAGGTGGTCCTCACAAAGATAACAAAGTTTGGTGCTGTTTAACATTTTCCTTTTGACTGTAATTGAGTCTGAATCAAAGGTTTTTAAGACTTTCATCTTCTTTTAGTAGATCTCTGCATGGCTTAAGTGTGTGTTGAAATGTACGCCCTGACCTCTGAGACGGGGAAGCAGGTTCTCCTAATGCATGAGTTCACTATTCATTCTTTCTCACAGGTCCACCCTGCAGTGTATTCGCACCATGACCTGTGAATATGCACTCTGTTCATTCTTTGTACCTGGCGACAGGCAGGTGGTCATAGGAACAAAGGTAAACTGTGACCTTTTTTTGGATTTCTGGGACTTTCCTGCTTAATATTCTTAAAGTTGTTTGAGAAATCTACTTCCTTTTTTTAGCATATTGAGAATTTATTAGAGCTGGGATATATGGGAGGATATTAGTTTATTGCTCTTTTTTGTGGGTTTTTTAAAGTTTCATTTTCTTTATCTGTTAAAAAATTAAACTACGTGTTAGATTATGAAGGAGAAAATTAAAATCATGACCCTGGGATAATGACAACTAACATTTTAGTGATCATCCTTTATTGCACTTTTATGAACATATATATAATTGTTTTTCAATTAATGATAAAAGTGCCTCGTGTCAGACTGGGCAGATAGAAGCATTCAATAAAGCCAAAATGATCAAGTCCTCACTTTCAGATGCTAATCACATTAGGAGACAACCATGTGGGAATAGGCAGATGTGGATTTGGATTTGGCTTCTCTCATTTAGAATAGGAATATTTAGGGCACATCACATAACTTCTAATAGTATGTTTCTTCATCTATATAATGAGATTATGGCATTTGTTTTTTGACAGCAGCTTTTGCACCAGGTGGACCTACCTTTGCATCCAGGCTCTGTCACTTACTGGCTATGTAATCTTTCGGTCAAGTTAGCCCTCATAGCCTTAGTTTTCTCAAGTAAAATGATGTTAATTTACTTCCCTGGGATGAAGTGGGCAAAGCTCTTAGTGTAGAGGCTGGCCGACAGCAGGTGACTGACAGATACAGAGCTGTTAGCAGAGGTAGCAGTAGTGGTAGTGCTGGTGGGGAGGAGAAAATGGAATAAGGTCCATGGAGTGTTTTGAGAAGTGCTTTGTAAGTATTTGTCATTATCCCCAGAAACCAGTGCCATCTGTGCATGGATTTTATTAGAAAACTTAGGTAATACAATGAATATTTCTTGCCCAACAAAAAGTATAAAATAGGCTGAACAGATTTTAGGGTCAACATAAGGGAAATGGTATTAGCATTTCAATTAATAGTTTCCCTCATTATTCTTTTCAGAAGTCCACCTGCCATTGCTACTGGAAAGGCATTTTGTGAATTACTTTGCAGACTACCTATATGCAATGCCTGGCCAGTTTTCTGTACTAAGCAGTTAATATACGTTATCTCATTTAATACTTAGCATCTTGGTGACAATGGTGATATATATATATATACTTCACTTTACAAATGAAAAAATAGGTCCATGGGGATGAATTCACCAGTGGTCACAAAGTTGAAAAGAGGCAGACTGAGGACTCACGTCCTCTACCTCATGCTCTTTATACGACCTTGTGCAGAAGCTTCTCTAGAGTAGGTCTTGCTCTGTGTGTGTTACATGCTGACACCATGACCATGGCATGTACAGACTCTAAACTGATGTCATGGAGTTATTCTTCTCTACGCCATTCTGATTTTTATTATTTTACTCATTGCTCTCCCTAGCATCGTAGGTAGATCTCTATTTCTCCTTGTCAGTATAGTGTAGAGGAGGAACCCAAGCCTAGCTGGAGACGAGTGATTATAGAGGATCGTCCTCTTAATATTGATTAAATTTAAAGGCAACCTTGCCAAGGTTAATTCAACATGCTAGTAAGGGACTTAATAGCATTCAATCAGATAGAGAATACAGAGCCTGGAATATAGGCTTAGTTTCCTAAGTAGTGGATCACATTTTCACTGCTTGGTTGTGTGACCTCGTCTAAATTGTGCAGGCAAGAATTGTGGCATGCTTACTGCAACTGTCCTCATTTGTGTTCTCCTAGACAGGGAAGCTACAGCTTTATGACTTGGCCTCAGGAAATCTGCTGGAGTCGGTAGATGCCCATGATGGAGCGTTGTGGTCCATGTCTCTCTCTCCAGATCAGGTAACACAGGCAGATCTAAAGCTCTGGACTTCAGCCCTCTGGAGGCTTGTACCAAGTGTTGTCTCAGCCTAAGAAAGACTTCTCTCAGGATTTCTTCAAAGAAAGTCTGTTTTTTCATCTAATCTTTAGATTTCACATAGGCTCAACTGATCCTGCACATGATGAAATGTGCAGTTACCATACACACCGGATACTATGAAAGGCTGTCATTATGAAAAGAATTTTTATTCAGCTGCTCTTTGGTCATCAGCAACATGACATCAGATTGCCTATTCTCATGTTCTTTTTTATCAGTGGTATATGATGCTTTTAAGGGGGAATATTCTTTTGGATAACACAGTGCAGAGAATAGACTTCTCTGCTCTCCTTTTTGCCCAAACATCTATGACTACAGGGTGTCCCAAAAGTCACCCAAAAAGTTGCTGTGTACATGTAAGGAAAATGGGAAATTGTAGCTAAACGTACCTTTATTTACAAAATATTCATTACAGAATTTTACAAAATGGTGGCCAATACATAGAGAATATTTTGTAAAATTTTTCAACAAGTATTTTGTAAATGTACATTTAGCTACAATTTCTCATTTTCCCTACATATATTGACTTTACCTTGTAGTAGTTTTAGCAAATATGTCAGCCCTTAGTAGTCAATAAAAGTTTGCTTTCCTTCAAAGGAGTCACTACAAAGAATAGTATATATATTCAAAAAGTAATGCAGGTGATCATTTTGAGATATTTTTTGACAATACCTTTAGAAATTTTTGCCCATTTGTTGAATATTCTCAATGCGGAAACATTTTTATCCATTGATAGCAGATCTTAGTTATTGAAAAAAACTAAGATAAAGTGGTTAATATAAATGTAAATATTATAAATTATAATATAATATAAAGTGGTTAATCCCATTTGTGATCCAAACAAAACAGCTGTGATTTGAGGATAATAATAGGCTGGGCTCAGTAGCTGATGCCTATAATCCTAGCACTCTGAAGAGCCAAGGCAGGAGAATCCCTTGAGCCCAAGACCAGCCTGAGCAAGAGAGAGACCCCATGTCTACTAAAAGGTGAAAAAATTAACTGGGTGTTGTGGCAGGCACCTGGTCCCAGCTACTTGGGAGATTGAGGCAGGAGGATCAGTTGAGCCGAGGAAGTTGCTGTGAGCTATGATGCTACAACACTCTAGCCTGGGCAATAGTGAGACTCTGTCTTTTAAAAAAAAGATTGATTTGTAGAGTGTTCAGTTTCCATACGCTGGTAGTTATTCATTTCAGCACAACTAAAGATGTTTTGAGTGTTATATGATCCATGAGATAGTGGAATAGACACTTGGGATCCTGTTTTCTGATACTGGAAAACAGTTTCAAAATGTTTTAAGCAGGACCATTGTAGGAATAATCTTATAAACTTCTGAGGTGAGTTTTTTAAACAGACTAGATTATTTATTCTATGTATTGTCAAACTAGTTTTACTGTTTTATAGAAAATTCTTTTGATTCTTGTCACTTAGGTAGAGCAAAAACCTCCATATAACAGTTTTTCTTCCTGATGCTAACAAGCGGCTAACTAGTTAGCTGTCATTAGTTGTCATCTCTGTCCATGTTATTCTACAGTAGGGATTCTCAGGTTAGGGCTATGGCAGCACACCCAGAGAGCGGTGAAAGGGACGAGGGAGAACCACATTTTTCTTAATTCTTATCCCATCACATTAAAAGAAATTAGATCATTTTCATGTTTTTTAGCAAGGTTTGTATGCTAGAATAATTTTTTTGTTTGTTTTTGAGACAGAATCTCATTGTGTCACCCTTGGTAGAGTGCTGTGGCATCACAGCTCACAGCAACCTCAAATTGTTGGGCTTAAGCAATTCTCTTGCCTCAGCCTACCAAGTAGCTGGGAGTACAGGCTCTTGCCAGAACACCTGGCTAGCTAGAATAATTTTTAACCAAAATATCTTTTGATTTTCAGCGTGGCTTTGTGACAGGTGGTGCAGATAAATCTGTCAAGTTCTGGGAATTTGAATTGGTGAAAGATGAAAATAGTACCCAGAAGAGGTGAGTAGACAATTTTTGTGTCTATTTTTTTGGAATGGAAGTAGCCGTTGAATGGCTTTTTGGCTTATGTGTCTCTATTGTACTATAAAGAGCTAGAGAATCACCCGTGATTGCATAATCATTTTTTTCTTGATGTTTTCTGTGGTGCTAGACTTTCTGTGAAGCATACCCGGACCTTACAGCTAGATGAAGATGTTCTGTGTGTCAGTTACTCTCCTAATCAGAAGCTGTTGGCTGTGTCGTTGCTGGACTGTACAGTGAAAGTTTTCTATGTCGACACTTTAAAGGTATAGTGCTTATGCCTGGGAGTGTTTTCTTTCTGACTAGCCTTAAAAATTTAGGTTAAGCTTATAGAGAAGTAACAAGTGTGCCCAGCAATAATATGTGTCTGAAAATTTGGAAGTGCACTAGAGAGGCCAGAGTTTTAAAAGAATCCTAAAGTTCATAAATGTTTTAAAGTTATATTTTACATGTTCAGAAAATTTTGGAGATAGGAAATTCTGTCATAGCCAGTCATTTTAAGAGCATTGTCCTAGGTAGATTTCATACTTGACTATACATCAGAATCATTTGGGTTGCTCCTTTTTTTTTTTTTTTTTTCAGTTTTTGTCTGGGGTTCGGTTTGAACCTGCCACCTCCAGCATATGGGGCCAGCGCCCTATTTCTTTGAGCCACAGGCACTGCCCCCATCTGAGTTGCTTTTAAAAATATCACTGGGCTCTACAGTAGGTGTGAGACAAAGGCCCCAGAGTGTTCTGAGTGAAGAGATCAAAGAACAACTCTGAACCATATCTCAACTGAGGCAGTAAGCTTCTGGGTGCCTCCTAGCCTCCACTGTGTTGCAGTGTCCGTGGCACGAGCACACACAGGGTCTGGATAGTACGCACAGGGTCTGGATAGCGCACACAGGGTCTGGATAGTGCACACAGGGTCTGGATAGTGCGCACACAGGGTCTGGATAGCGCACACAGGGTCTGGATAGTGCACACAGGGTCTGGATAGCGCACACAGGGTCTGGATAGCGCGCACACAGGGTCTGGATAGCGCACACAAGGTCTGGATAGTGCACACAGGGTCTGGATAGTGCGCACACAGGGTCTGGATAGTGCACACAGGGTCTGGATAGCGCACACAGGGTCTGGATAGCGCACACAGGGTCTGGATAGCGCACACAGGGTCTGGATAGCGCACACAGGGTCTGGATAGTGCGCACACAGGGTCTGGATAGCGCACACAGGGTCTGGATAGCGCGCACAGGGTCTGGATAGCGCGCACAGGGTCTGGATAGTGCACACACAGGGTCTCGATAGTGCGCACACAGGGTCTGGATAGCGCACACAAGGTCTGGATAGCGCACACAGGGTCTGGATAGCGCACACAGGGTCTGGATAGTGCACACAGGGTCTGGATGGTGCGCACACAGGGTCTGGATGGTGCGCACACAGGGTCTGGATAGCGCACACAGGGTCTGGATAGCGCGCACAAGGTCTCGATAGCGCACACAGGGTCTGGATGGTGCGCACACAGGGTCTGGATAGCGCACACAAGGTCTGGATAGTGCACACAGGGTCTGGATAGTGCACACAGGGTCTGGATAGTGCACACAGGGTCTGGATAG
>NW_003852468.1:3451557-3485254 GCF_000181295.1 Otolemur garnettii | reverse complement strand
CACAGGGTCTGGATAGTGCACACAGGGTCTGGATAGCATGCACAGGGTCTGGATAGCGCACAACAGGAATTCATAGTCAGTTGTCTTCAGTAGCTTCATTGTCATCTTTGAAGGTGTAGACATAAGTTTATCCAAAAGTGTGTTTAATATTTTAATGTTACATTTTAGACACACAGATAATTATACCTGTATTTATTTCATAGGCAGACATGAATTATTTGTATTCTTTTTTTTCAATGTTTAGTTCTTTCTCTCACTTTATGGACACAAACTGCCTGTTATATGCATGGACATCTCTTATGTAAGTAAAGTTCAATTAATGTCCAATAACATGTTGTCTTTTCTAACACAGACACTTTCTTAGTTGGCTTGTTGTCTTCATTTTAGAGTATTTGTTTTTTATCATTTTGTTGTATACCTGATTTTCTCCAAAAAGTTATAAATTAATATGTATTGTATCTTGAATATATGTTACTTTAAGGTATTTGGTATAATTTTACAAATATCTCAGTTAATCCCTATAATTCCCAAATTCTACTTTGTTGTCTAAAATAATGTAATTGGTGGAGTACCCTAAAATGTTAAAGGCTTTTAAAAATGTATTCCCTAATGATCTGAAGGATAATACTGGTGAGGAAGAAGGAATTTGGCTTTATGTTTGGTTATTTATGGCATTTTGTACTATATATACTTTTAGTGTCTTGACCACATAAATTTTTTCCAGTGTCTAGTTATGATTAGGAGTGTATTGTACATTTGAAAACTATGGCTATTCTGTGTGAAAGGAATTGCCCTCCCAGGTTTCAGTGCACCAACAGTTAAGTTATAGTGTTGAACATTTCCAATTTTTTGTTATGTTAACCATTTGAACCAGGCATTGAAATCGGAAAGGTCAGAAATAAAGAGAGAACATGGGATTCAAGGCTAGGTCATAAACATCCTAGCAGATTCTTAATTAGCTCTGTAGGTAAAAGAATTAAGTATTCTTAGTAGAGAGATGAAATAAATTCTTTTGGCTTTATTCAAATGCTTTTGAAAGAAATGGGTTAAGCATTCTGGTTAGGTTTATTTTATCTAACTTTTAAAATTCAGATGTCAGGTAATGTTTTACTTCTGTTTCTTATAGGATGGAGCACTAATAGCAACTGGGTCTGCCGACAGGAATGTGAAAATCTGGGGTTTGGATTTTGGGGACTGCCACAAGTCTCTCTTTGCGCATGATGACAGGTGGGTGTAATCTTTTCACAGGTCTCCTGCAAGTAGCATTTCCCTAAAGCATCTTCATCTATTAGTTAACGTTCTCAGACCCTGATAAATTGAACGTTTTAAAATACAGTCAGATAGTCAGGAACTAGCTAGTCAAAAACTTTGTGTGTATAAGACTCATTTTACTAACCAGGGATTTTAATGACATTTGAATTCTTCTCTCACTTTTCAGTGTGATGTACCTGCAGTTTGTACCCAAGTCTCACCTCTTCTTCACGGCTGGGAAAGACCATAAGATCAAGCAATGGGATGCAGACAAATTTGAGCACATACAGACTCTGGAGGTATCCTCTAACCTGTTTTGCTAGCTCAGGACTTAAGCATGTTTCATTACCTGCTAATCTGCTAATATAAACAAATAGCAAGCTGTGAATGAGGCGTCCTTACCTTAGTTTTCGTTTGTGTTTTTTTTTTTTCCTCCAGGGGCATCACCAGGAAATATGGTGTTTGGCTGTAAGCCCCAGCGGGGACTATATTGTATCATCGTCCCATGACAAATCTTTGAGACTTTGGGAGAGGACAAGGGAGCCTCTTATACTTGAGGAAGAAAGGGAGATGGTGAGGACGCTGGGCTTGGTTACAAATACGCCTGTGCATATCTGACAGGCTGTCCCAGTTCAAGGTTTTTGCCTTGTGCAGTCACACCCCACTCAGTGCAAGTCCAGGGTCCCACAGGAGGTGTTTCCAAGACCACTGTCACCCATTCCAGAAACTGGGCAGAGATGAGGACACTGTGAGGGAATTATGTTTTGAAAGAAGCAGCTTCTCACTGCTTCATATCACTTTATATGGAGACTGTTTTTTTCTCTCAAATTAACTTTTCTTTATCTCATGGCAGCAAAGGGAAGCAGAATATGAGGAGAGTGTGGCCAAAGAAGACCAACCAGCAGTAAGTAAATGTTTTAGAATTCGGAGCTTGTGCCTTATAATCACCTTATTGAAATTCACTATAATTTCAGGAATTTCTAGTAGAATTAGAATTGGGGCTAGATGCTAAAGGGATTAGCAGCTGATATGAAGAAAAATCTTTGTGTTCCTTTCTATTCAACTGTATATTCTAATTTTGTGGGGGCAAGTGATTGACCAAAATTGGTATTGAATCATTTTTATTCTGGCTTTATTTTTCCCTTGAGGGGCATTTAGGGAATTTAGTTTCCTGTAGGACAGAAGTAAAAATAAGAAAAGAATTTGAGAAATTGGACATTGTCTTTAAGCATTTGTAGGATATTCTTATAATAATACATACAAAATGCTTAGGCTAGTGCCTGGCCCTTACTAAGTAGCTAACATCACTGTCTTATCACTGTGTTTTTCTATAGCCTCTAAGATAAACTTAGTGACTCTTTTAACTCTTGCTGACACTATTGTTCAAATATCTCTTTGTTTCTGGCAGGTTCCAGGGGAAACTCAAGGTGACAGTTACTTTACTGGAAAGAAAACTATTGAAACAGTCAAAGCAGTAAGTTAATATGAAGGTAGTATCTCACTTTTTGATAGGATCTCTACTCTTAGTAAAAGTTTTAGTCTATGTTAACCAAATAACCATTTTGTGGCATTAAGTTGATTACATTTAAAGATGGAACTCGTAACCTCCTGTTTTATTTCCTTGGAACCAAAGACAAAGAGTAGTCCTAGATCAGTTTGATTTCTAGAAAGAAAAGTGGGATTTCCTTTTGAAAGTAGACAGCTCCTTTCAGGAGTTCTTGGGAACTGCCCTCCTCAGGTGTCTAGAGGTGGTCCTACCTGAGTTCGTGACGCTTAGTCTCCTCTCTGTAAATTAAAGAAACCACAGATGTCTTTAAATCCGGCTAGGCACTCTATTGGCACATCTTTATTAAACTGATTCAAGCTATTTCCTGAAGTCAGTTTCTCAGGCCTTCCTGTTTCAGTATTCCGGGGTGATGGAGGGTGTTGTGATGATGATTTCCTTCCTTTGTCATCACTTGTGTAGGCTGAGAGGATCATGGAGGCTATTGAGCTATACCGAGAAGAAACTGCAAAAATGAAAGAACACAAAGCCATTTGTAAAGCAGCAGGGAAAGAGGTGAGATTGTCTGTTATGCTCTGGGAAGCACTTAGAAAGTGAATTCCTCAGTAGAAAACCATTGTTTTAAGTTTATGTTGATTAAGATTAAGATATGAGATAAATGCAGTGGTATCTTTTCTAACTCAAATATTACAAGAAATTGAGATCTATGGGAGGAAAGAAGCTTGGTCTTATAAAGAGGACAAGAAGGAAGCTTGGTCTTAAAAAGAAATTGGGTCATTTATTATATTGAATAGAAACTCACAGTCCTACTTTGAACTAGGGAGGCAAGAGAACCCATTTCAGTTATGCATTGTTCAAAGTCATTCATAAGTACTTTAGAAACTAATAGTCCTGCTAATTCTTGTACATCTTTCAGCTTATTGTAAAACACTGTTACCACCCTGTTTGCACTATCAAAGTCTTGTTTTTTTTAATGACTTGGTTTAATAATTCCTTCATAGGTTCCTCTTCCCATCAACCCCATCCTGATGGCTTATGGCAATATCTCAGTGAGTAGAATGTCTTAACAGTTTCTCCTTGGGTAGTCAAAAGTTACCTTCAAGAAGCATTACAGTTTGGGGATGGTTATATAGGGAAATACTTTGCTTTAAAAATCTCCCTTGAATCTTGCCATCCTAGTCTAGGATATTTTGTTTTTCAAAAGGACCACTTTAGCGTAACTTCCCAAGTCAGTCTTTTTGGCTGGTCTGCCCTGGTATTCTGTTTTTCTAGTACTTATTTATGTTTGGTGTCCAAGGTCCTCTGAAGATCATAGTCATCTAAATGAACTTTGGAATAAGCCTTTGAAGGAAAAATTGGCATAAATCAGTCATATAAGATAAAGGAAGAGAGAAGGGAAGAGGAATGGGAGAATGCCTCTCATTTAGCAGTCTCCAATTAGTCTTTTACTTGCATGTCTCCTGGTAAGGAAGCTGGCCTGACTTAGAAGACAATGTAGTTGGTAAGGGGCAGAACTCAACTGTGAACCCAGACGGGGCCAGCTGTACACCCATGTAGGTCTTGCCATTTTAGAACACTTTTGAAGTGACAGAGAGGACTCTCTGTTTTTCAGGTGGTGGAAGTTAGAGGGCTGTAGTAGAAATGAACCAAACGTAGCACTAATAGTACTATCCTTCCTTTATAGCCTTCAGCCTATGTATTAGAGATTTTTAAAGGGATCAAGTCAAGGTGAGTCCTAGCACACAATTGCTGTAATCTGTCAGCTAACATGTATCAAGTGCTTATCCGAACATGAAATCTATAGAAATTATAACTGATGGCTATCTTCCTTTTGGTTTCACTATGTCAGAGATTTGATGGAAAATAATAAATTGTAATGTTCTTTATAAAGTATCAGAACTAAGAGGCTCCTTCTAAAGTATGAAGGGAAATAGTATTTTTAAGGACAAATGAAGGGAAGTAGTTATTTGTAAGTAATAAAATAATATACAACTCAAGCAGAAGTACCAACTGTTAACGTGTTTTGTTGGATTATTTCCTTTGGTCTATTTTTTTGTGTACATAACACTATTGGAATCATATTGTCTATAGTTTTATACCCTATTCTTTTTCCCATTATTTCCTGAATATTTGCTCATTATTGATACTCTTCAAACACATCATTGAATTAATTCAAATATTCCCTTGTTCAATTACTGTTGGATTCTGCATTTGTTTTTCATTTTTTGCTATTATCAGTAATGCTTCACTGAACGCCTTTATACACACAAATCTTTGTCATCATTATTGATTATTTTGCTTCAGAGTCGTAGCAGCCTATTAACTGATCAATGGGCATAAACTTTTTAAAGGTTTATATTGCCAAATTACTTTCTGGTACTTGTACTGATTTTTTACCAGGCTTTTGAAAATTTGGTGCCAGTTTGAAAGGCAAATGGTGGTATTGTATTATTTTCATTTCTTTTGATTATTAGTAAAGTTAAAATGTCAGCACATTGACCATTTGTATTTTTTCTTGTAAATTTTTAGTTCTTCCTTTTTGCTCTCTACTAGTTTCTTTTATTAGTTTTAAGGAATTCTTTATGTTCTTTGTCATAAATCTTTGGAATAATGTATTATTTGTGATTTACTTTTTGATTTATGAGTTTGACCTACTGAAGGCTCTCATTTTCATAATCATATCTAAATATATTCCTTAGAAATAAGCAAGACCTGTCGGAGGATAATGACAAAACTTTATTAGAGAAATGTAAATGCAGTATAATAAATTCCAAAATGGGAAGATTCTGTGTTTTTAAACAAATTAATTTTTCTTAAACTAACAGGTCTGTGATGCCAATTGAAAGCTTCTTAAAATTTCTAATTAGAATTGATGAAGTGATTTCAAGTCATTCTAGAGCTAGTTCTAGAGGGAGCTGTTCTCCTCAATTAAAAGACTATAAAGTTAGCAAAATTCAAGTAGTGCAGGGTTGGTATTAGGATCAATCATTTATTGTAATAGACTTAAAAGCCCTGAAACACACTCTGTCATATGTAAGAATTCAATCTATGGTAAAAGTATCACATAAAGATGGAGTAATAGTCAACAAAAGGCTTTGGAGAAGTTGGTTATTTGGAGGGAAAAGGTTAGATTTTCCTACCATGCTGTGGACAAAATGTACTTCAAATAAATTACAATACTAAATATAAAAAAGAAAACATTGAAAAAAGAGAATCATCTAGAACACCATTGAATATTTAATTTAACTCTGAATGGGCAAGATCTATTCAGTGTAAAGTCAGTAGAAAAAAAATAATAAAGAAAAAGATTTAAAATTAACCATGTTAAGAAATGTGACCTTTTTAATTTTTGTTTTTTCTTCAGTGAGCTGGAAGAATCTCTGCTTGTGCTGCCTTTCTCGTATGTCCCAGACATTCTTAAACTCTTCACCGAGTTCATCCACCTGGGGTCGGACATTGAACTTCTGTGCAGGTGTCTCTTCTTTCTCCTCAGGTAACATCCTTTCCAAAGAATACTGTGTCTCTTCCGCAGAACTGCTTTGTTAGTACCTTAACTGAAGCTGTCAGCAATTTGGGATTAAGAAATCTTACATTTTAGTTTCAGACACTGAATTTTAGCTCTTTCTGGCATAAAGTGTTTCTTATCCTTTGGAATCAATCTTGCCTTTACAAGGATGGTGGCAGCCCATCTGTGAGTAGCATGTGTGGGAAGTGCATTGCTCAGGAGCGCCTCATCAGGCTGCACGTGAGACAGCAGGTGGCCTGTCACGGGAGGGTCAGTGGGCCTCATTGGTTGTGTTTGTGTTTAGTAAGTTAACTGGTTTGTTGGTCCTCATAATGATATTTTAAGGAAGTCTGTTTAATTTCTCCAGGACTTCACAGGTGCAAATGGAAGCATAGGGATCATATAGAGAGGTAAACGAAGGAAATAAAGAGAGTATGCTCATTAGGCTGTGTTCGTAAATGTGAAGAATTCTCTGTTAATGCATGTATGTATGCGAGAAGAATATAGGTACAAAAAAGCTTAAGAATGCACGTATTCTGATCCCTCTCTCTGACCCTCACTCACAAGCTGTTCAGCAAAGAACAGTAGAGATGAACTGAACATTCCTTAAAATACAGTTATGAAGACAAAAACTGGTCAGCAAATGCCAAATAGTTAACAAGTATATTTAGTGAATTAGCCTGCTTTTATGATTCTTAACCCTCCATTCCTTATTTTCTATCAAGGTAGCAGCAAGAGAAGACAGTGACAGGTTTATATTATTCTGTTGTTATATTCATAACTTTGGTGAAGCTGTGAAATTCATATACAGTATTATTAATACTTTTTTACTGTAGTGGCGTCTATGCTATTGATCCGGGTTGCTGGTTCTGAGAGAAGCAGCATGATACTTTTATCAGAGACTGGAGCTGGGGACTACCTGGTTCATAGATTCAGCACGGTCACACCGTCTCTGATGAATGGCTCTATAACTTTTTTCTGTACCTTAGGTATTAGAAATATTAATAAGTATTGAGTGGCCATTTCTTAGAAGGCTCCTTCTCTTTGGGCTTTCTGTAAAATACCATTGTCAAAATCTGTGGCCTGCTGGAAGATGTCTGGAGAAAGAATTAGCTTTGCAAATGGGTTGAGTGTACCACAGGTCTAGGATAGTATTTTAAAACTTTTCTTCAAATTGAACTGGAATTTTTGTTTGTTTGTTTGTTTGCTAGAAGCATTTTTATACTCCCATGATAAGATGAAATGAATCTATTTGTGGTTGTTGGTGCTTTAATACTGTTTCTATTTGCTATTTCTAAAAGGAACAGGTAGGGTCAGAACCTCTTTTGGCCACATGGCTCTGTCTTGTTTTTCTCTTAGAATTCATTTCGGACAGATTACTAGCAATCAAATGCTTGTGCCAGTGATAGAAAAGTTAAAGGAAACAACGATTTCAAAAGTCAGTCAAGTCCGGGTAAGTGTCTTTGTATATAGATATTATATGAGGCAAAATCCTTGTGTGTGTGTGACTTAGAGTCAGTCGGGTCTGCTGTGTTTTGTCTTTAGCCTCTGAATAGCTATGAATCTGTATTTGTAATAAGATTATTTATGTTGGAATTGGTAGGAATTAGAGAAAAAAACAAAAATAACACCTGAAACTTTGGTGTCCCCGACTCACATGTGCTGCTAAAGTGGGGAAAGGTTATTCATTTTTTTCCTGTGTTCCTCCCCAGGATGTCATTGGCTTCAACATGGCAGGTCTTAATTATCTCAAGAGAGAATGTGAGGCAAAAAGTGAAGTCACGTTTTTTGCTGATGCTACTAGCCACTTGGAAGAGAAGAAGAGGAAGAGGAAAAAGAGGGAGAAGCTAATTTTAACATTGACTTAGAACTGAAATGTTTTTCTCTTTCTACTCATTCCATTAAAGGACTTTTAAATTAAGCAACAGTAGAGTTGGTGTCATCTTAAAAATACCAAATAACAGAAGATTGTGTTCCAGAAGATCTCAGGATGTGGTTCCCAGCTTTGCCTGAGGGATTTGCAAAATGGGATTATGGGCTGGCTCCATTTCTTGGATTTGAAAAGCTCGATTAATTTAAAAATCTTTCTGTGCTTTCAAGGCTTGGGCCCTGCAGGAGGTGTTCTCTTTATATTCTAGCAGGGAGTGAAGAATTTTTAAATTAGGTATTTGTCTCATTGGAGTTAAAGTTAACATTTCAAAAGTCTGTTATATTCCTTTTATGGCAGGTAATTTCTGTGATTTGTTACTTGTTTATATCTTACCTCCTATTGAAATAATGAGGTGCATAACCGATTGCCTCTGCTGCACATGTAGCGTCACGGACTTGCAGAGTTAAAGGACCATAAGAAAGTACTGAGAGCAGCCTCCTTAAACTGCTGCAAGCTGTTGTATTTGTATATAAGTATCCTAATTGCTGTTTATACTTTTCTGAGTAAAATAGTTGTTTCTGATTAAAGAGTAGTCAAGCTAAGATGCCTTGCCGGGTTTCTGTGTAGTTAATATACTGTGTGTGTGTGTGTAGATAGACATATATGGTTTGCCCTTGAACAGCGTGGGAGGTTAGGGACACCGCCCCCATCCCCACCCCACCCCACAAAGTCAAAATAACTTCTGACACCTTAAAAAACCTAACTACTAGTAGCCTAAAGTAGGCTAGAGAAAAGAAAAATGTTATAAGAAAATCATAAGAGAAAGTATTTTTACAATATTGTATTTATCAGAACTATAAATTTCTGTTGTCTGTTTACAAGATGAATCCTCTGTCTAGAAGGGGAAAATGCAGCTGCAGATCTCAACCTAGGGTTCCCGTCAAACAGCTCAGCATTTTCCTATAACATCATGACTTTACTCTGCTTCCCAGGAGCACTTCATATAGGTCCCATGGCGATATGCAAGGTTAGTAACATTTCACTAAACACGATGGAAAAACACAGGAACCTTGAGAGACCACCTCTTACCTCAAGGTACATTTCACTGGAGAGAAGAATGGCCTACTCAGGAATTCTTAGCATCACGTGGCATTTTAAGTGGATACAACATTTGAGCTATGAAAGTATGACAGTAACACTCTGTGCTATGGGTAGTTGTACACTCATGACTTAGGACTGTGCCTTCACCTTGGCTGTTGGCTTAAGTTTCTCTCAGTTGTAGATGTCATTCTGAATGGTCTATGTATAAATTTTGATAAATTTAGCTTTTTATAATTGGAATGTATCTTATGGGAGTAAATGATAGTAGACTAGTATCTACATGTATTTTATGCATTTGTGACCTACCTTTTAAAAAACTAAAACTTTGCAACATCTCCAAATTATTGCAAATCTTTAAAAAAATTAATATATTTAATAATGTGTTTTAGTGAAAAAGTTTTGCGTATAAAATGTATCTATGCAGTTCAAACTGGTGTTTAAGGGTCAACTGTAAGAGGAGGCGGAAACATTATAGGAAAAGAGATTGACACAGAGACCTCTCAACCTGGATGTCCTTTGAGGAAGTTTTTAATTCACTAATTCAAAATTCCTTGTTGTAGGTCTATTTATATTTTCTGTATCTTCTTGAAACAATTTTGGTTTTTATTCTTTCTATGGATTTATTTGTTTCATTCGAGTCACTGTGCTGTGGTGCTGCTATTTTCCTCCTAGGCTCAGAGCTGCAGTTCTTGTGGCTTGGCAATCTGGGTCTCAAACCACAAGTTTGTGAATGTTTCTAAGCATAACATAATCATGGGAGTGAAGTAACAAGTACAGTGTCATTTGTTGGGCAGAATAAAATAAGTGAATTTTGGCATCAAGTTCCCAAAGGCTTAACTATGAAAAGGCAAGAAAATAGGCAGTGCGATGCATTCTCAGAACTCTCCAAGGAATTGGTCTTGTTTAGGCTGCTGTTCCTGCCACCAGGGAGAGGAGTTAATTGTTGAAAAATTATTTCAATTTTTGATGAGAACAGAGGCTGAATCCATATCCTGTTTATGGAGTTGTTCTATAGAACATAAGGAAATTACAGCATTTCCCATTACCATTTTTGATGGTTTTTCAAGCAAAAACAAGTTCTATAAAGATGTTCTCAATGTTTATGTAATTAATAATTGCTCTTACAGACCTGGCGTGGTGGTTCATGCCTGTAATCCTAATGCTCTGGGAGGCCAAGGTAGAAGGATCACCTGAGCTCAGAAATTCAAGATAAGCCTGAGCAGGAACTAAACCCCTGCTCCACTGAAAATAAGAAAATTAGGTGGGTGTTGTGACCAGTGCCTCCAGTCTCAGCTACTCAGGAGGCTGAGGCAGGAGGGTCACTTGAGTCCAGGAGTTTGAGGTTGCTGTGAGCTAGGCTGATGCCATGGCACTCTAGCCCAGGGCAACAGAGGAAGACTGTCTCAAAAAAAAAAATTTGTTCTTATGTTATAAAGTGCTGTTTTCCCATAGCTTTGCCACCATTTAGCCTGACAGTGCTATGAAATTTAACTTTCTAACCCTCTGTTGGACCTTCCAAGCTAAGTTGGGAAGACATCTGACGCTTTGTTGCATTTTACACAAGTCCTCAATTTGCTCACGAATTGCATAAAATAAAAATACATAGAACAGGAACAACTAGGGCTTCTAGGAAATATTTTTCCAAGTGATCTGAAAAAGAGGAAACTTCAGGAATATGAATTTCTTATCAATGTGATATGAAAATGATGTGCCTGGCATTCCATGACAAGAGGTTAGTAACAACGCTGAGTACGTTCTTTGTTTAATTTGAAAAACCAACAGGTTACACAGAGCTTATGGGAAGAGTGGACAGAGCTGATCAGTACTGTGGATGTTACAGATTTACAAGGAGGTCCAACAAATGGTGGAAAAAATTAATATTCTAGCTGATGGAAGTTGCAGTTATGAACAGCTATAACCTTTACACATTAGATTAGAATAAGAATGGAGAAAAAGTACAGACACCTTTCTTACAGAGGAGTCTCATCATTCAGCTTGTGAACAAGATGAGGAGCAGACATTCAAAAAAGAGGAAGGCCATCATCTGGCACTGAAAGAAGGTTAAATGGGAAGGTGCGTTTTATAATGCAAAATGAACAAAATCAAAGCATTGCATGGTTTGCAGCAGAAAAAATGAGAAAGGTGGAAGGAGAGAAACATTTTCTACTGAGACATGAGACATGCAAGAGGAAGCCTGGACTTCATCCTCGAGATTGCTTCAAGAAGTATCATACTCAAAAAACTATAAACAGAAATAAGCCACTTTAATTATTTTATGGAACCTAAAATAGGTAATAAAATCAAGTGAGTTCATATTTATGTTTTTCTCTTAAAACTATAATTGACCAACCTCTTTCCTGCCCCAAATGAGTAAGAGCTGGAGAGTACACAGGTGGCAGAAACATTGGATTGGAAAGGGATTTTTAAGTTGTTTCTGTCTGGTAAGTGTTACACTAACCAAAGAGAAGGGGAACTTGTGATTAGTAAGTAGCTAAATTGTAATTTTTGTTCAAAATACTCGAAACCCTTTAATCCTAAAGGTTTAAAGTCAACAGGTACATTAGGAAGTGAATTTTAAGCCAAGCAGATTTCTAGTCATTTGTCAGCCATTGGCTGTGTAATCCTTAACACTGAAACCATTTAATGAGTAATGTCTTTTGCAATGATGTAATAAGTTACCCTTAGAAATTCTGTGATTTCTATAAAGAAAAGCCTCATGAATGGTTTATTAGTGTTAGAACACTTAAACTTATTTGAAAGCTGTAAATATGTGTATGTCCATCCATTTAGAGAAAATATGCTTAACAATTTTGAGATTCCCTGGCTGGAAGGTAGGTTCTTTGTGTATTTGGTATTAAATTGTTTCTCAGCACCAAGTGTCCTAAGTCATGTCTCATCCCAGAGGAATCTAGCACTTGTTTAGCAGAGAATCTAGGACAGTACCTAAGGAAACAGTGGTTTCCATCCCTGGGTGTCAGGCTGTGCCTTGGGGTCCACTTGCCCATCAGCTATAATTGATAAGCTTGCTCTGTGCAGCCTTTTCAGGCCAGGTCACCCTTAGGAGAGAGAGGGGAACTGTGGGGAGGGGCGTAGGAAGAAGCCCCTGGAGCTGCATTTACCATCCACTCTCCACTTCTTTTCCACACAATTTAAGATCCGAGGTTTGAGATAAGACTAATGTTCTTAAAGTTGGTATCTCAGTGTATCCCAAGTTCTTTCACTTTACTTAATGAGGATTTTCAAGATCCCAGCAGCCCTGATGTGTTTTTTTTATTTGTTTGTTCAAAATGGGAAACTAGGTGCTTTTTTAAATAAGTTGTAGTGAGGAGAGTTCAAATCACAGCATAACAGAACTCGTGTGAGTGAATCAATGCAGTCTGTAGCTAGTATATCATACCACAGTATTATCCAGTTAAGAAAAAAAACAGTTGAAAATATACATTTTAATTCCCTATGAATCAACTGTAAAATCAACACTAGGAGAACATGGAAATAGTTAAACCTAATGAACCTACAGAAAGATATTTAGGAAGTACTTTTTCCTGCCTACCAACCTCTTCAAACCTATGCTTAGCACATTTGCAAAAATACAATACAACTATTGCAATTATTACCATCATTTTCTTTTGCCCTTAGGTGAGAAACACCTGACAGCTACATGCTGAGCCATGCTAACAAAACTAAACCTTTCACTTTCTTTAACAGTAAAATTACCGTTACTGAATCATTGTCATAAAAAGTGCACTCAAGTACATTACCACTCATTTTAAATAAACACCAATTTTAAAACAATCAACTTTGAAAAGCTGTATAAGTTGTTTTTTTTTTTTAATCCCTGATCACATTTCTATTTATTCACTGTAGTGGCCTGAAATATTGTATTTTTAGGGACTACCACATAATTTCTTTAAAACACATACACAAACAAACCTGTGTAATATAGAACAGCAGTGAAGCAAGAAAAATATGTGCTTGTCACTTATCTTCACTGTACATAAGAAGTGTGATAAAATATGGTACTTGTGCCTCATTAGTAAATAGGAAAACATAATTAACTCATAGCAGAGAGCACCTGGTTTACTAAGATATTACTGTTAAGTTCAAGGTTTGTACTTTCACCTCATTTCTGTATTCAGGCCACCACAGCATCCCCACCAAGGCCCTTGGGAGGCTTTGGACACAATCAATAGCACGTATTTTTCATCCAATAGTTAACAATATGTGTAATTAATACCGACTATGGGACTGCTAGTGTGATGCCAGCTCCTGAGTTTGAAGCTTATCTCAGTCTGCCCTAGAAAATAACTTGTATGCCACAGGACCCAACAATTTCCATGCTGCTGCAGTTTCACCATCAAAGAGGATCGGACTCAAAACAGAAGCTTCTTTAGGGCTTTTAAAATCATGTTGGGTTGGTTAGTTTTGTTTATCCAATTATTCACAAGCACCTCAAACTTTGAGCATTCCATTTAATGAGTGGTATACACATTTCCTACAAAGACAATTGATAATCTGAATTTTTTATAAACTTCTAAAAGAACCCATACTTAATATAGTAACTAGGAAAAAATTGTATCCCTATAAAGATCAAAAACCCAAAAACTATTTTGCTAAACAGCTTATTTATATTTATACTACTTATAAAAGTGACACCAGGCAGAAAAGAACCTGTATTCTAAATGCAGTGACCAGAACAGAATGTCTATAGCTCTTGCCAAAACACCAAAACTTCTCACATGTTTATTGGAAAGGACTTCCAAACTGTCAGCCCCCTGGCTGACAGATCAGCAGCTGGAGCTGTCTCTCATTTTTTCAACACTGACTTCTTTGTGTTCTGGTTCATCTTTACCTTCCTCCTTGCATTAAGTTGGATCCTTTTCAAGTGACCTGGTCTTTGGTTTAGGGGTCATGTGTGGAAACAGGATCTAAAACTACTTGTTGTTCAGCTTGTTTTTTACTGCCAACGTATTTTCTCCTGCATCTAACGCTATCGGGAGGCCAGTATTCCTTTTAGATCATTGACTGCACTTTCAGAGCCTTTTGAAGTTTCTGGCTTTGCCTTCGGCCTGGCTGTCTGATTAACTGGTCTAAGATGAACTACCTTTTTAATTGTATCCATCATCTCTTTAACTGCTTGCCTCTTTAGAGCTGTGACTTCAGTTGTTTCTGCTTGAGCTGCTTTTTCTTTCTTAGCACCTTTGCCACTGGGGTGGGATCGTTTCTGGACCATGGACATGAGGGATCCGTTAGGATTGGGAGGTGGAAGGGGCAGGCGGTGGAGGAGGCGGTGGAGGTACTGAATTCTCCGAGCAGTTCACTCGTTTCTGGAGCTCATCGGCTGAGTGCTTTAAATTTCTGGATTTCTCCTGAGAATTCTGTATTTCAATTCCAATTCTTTTCATCTTCTGGAATTTCCAGCTGCTGTTTGAGGTTGCGAATCTCTTTGTGGAGTGTTTCCTTTTCTAGTTGCTCCTTCAATTCTTTGACTTTTTGCTGATGCTGATTGAATTCCCTTCTTCAAGGAGCTGGGTAAGTTTTGCATCGTCATCTAAAGCTCTCAGAAGCTGCTGCTCAGGGACAGAGCTCTGCAGCAGAAGGTGACCTTGTCTCTTTAGCTTGCTTTGTTCAATGAACATCTCTTGTGCAGACGACTCTGCTTTCTCCCGGAGGGCCTTCTCCAGCTCCAGGTTTACTTGCATCTCCTCATACTCTTCTACAGCTAATATGGACACTCTATTGCATTTTTCTAAGATTTTTCTTTTTAAAACAGCATTTTCTTGTTTAACTTTATTTACTTCTTCAATTACTTCTACAAGTTTGCTCTTGAGATTTTCCAGCTCAATGGCTAATGTCTTCTTTTCCTCTGAACAGATACAATTTGATCTCGAAGTTCTTTGATTTGTTTCTGACACTGTACAGAGACACAGGACTCGGTGGCACCATCTGTGTCTGTAGTTGAATCTTCATCAATGTTTATCTCCTCAATTATTACATCTGGTCCCCTCTTGGCCATGTGTAACATGCTAATTCTTTTTAATGTTTTATTTTCTTTATTTAGCTTTGTTGCCAAAGCTTCAGCACTTTCTCAACAAGTCTTCTCTATTTCAAGATGGTTCTGTATGAAATTAACTTCCTCTATAACCATGTGAGAAATTTTCTGAAATTCCTCCAGTTTTTTAATAGCTTCATCTCATTTTTGCCTAGCTTTGTCACACTTCTTTGTTTTCTGGTTCTCTCCTCTAAGGTCTTCATATTCGCCAATTGCTCTGTGAATAGATTTCCTTAGTTGGCAAAGTAAATCATGAGTTTTGTAAGCAGAAAGTGTGGTAGCACGTCATCTTTTCCCAGCAGCTGTAAAATGGTGTCTACATAATCTTCCTCAGAGATTCTCAAAGTGGTGGCGGGACAAGTCGCCCTGACGTGTTTTGAGAACACAGCACACTCAGCCCAACCCTTGCACTGGCAGTTAGGAGCCCTTGTGTAATCTTCCCCTTGTGTGTGGGTAGGAGCTAATGGACTGGACTGTAATGACTAGAACACAGCAAATGTAATGGGATGTCTCATCCCGGAGTAGGTTACTCACACTCTCAGGCTCTTCCTGCTTGCTGGCTTGTTCTGATGAAGCAAGCTGCAGTGTTGTGAGATGCCTGGGAGAAGTGCACGTGGCCAGGAACTGAGGGCAGTCTCCAGACAATAGAGAGAAACTGTAGGCCTCAGTCTAACAGCCTGCCAGGAACTGAATCCTGCCTTCAGCTAAAGTGAGCTTGAAAGCAGATTCAGCCGGAGAATCCCACTGAGCTGTGCCTGGATTCTAGACCACAGAAGCTATGAAATCATAAATTTTTGTTGTCTTAAGCCACTAAGTTTTGGGGTAATTTATTACATGGCAACAGGTAACTAATGCAGCTTCTATAGAGCAAATGACCTACCCTTATTGTTTTAGATTCCTCATCTATAAAATGAGTATTTTACTGCCTGCCCTTAAGTTTTAGTGAAGGACCTAAAGCAAACACAGAATGTCTTACTACTGCTATAGCATCTTTTTAATCTCAGTAACATTGCAGTAATGTGCACAAAGAGGCATAAAGACAGTACTTACTACCTCAGACATTTCCTCTGTTAGGTAGAGCCATGAAATTAACTTTTGATAGGCCAATGCCAACGGGAATTATGAATATTTGAAAGCTATTCTATAGTTTTCAGAATTGTCCAAATAGAGATGCAGACTTTAATAGTCTGGGATAACTTCTGAAAGTCCTGGACGAGAATTGAAATGAACCTGCATTAATTCAGTGGTTCCCAAGTGTAGTCTAAGACTGCCATATTGAGATGTGACTTGGGTTGAATAGTGTCCTCCCAAAATATGTGTCCACCTGGATCCTATGATTGACCTTATTTAGAAACAAGGTTTTTACAAATGTAATTACTTGGTTAAGAAGAGGTCATACTGGATTAAGAAAGGTGTTACATCGGGGCTCAGAAGGTGAGGAAATGGAGCCCTTGAGGGGCTAGAGGCTGGGGTTGGTGGCGCCTCCATCACCATCTGAACAGCACGCAGAAAACTTCAGCAGTCCTTGAAACATAATGGAATTTGCCCTGCTGGGCTACAAACTTGCTTTAGACTGGTGACTCCTTTATTCCTTCCATTTTCCCCATTTTGGAAAGGAAATGCTTATCCTAAGGTGGTCCTACTATTACATTTTGGAAGCTGACAACTTGTTTTCCAGGTTCATAGGTCCCTGAATGGACAGCAGGCCAGGATGGGTCATATTTAGAGTCTCACATGTACTTGAATTAATGAGAGAATTTGAAGTTTTGGATGGTACTTAGGTGAGATTTTAGATTAGAAATAATGATGGGTTAAGACTTTGATGATGTTGGAATAGAGCAGTGCTTTCCAACCTTTTTTATCTCGCGGCACACTTGAACCTATAGGTAAGTTTCCATGGCACAATTAAATTAGGTTGATCAAAAAAAAAAAAAAGAGTAAAAAAAGGATATATTTACTGTGCTTTGAACTTCTTTCAAAAATAATTTAATTAATGATATTTAAAATTTTCAAGGTGCATCTAAGATCCTCTTATGGCACTCTTCTAACACATCAGTTGAAAGTCACTGGGGTAGAGGAATGTATTCTGTACCTGGGAGGAACATCAATTTTGAGGGCCCAGAGGGCAGGCGGTACTGGGTTTGCCCCTCCAAGATTCATGTCTAGTGGAACCATGCTTGTGACCTTATTTATAAATAGAGTCTTTTACAGGTGTAATCAAGTTAAGATGGGGCTAATTCAGGACTAGAGGAGCCCCTAAATCCAAGGAATGAATCCTTATCAGGAAAGAGAGAGGCCCTGGGAAACACACAAGGAAGAATGTGACATGAGGACAGACAGAGATGGCAGTGGTGTAGCCACAAGCCAAGGAATGCCAGGGATTGCTGGCAACCCCAGAAGTTAGGAGAGAGGCCTACAACTATCTCTCAGAGCCTCCATGAGGAAACAACCCTGGCTGCCACCTTGATTTTGTACCTCTGGACTTGTGAACTTTAAAAGAATAAATATCAATGATTTAAACTACATGGTTTGTGGTATTTTGTTATAGTGGCTGTAGGAAAAAACAAATTTGTCTCAGCAGCACTAGGAAACTAATACAAAATGTTTTTTCTCTTTATTCTCCCATAGGCATAAGGTGGAGTTTTCCAGAAGCTGTGTGATGTGTGATGTAGAACAGATTATTTTGAATACAGAGCAGATATGAGAATCCAGTTATGTTCTATTGAGACATTAAAGAGATTTCTAAAAATGTAAAAAAAAAGCAACTTTTCCAATTAAATTTTTGTTTTGTAAAATGTTTTTCATTAGATATGTTATTTATGGTAATATACTGGGTTTATTTTTAAACAAATTTCAAGATTTTCCACTTTTCTAATTTGGTAATTATTGATATATATCACCCATGTAAACAAAACTCTTTGAGATCCTCAATAATTGTTAAGAATATAGTAGTCCCAGATCCAAAAGTTTGAAAACCACTGGCTTAGTTATAAATTCTCAAGTCTAAAGGGCTATGTGTGCTACATTTTGGAGAGTAAGACCAACTTTTATCTGCACAATGAGTACAGAGCTTAAAAGAAAGAACTTTAGAATCATATTAAAATAGATTAGAATTTTACTTCTTCCACTTAAGATTATCTGAGCTTCTGTTTCCTTATTTATCAAGTGGGATAAAGAATATCTATCTTATCGGTAGTCCAAGATTAGATTTTATAATATACATAAAAGAACAACTATTATAGTTACTGAAAGAAAATATTTTCCTTAAACCAAGCTAAGTGGCTTACTGATTTCTGTCTGTAAGAATAGGGAAACAAACCTTAGGTTATTTACTGAGCCTAATGAGGGGAAACATTACGAGAAATGATGACTCCAAGAGTTGAGGAAGAAATGGTAGAAGTTCTCTGGACCATGGGATTTTCTTTTCCCTGGGGAAAATTTTTTGGTCGCTTGTCATAATTGCTGCTTGTTAAAACTGGTAAAATACAGGTTAAGGATTATGCTTTCTGTGAATGGCTTGTACATACAAATCCATGCGACATTTTAGAATCACAGACCCTCCAGCAACATTAGTTCAATTTAAGCTTCTCTTTTGTGTACATGCTCAGGCTTGGGGATTAGAGGACAAATATTACGATGTCTTAGGATGTCTTCTACTCTCCATGGGGCATGTTTCTCTCCTAACTTGACTGGCTCTCTATAAGGAGCTGTCATTGTGACTAGCTCCAATCCACATCAGATCTCATGCCCTTCTTTTTTTTTTGGTGGAGAGATGGATCTTAGGAATTGGGCTATGAATTATCATTGTTGACATTGAAAATTATTAAAAGATCTAACAAGATTCTTTTACCCATTTATCTAAGTTCAATTGATAAGCTAGGAAATAGATAAAAGTATTAGCATAAATGCAAATGATCTCATTGCTGTGATCAGCAGCTGATTTATGTTCCCTGGATCAGCATTTAATAACCTGTGTGAAGAGGGTAAGGGGCTTGATCTAATTCCTAGAAGGGAAACACAAACAAACAAACAAACAAATTCTTTAGTTAGTATCCTAAAGAACCCGGTCATCTTTATTCCAAAAATATAGAGAGAGATTTGAGTTCCCAGTGATGTCTTTCCGACCACCCTATTCTAAGCTGTAATCTTCTGTAACACTTTCCTGCTTTATATTTCTCTCCGTTGTACTTATTGCCATCTTAGTCCATGTGTTATTTATTTTGTGTATTGTCTGTCTTTCCACTGGGATGTAAACCAAAAAGCAGGGATTTCTGTTTCATTTGTTCATAGCTGTGTCCCCAGTGCCTACAGGCTTTTTGAAAGAATAAACAAACTCATGAACTCCACTCCGTGGATATGGAAATTGAGGTCATCTGACACAAGTTCCCCTAACTCTCTCCTTCACTCTTGCTGAGATTAATCCTTCAGCTCTGGTCTTGATTATTCTCTTTGCTTTTTTGGATGTTGCAATTTCACTTACTTCTACTCATTCCTATTCTTAATTTTTTTCTTCTGATCCTCTCTCTTCAACCTGCTAACATTTAGGTTTGCACTAAACTGGAAATCCCCTCCTTTGCTCTGTTGTGTCCTTTTGTCTTTATTTGGCCCATGGAGTAGACTCCCAAGGGTTCTTTTACACACCCAGACCCAGTTCTTCTACATATTCTGCACAATAATGCTATATTCATTTCATAAAGATATGCTATCATATCACTTACTGGATCAGAAATCTGCAATGGTTCACTGTTGCTAAAATAATGAAGTCAAAGCCAGAGATTCACGATCTTCCATGACTTGACTCTGACCACTTTTCCATGCTATTTCCTGATACTCCTTAAGCTCTCAGAACGTTGAATTCCCTGCCAATCTCCTCAACCCCCTGGAACTTTCCTATTGCCATGGTTTTGTTTATTCTTTATAATTAAAGTCTCCTTCTGTCAAAATTGTTCACATTTTATAGGACTCAGATCAAATTTCAGATAGAAAACTATAACATGAATGGTATAGGCCATATGATCCACGTCACTGGAGAAGCACAGAATAGTACAGGAATCAAATGTGAAGACTTAATTTCCACTATTATATTACATTCTATCATTCTTTCATGATAGAATCAAATTGTCCCTTTCTTATATGTGATAAAATATTTCACATAGTACCTTGCAGAAAATAGGTGCTTGCTATCTGTCTGGCTAGAGAATAAAGAAGTCATGCACAGCCTTTACAATAAGAAGGTATTTTCTATTCCCCCCCAACAACATTATAAGCTTTTTGGTGACTGACTTGCTTTTCTTTTATTCTGTGTGTCTGATATCCCATATATGGCCAGTGACATTGATGTTTATTCAACTTGCAGTTACTACAGGCATACAATGTGTTAGATATTTTGTAGATTCAGTCAGATGCTTTTGAAGATGAATGAAGACATGGTCTCTGTCTTAAGAAACTCTACTATTTAAGAAATGTAATTAACGAAGATATGGAGATACATTTTGACTCCCATGTTTTCCTCACACATACAGAATTTCTGCACTACTGAGGATTGCTCAAATTGAACTTGAAAGGATATTTGCTTCCACAGGTAAGAGCAGAACATCATGCTCGGTCATTATCTCCACGTTGTGAGAGATGTGTGCTGCCCCCTTGGCGCCGTCTTTTCCGACAGCCATGGCGAATAGCTCCACCTTCAGTTCTGCCTGCAAACCCGCAGCCACCTGTGAGATGCAAAGTCGCTTTAGGATCAGGCATTACCTGGGTTCAAACCTGGGTTTCAACACTAATCTGGGCAAGTTACTAAAAATCTCTTTTACTTTTGATTTCCTCACCTATAAATCTGACACTAATAAATGGTAGTTGTTATAAGCATTTAGCAGAATTACCTCTGGATTAGGTAGAATTTCATTAAGTAAAGGGACCCAGGACAAATCGTTGAAGGGGCAACCTAGGTGCTATTTGGGAGATCGTACTGAAGGCAAATTTCTGCAATTTGCTCCTTTTGGAATGTCGGTAGTGAATCCCTATCTACAGTATCCTGGTAGAAGGATGAATTTTAGATAAACATAAATTCAATCTTAAGAGATTGGGTGAATCCTAGAACTCTCCTGCCCTGCCCCTGGGTTTATGATTCCTACTTCAGGATGCGTACAGTGATGAAGCCAGTAGAGGGAGACAAAATTAGTTTAAATGCCAAACTGTATAGGTCTGAGGCTCATAGAGAGGTCGTGCCAACAAAGGGGAAATCTGATATGTAATGCAGAAGGAACCCAGCAAGGCATGGGCTTCTTGTACTGTTCCTTGAAAAGAACACCAGCCAGGAAAGAAAAAGCTGTTTATGTTTCTAAGTTGCCTCTCCAGGAGGTGGGTTAAAAAGCGGAGTTGGGAACAGTTATCTGGGGAAAAAAAAGTCAGGAACTACCACATGGAAAACAATTAGATACAAATGGAATTTTTTTCTTCAATATAGTTTTATAAATAATATAATTGAAAAATGTTTCAAGTTTTTCCATAATGTGCTTGTGAATGTATGCGTGCTGGAGGGCATCCAATAGCTCTGTTTCTGAGAATCAGACCCTCAGTCCTCCAAGCCCAACAATCAGAGCAGGGCTGGGTAATGATGAAATTCAGCATGAGGAGGGCTGGAATCCTGCCATCACACAGGCTTACCCAGGCTTCAAGCATATTCATTTAGCACTGGCAACTGACCAAGCTGAACAGTGGTTAGCTTTACACATGGAGAACTCTACAGATTATAGTTTTTGCCAGAGCCAAAGCCTACCGTCAAAAACTAAAATAAATAAATAAATAATAAACTAAAAAAAACTTACAGTATAGAGTGAGCTTCAAAGAATACACGCTGGGTTTTTAGTACCTACAGAGGTTGATCCAACAGTCATTTTGGCTTTTGGCATAATCCCTACTTTAAATTGAAATGAGATTTGTTAACTTCCCAGAACAGTGGAAGAAGGATTTGCTTTGATTTTTGCCATTTGCTTTATGTTGTGAAGGTTCTGAAATCTTGAGAGTACAGTGATGAATTATTTCAGAGAAGAACTCATAAATTAGAGGATTTAAACTCAATTTATTTTTGTTTGGAGTTTCAGCATGTGTAGTAGTTTTTTTATAGATTATAAGATATTAGAGCTACAAGAGGGATAAGAAGTCACCTGGTCTGAACCCTTTTTACCGATGAGAAAAACAAGGCTCAAAGCATTCACTACTTGGTGGTATAGCTGGGACGAGAAGCCAGCTGGACTTTGCACTGAGCCACACCGACCCTCCTGTGTGAGTGCCTAACCCCTGCCTGCTTTGAAGTCCAGACCCCGGGAGCCCTGGCTGCTTGTCATGGGCCTGGTACTCATTTTGTCACTCTCTCACACATCTCTCAAGCACCTGCTACGTGCCTGGCTCTGCAAGCTCCTTACGTGTCTCACTCATTAACACTTTCTGTGCCCTGGCACTATTGGTGGTGTATGGGAGGAACTCAAAGTTCGTAGAGTGAAATAAAAGGGGTGTTAAAGCAGCCAGATGATGCACCGATCAAGGCTTACAAATGTGATGTTATTATATTTTGAGATTAACTTTTGTTTACATCCTACTTTATTTCTAAAATTATAACGTAGGGCAAATTAACATACTATTAATTTATATATACATGTGTATATATATGTATATATAAAATACCAAAACATCCAAGTTTAGTGAATATATCAAATGAAGTCAGAACAGGTTGACATCTTTGAATTTGTGTTTTTCAGAGATCTTTGTGGAAATGAGGCAGCTAATAAATGTAATAAACACACTGTCATTCCTTAGTACGGCACTAAACAATATTCTCTGGCAAATACCAAGGAGCCAAACCAGATTTACATAAAATGTAAAGAATGGAATAATTATTTTTCCAAAAGACATTTCACTTTGTGTAAGGATTTAATTTTTTTTTTTTTTTTTTTGAGACAGAGCTTCAAGCTGTCCCCCTGGGTAGAGTGCCGTGGCATCACAGCTCACAGCAACCTCCAACTCCTGGGCTCAAGCGAGTCTCCTGCCTCCGCCTCCCAAGTAGCTGGGACTACAGGCGCCCGCCACAACGCCCGGCTATTTTTTGGTTATAGCCGTCATTGTTGTTTGGCGGGTCCGGGCTGGGGATTCGAACCCGCCACCTTAGGTGTACGTGGCTGGCGCCGTAGCCGGTTGAGCTATAGGTGCCGAGCCAGGATTTAATTTTTTAAAGGGTGGTTTTCATGCACTACATAACTGTGGTATTGAGACAGACAAGGTGAACTTCAGAAATGTCTTCGTAGCTGGAAGTTTAACTTGCTTTGCACATAGGATGTGTCTTGTGGTTACTACATGAAATGAATGAGTTCAATATTGTGCCAATATCAGGAAGCTTCTGCTCATGATATTAGAAGAATTAGTTTAAACTGAAGGGGCAGAATGATTTAAAAGCCTACTTTAGTGGAAACATATACACATTCACATGCACACACATAAAACACACAACAGATAACACATAGAACTTACAGGCCCAGGTTTGTAAGTCACTTTCAGTCCCGTGCTGGATGGGGGTTGCTTCACCCTAAACCTACCAGGCAGAAAGGTGAAAATAAATTTATGCCATAATGAAAAACATGAGCAATGAACAAGCTGGGATGTTATAAAATCATGGAGGTGTTAATATCTGCTACACAGGAGCCAGGAGTCCGTATCATTAGAAAAACAACCTCAATGTTCAATTGGGAGAAGAATCTGGGGCCCGTTTGTTCCCCAACAGCCTTCCCAACAGTTTTCATCAGTGTAAAACTCCAACTTGAGTCCAACCCTTCCTGGCTGCTGACGCGCAGCCCAGGCTGGGCAGTGGGAGTGTTTGGCTGGTGTGTGCATTTCAGCGTAGCCGCCAGCGGGAACGCAAATGCTGGCAGCCAGATCATTAAGCTGAAGAATAAAGGCTCTTTTGGAAAGCAGTGGAGCATGGGAGCCAGGCTCGCTCTGGCTTGGTATGGGGCTTGCATGTTTGAGGAAGGGAGAAACAGAAAGGGCTCAGAACATGGCGCAGAACTCGAAAAGCTCTGTGCTCACACACGGTGCTATTGATTTCCTTCCCTTCCTGTGGTTTGTGGGTTCCACCTGAAGGTTGCAGACCTGGAGTAAATTAAAACGCCGAGGAAAGCCGACCTCCATCCTGACCCCAGCCCTGCTCCCTCGCCCCTCAGCATTGCTGTCAACCCCGTCGTGGCTGAATTTAACAAGCTGAGGGGTGAAACTTCTAACCAAAATTCAGTCCTGGAGAGGCAGGATCTGCATGAGTGAGATTTAGTGGACTGAGGCCGACTTTGTTTCTCCCCACCCACTTGGTTGGCAACAACTTGACAAACAATACTGTAGGATCTGGTGGCCTGAGGTCCTCAGGCTGTTTCTGAGGAAGCAAACATTGTCGCTGAAGTTGGGGATCTGCCTCAACTGAAACAGGAGGGAGATCTTTCAGACTGGATGCCCTGTCATTTTGCTCCATGCGATTTCCAATCTTGAGTCTAGAATCCCACCATCTCCACCTCAGAATCACAAACATTCCTGAAAGACTTGCCACTCACACTGAGAGTAACTCGGCAGTGAAATAAACATTTATTCCCGT
This sequence comes from Otolemur garnettii, assembly GCF_000181295.1. NCBI lineage: Eukaryota > Metazoa > Chordata > Mammalia > Primates > Galagidae > Otolemur > Otolemur garnettii. The sequence goes on along the minus strand of NW_003852468.1, from coordinate 3,460,346 downwards.
TTTTACAGGAATAACCCACTTTATGCTTATGTTTAATTCTAAATAAACCAGTGGACATTTTGTAATTGGGGAATGGCCTTGGTACAGACGCATGGTGTATTATCCAATGGGAACACCAAAACTGGTGACCTTACCCTGTTAATAAAGTGAGGTATGTCTGCCATGTAGTGGGGCTCAGGAGATCTGGGGTCTGACTTGCTCTCTCCTACAAGACCTTAAAACAAGTTACTGTCCCCCACCTTTATCAAGCCAGGGGTCTCACTCACTGTCCAGGTCAGAGTGCAGTGGCATCCTCCTGAATAACTGGGATTATGAGCACTCACCATCATGATAATTTTTTTTTTTTTTTTTTTTTGTGGAGATGAGGCTTGCTATATTGCCCAGGCTGGTCTTGAACTCTTAGCCTCAAGTGATTCCCCTGCCTTGAGCTACCACATAGATGAATTTCAAAAGTGCTGAAATTACAGGCATGAGCACTACACCCTCAGTTTCTTATTCAATAATAGTCTCTCAGGTCTCTGCCTCAATTATGCAGAAATATTTAATTTTATGATCATCTTCAGGTTATAAAATTCAAGCAGACATCAGCTGGTATTATTATAGCTGATGGATTTGAGAAAGAGACTTTCAAGTTTTCTGCATTAGTTATTGTAAAACTTGTACAACGTCCCCTTGTTTTTTGCTCGTGTAGATCAGGATATGAGCTACATTTACTGAAATATGAATAATGATTAATGGGAGGGCAAGGAAGTACTTACTGCATAATTGGGGCTTGGTAAACACTGATTTGTTGAAGAATGAATGAATGAATGGATAAACTAGTGTATCAATAATTATGTGAGTGATGTGAAGATTTAAGGTGTAATCACAGTTCAGTTCAATAAACATTGACTGATGTCAGTGGCAAAAGACAAGTTATTGAGTAGGGAGAGGGAACCTGAGCAGACCCTTGGTGCCTTGGCCTCACCTGCAGAAGTCCACCCCAACATTCTTGAGCTTGACGATAGCTTCATAGGTGTGTCCTTCTTTAAGCACCCCAAACTTCACTGATGGTGGGAGAAGGTGGAACCCGAAAGGGGATGAGTTTGCATTATTAATGGCAGCGGATGCAATAGAGGATGTGTTCACTTTTCCTCCAACAGAATCTTGTACCTTTACATTAAGGTAAAATTAATAAAATAAATGGCTTTATTTCGAGTTCCCAAGATATGAATACATTCCTGTCATCAGAAGAAAATAACTGGTTGATTGGGGAAGGAAATGAACAGTTACAGACGCTTATGATCCTTACAACAGCCCTGCAAGAAAGTATTTTAGGTGTTGTTTTAAAGACAGGAAACTCAAGTTCAGAGAATTGGAAGTCAGGTAATTTGCTGAGGTGGTAAGGGGCAGAGTAAAATTTCAAACTCACATTTGAAATTCTAACTTTGCCTTTTTCTGAAATTTGTGCTCTTTCTTCTGTGCCAGTGGTTATCAAAGGTTAGCTTCCATCAGAATCTCTTGGAGGACACAAATTGTTCATCTACTCCCAGAATTTTTCATTCTATAGGTCTGGGATGGGGCCCAAGAATCTGCATTTATAACAAGTTCTCAATGTTGCCAATGCTCTGGTCAGATAATTCTGAGAACCTTTACTTTATGTCATTATTCCCCAGATTGGCAGCACTGACACTACCTGGGAGTTGGTTAGAACTACAGAGTCTCAGGCTCCACACCAGACCTACTGAGTATGAATCTGTATTTTAGCAAGATCTCTATGTACATTGTACATTGAAGATTAAGTAGCATGGAAATCACAAATCAGTTATACACAAATCAGTTACACAACAAATTCTATAATGGACATGAACACAGTGTGCCATGGAAGAAAAAAAGGATAATAATCAAAAGTGGGTGGGCTTGGAAGGTTTCTCAACAGAGCTGGTTTCTCAACCCTCCAAAGGAGGGTGGTGTTCTTAAAGAATAAAGAGAAACCAGCAACAGCTAAATAGAGTCAGGGTGAAGGTGAAGAAGCAGTGGGGCCACCCCCTGTATTCATGCCAAGAGTTGATCTTATCCTGAGAGTTGTGAGAAGGGCGGCCAGTGACTTCTCTAACCAGTGAGGAGTGTGCTGGCATGCTAGCTCTTTAAAAATAATTTTGATTAGTAGCATTTATCAATTTTGTGGTTTAAGTCCTCCCAGCATGGCTGATTTCAGGCTATTAGTTGTTCAACAACTGGCTCCTAAAGTGTCTCCCAGGAGCCCGTGTCAGCCAGCGGGTTCCAGCACAGCACTGCCTTAGCTAACTCAGGGGCCTCCATGGTGAGATGCAGACACGGGAAATAGCAGTACACAGTGGCCGGAAAGTAACGACTTCAGGGGGTCAGAATTACATAAAGAACTGATGGGCTCTGGGACACTTGTCCCCACATCTGCTTTACCTTTGAGAGCGGTAGAGACTTGGGCTTGGAACCCAGCAAATAATGAGGCAACTTCACTTTTTGTTTTCTTGCTTGTCCTGTCACATCCTGCAGCAATGACTGGGTGGGAATGTTCACAGACACACAAGTTTCTGCCTCTGTGGAAGAGAAAGCTGACACCACCACTTCAGTGACATTTGAGGTAATTGGCAGAGTATGTGAGAACAGAGCCCTTTACTTCTTAAAGGGCTTATTTAAAGAAACCAAGACTTCTGTTCATTTTTGTTTTATATCTTTACATTTCAAAAAATGATTATACATATTTAACCGAATGTTGGTCCTCATAATAACCCTGCCAGATGCGAGGGGCAGATGAGGTTAGCACTGATTTTTTTTTAATAAATGAGAAAAATTTCTAAAAAGTCAAGCGGCTTGCCTATGACCAACTGGATTATAGCTGGGTCTTCAGGGTTCTTTCTGCTAAATCTGCAAAATGCAAGATGATAAAATATCAACTCTGAAAGATTCCTTAAAGCTAATGAGTGCAACAATCTTAAGAATTCCTTTGCTTCCCCCTCTGTATTTATAGTTGTAAAAGGTGGTATAGTAACTACAGATAAATTAACCAGGGAATCAAATCTGCACATTTAGAACTCGTAACTTTCTTAGGTTCCACGACGGAGCACAGATAATCCATGGGGAGCAGCCGTGTTTATGTGTTCTGACATCCAGAAGATTGAAATAAGAATTGTATTCTAGATCATAATATTCAAAACTCCTTTCCTGAATTCAAATCACAAAGAGAGGAAAAGGAAGGGAAACAATACTTGAATGTCCACTATCTGCTAGTCAGCACCACACATGTTCTCCCAGAGAGCACCTCCCTTATTTCTCACTTCTCCCAACTCCTGTCTCCAACTCACAAGGGCCATGACTCCCCCGGTCGCAGCCAACAGGGAAGCCAGTGAGCACTCCTTCTCAGATGGGAGTACTCGAGGGTGTGGCGCAGTGGCTGCATACCAGCTGGTACAGGGCTTCTCTCATATTTGGACAACTGGTAGGATCCTATCAGCACTGTCATCTGACTGTAACTGCTGGCCCTGTCGTGACTGAAGAACTGACCCGTGATGGTTCCCTGTCATTGTGCTGGGCAGGCTGGATTATTCATTCACAATTGTTCACTTCCCCTCTGAGCATGGCTTCCCTGTAGGAGAGTATATTTCTCTGCCCCATTGACTCTGAGCTCAACACGGGACTTGCTTTGATGTGAAGTGTGTATGTGAATGGCAGTGGGCCAGCGTGAGCAGAGCCCTGAGACTCAGTGTGTGTTTCCCTGGCCTCTCCTGAGCTTGGAGCGTCCATTGTGAGAATGGCTTGCCCCAGTGGGGAACCTGTGGCCATGTGTAGTCCTCTGGATCCGTGAGTGGGACCTTTTGACTGAATCTAAACTCCAGAGAACAAATCCCTTTATTAGAAGGATTTGCCCTGTAAAACTTGGGTTCAGTCAAGGGGCTACCCTCGGGGATCTGGAGGCCACATGTGGCCTTGAGGCTGGAGGATTGCCCCTGCTGGGTGGCAAAATGGCTAACAACTACCTTTCCCAGGAGAAACCACCCTGGTTTGTATCATTGGCTCACTTGCAGCATTTTCTGATTGCATCATGCCTGATTCAAGCCATCAACGTGACATCACAGGACGTGGAACTGGCAAGAGATGGGAGCTGTGGAGCTGCTGCACCTGCCTGTGGTCTGGAGCAGAGCTGCCACAGTTGTCCCCAGGCCCACAACTGGCTGTTTTACACTACTGAAGGATTTGAGGATATTTTCATACAGAATTATCACAGCAAACACTGACCAACACACAGCAAATACAAGCCTCTCTGTATTTTCCAGACAGTATCATGTATTATTAACAAATAAAAACTTCCCAATCTATTTAGGCCAATTACCTGTTCTTTTCTACCTTTGAGCTTTTAAAGACACTTATTTCATTTTAAATAAAACACTCTTGTCTGGGTCAACACCCATAGCACAGTGGTTATGGCATCGGCCACATGCACTGAGGCTGGCGGGTTTGAACCGGGCCTGGGCCCGGGCCTGCTAAACAACAATGACAACAGTAACAAAAAAAATAGCTGGGCATTGTGGTGGGTGCCTGTAGTCCCAGTGACATGGGAGGCTGATGCAAGAGAATCTCTTAAGCTCAAGAGTTTGAGGTTCCTGTGAGCTCTGACACCATGACACTCTACCAAAGGTGACAAAGTGAGACTCTGTCTCAAAAACAAACAAAAAACACTCTTTTCTATTCCCTACATCTGGAGTGTAGCACAACAAAATCTGGAGGATCAGCCATCTCCATGTTCACTCACTGGCCTCAGCTCTGCCACACGGTATGGGAGGATTTCAGACATCACCTGATCTCTGTAGGTTTCAGTTTCCTCAGGTAAAATAATGGGTGTTTTTGATGATTCACCTCTTAAATCCTAAAACCCATGAAATTCTATTTATTCATACTTCTCTCATTGCTTATGTTAATCTCTTTCTTCCCCTGAACTTCTTTAAACTTTTTATATTAAATTTACTTTGCTATTTATAGTTGGGTCATATTACCATCCCTTACCATGCATGCTGTTGGGTGTCCTTGTTTCAAAACCATTTTCTTTCCTCCTTCAAAGCCTCACTGCTTGGAAGCTTGTGCCGTGAGACGGTATCGGCTACTGCCTCTCCAGACTTTCTAGTCTAGGCAGTAGTTTTTTGCTGACCTCTCTCAATCATTCCCTTTGTTCACTAGAGACATTACCACCAGGATGGTCTTACGCTTCATCTTTTCTGGTGCTGTCACCTGGGTGATCCATCCAACACCCTGTGCTCCCTGATTCTCAATCATCCTCTTTCTTCATCTTTTCCACCTCAGAAACTCTCGTGGTCACATTTTCAACATTGCCAACAATACTAATTTTACCACTTACATGGTCTCAGTTGAAAGCATCTCTTTCTAGATTACTGCTTCCTGTTCTCTAGTTATTACTCTATCTCACCCAGCAGGCAATTAGGTGACCTCACTGAGACCCCTGGCCAATGGACATCATCACCATACATAGGTCCTTCTTGTTTGCTTTTCTGTTTATATGGAATATATCTGATGATACAATGATAGTGTTTACTCCTTTGCAATCAGACAAGAACTCCCTCATAGTCCCCTTACCAAACTTATCAACCTATCTGCAATGTATCCATATTCTGTTTCTTCTCTCCTGTCCTGATAGATGAGGTAACCATGGTCATCCAAGGTCAACTCTGCCCCTCAAAGGTTTGCCCAGATGCCACATTCTCTCAACTTCTTCACAACTGTGCTGTGTTGGAATCAGGTGCTCCTTTCTTCTACACTGAGTTCTCTCTCGCTATGAAATTATCATCATTTGCAAATAAACATGTTTTGGTATGTCTAATCTTTAGAAAAATCTCTCTCCCTTGTTTATAGATCCCTCTTCATCTGCAACCCCACTTCTCTAGTCTTTTCAAAAAAACTCTCAGGTAAAGCTCTATATTCTTGTCCTTGCCACCCTCTTCAGCCATTCTAGCCACCACCCCCTTCCCAGGAGCTTCTTTCTTCTCTAGGCCCTGGAACTGGTGTTGTAGGGATCAGCAGTGGTCTCTGCCTTGCTCCGTCCCATATTTATTTCTTGACCTTTCAGGAACATTTGGTAAACTTGAAACAGTCATTTCCTGTTCCTGTTTTTCTGTCTCAGTGGCTTCTTCTTCTTCCTTTTCCTGACTGGCTCCTCCTCTGACTGACTTTGTGGTCTGGGGTTTGCCTAAGGGCAATGGTTCTCACACAATCCTGTCTATAGTAGCAACATCAGAACCACCTACAAACTCATCAGAACTACAAATTCCTGGCCTCACAGTGAATTACCTAAGCTAACCAAGGATTCGTTTATTTATTTATTCATTTTGAGACAGATTCTCATTCTGTCACCCTGGCTAGGAGTGCCATGATATCATACTTCATAACAACCTCAAACTCCTGGGTTCAAGACAACCTCTTTTCTTAGCCTCCCAAGTAGCCGGAACTACAGGTGCCCACCACAAGTTTTTCTGTTTTTAGTAGAGACAGGGTCACACTCTGGTTCAGGCTGGTCTTGAACTGTTGAGCTCAAGCAATCCACCTGCGTTGGCCTCCAAGAGTGCTAGGATCACAGGCATGAGCCACTGCACCCAGTCTTTTTTTTTGGAAACAGTTTGATTCTTTTGCCTTGGGTAGAATGTCGTGGAGTCATCATAGTTCACAGCAACCTCAATCTCTTGGCCTTGAGCAATCCTCTTGCCTCAGCCTCCCAAGTTTTTTCTCATGCCCTATCTGACCGGTCAGGGGGCCTCCTGGCTCCACTCCCATGATGTATTTCTGACTAATTTGCTTCTCACCACTCCCACCTCAATCACCAGTCCTAGCATTTGACTTTTGCCCACTCCTCCCTTTCTTTGCCACAGCCATTGTCATCATAGATTGATCTTTTTAAAATAGAAATTAGCCGTGTAACTACCATGCTCAAAATCTTCCATTGGTGTTTGAATAGAGCTGCATTTAGGAGAAAACTCAAAACTTCCTATGAAGATTTTGAATATGCCTTGGATTTGGCCTTACCTTCCTCTGCCTTTCCCTTTACTCATTCTGTACTTGCTGGGGACCTTTTTCATGTTTCTCCCTCTTGGGGCCTTCATACCTGCTCTTCTCATGACCTGGAATGTTCCTCTCCCCAGTCTTTGCATGGTTACTCCTTCTTGTACTTGTCTCAGCTCAAATGTTCCTTCACAGGGAGGCCTTCTGCTCCCCCAACAATGCTACCCCTCTCCTATACCTTATGGTGTTCTCGCCATACCTTATGCCGTTCTATTATGTTATAACATTTATTATCTTAATTTATCTAAATTATTTGTTGACTTATTGTCTGTATCTGCCCACAGAATGTACAGTTCCTTAAGACTCCAGCCTTGTAACTGCTGCATTTCTGTGCCTAGAACAATGCCTGGCAGATGGTGGGCATTAAGTAATTATCCTCTGAATAAATGAATAAACCTAATACGAGAGAAGTCTGTCAGGCAGGCAAATGCCTTGTGCAGGGTAAATCTCTTAATTCCCTCGTAAACATGGCAAGATGCTTGCACTACAAGAGATAACTGACATATTTAGTAGACTCCCCTGTCACATTCAGGGAAAAACACACACATGGGAATCAAGTGGAGGCCAGATCATCCTCATAGTCTAAGTTACTGTGTCTCTGTCTGTCTTTTCTAACCAACATATTTATTTCAATTAACAAATATAAAAAAAGTATTTGTAATTTATTTTCTTCAATCAGGGACTTGTAGTCATTCTCAAAATAATTTTTGAATTCCATTAATGCATTAAGAAGCCTTGCAAAGCTGAATACATCCAAGATCCATGACCTCCTAGAATCTTCTGTAACTGCAAATGACTCCCCCAGCACCATCTCCCACACTCCAAAACCACATAATGTTCTACTTTGAGAAAAATAAAATAGAGACTGTCATACCTTCAGCAGATTGTGTTACACTTTCAGTTTGTTTCTGGTTAGTGGACACACCCATATCCTCAGAGACCTCTGCCTTTGGAAGACTAAGTGCACTTGAAGAATTCTGTTCTGAGACCTCACAGGGCTTGGAATCTAGAAAACCTGAAATGAACATTATTAGGTGATATTTTAGACAATAGTATAACAACTACTAATATTTGTATGAACAAACACTGCACAAGGTGGTTTTTTTGTTGTTGTTGTTGAGACAGAGTCTCACTCCATTATCCTGGGTAGAATACTGTGGCATCATAGCTCACAGAAACCTCAAACTCCTGGGTTCAAGACATCCTCTTGCCTCAGTCTCCCAGTAGAGTAGCTGGGACCACTACTGGTGCACACCATGATGCCTGGCTAGTTTTTCTATCTCTTTTTAGTAGAGACGGGATCTTGCTCTTGCTCAGGCTGGTCCTGAGCTCCTATGCTTTAGTGATCCTCCACCTTCAGCCTTCCAGAGTCCTAGGATTACAAGAATGAACCACAGGGCCTGGCTGGAACAAGGTGTTTTACAATAAACAAAGTGCTTTTTTTCCTACCCTTTTTAGAAAGACAAGATACAGGAAAGTCATTAGGAAGCAGGGATTCTTCAAACATGATACAGTGTCTGCCATTAACAAATGGGGTGGTATCTACAAAATTCACACTCCTAGGAACTAGCTAGTTTTTGTGGACATTATGACCAAATGGAAAAGTCATCACCTTGTTGTGAAGTAGAGCCTAAGTAATTTGTCTCAACTTATTAATTTGTCTCTGATAATGGTAACCGAGATGTGATTTTTTTTTTTTTTTTTTTTTT
>NW_003852468.1:3419025-3451058 GCF_000181295.1 Otolemur garnettii | reverse complement strand
AACTATATGTAGGATGGGGAAGGCAAATACAACTCAACTTGTATGCTTTGAAAAACTGTTTGGAAATTGTGGCTGCCTGGAGTGTTGAGCTGAAAAGAGGCTGAGCTTGAGGAATACTGTCTGTCCAGGGTGCAGGAGGTTTGAATGGCAGCACAAGACCATCAATTTCCCATCCCTGATTTCTCTCCATCACATTTAAAAGACACTGACCTCGGCCCTAATCTCTGCTTTGCCGGATTAAGAGGTTTTCACTGGCTGTGCTCATTATAGGTAGCTGAATATATGATATTACATTGAACAGTAGAAAATTCCTCTGTTTGAATATTTTTACTATTCAATTTATTAAAGAGAAGCACTGAATTTCAATTCATCCCTAAATTTTTCAGTATAAATCTTCTAAAAACAAAGACATTCTTCTACATATTCACATCATTATACCCAAGAAATTAACAGCAATTTCATAGTATCCTCTAAAATATACCCAAACTTGTACACTTTCAAAAAATATTTTATAGCTGTTTTTTCCTCAGTCCAAGATCCAATAAAAATTTATGTTAGTTTTTATGTCACTTTAAATCTAGAGTAATCACCCCATCTTTTTCTGTGTTAAAGATACTGACTTTTTTTGAAGAGACCAGGCCCGATGTCTTATAGAATGGCTATATTTTGGTAGACAGACATTTCTATGATTGTTTCTTTTCCTTCCTTCCTTCCCTCCCTTCTTCCTTCCTTCCTCACTCTCTCCCTCCCTTCCTTTCTTATTTTTTTAAATTAAATCATAAAGAGGTAGAGCATGTATACATTAATGCATTTATGGGGTAAAATGTGCTGATTTCATATACAATTTGGAATGCTTACATTGTACTGGTTAATATATCCCTTACCTCATTTACTTAATTCTTGCGTTAAGACATTTATACTCTATACTTAACAGATCCGACATATACCCTTGCAATATGCACCATAGGTGTGAACCCATCATTCACCCTCTCTCCATCTGACCTCCCCCATCCCCTCCCACCCCCTGCCCCTTCATTCTGGGCCATAGTTGTGATCTATTCTTCATATGAAAGTGTGAGTGATTGTAAATTGGTTTCATAACAGTACTGAGTACACTGGATACTTTTTCCTCCATTCTTGAGATAACTTTACTAAGTAGTTTTTTTGAGATGGAGTCTTACTCTATTCTCCCAGTCTAGGGTACCCTGTTGTTGGCCTAGCTCACAGCAACCTCAAACTCCTGGGCTCAAGGATCCTCCTACCTCAGCCTCCTGAGTAGGTGGGACTACAGTCACGTGTTATCACACTCAGCTAATTTTTCCATGTGTAGATATGGGGTCTCATTCTTGCTCAGGCTGCTCTCGAACTCCTGAGTTTGAGGGATCCTCCCACCCTGACCCATGGAGTGCTGATTGTTTCCTCTTGATTAGGTTCAGGTGGGATTTTGGCTGAAATTCTATCTAGGTGCTATTCACTTTATGTGGCTTTACACTAGAGAGCACCTAATGTCAGGTGGTCTCGCTATTGGTAGAAGTTTGATTACCTAGTGAAGGCAAAAACATTATATATCTCCTTTGTAAAAATACATTTTCTTCTTTATAATTAATAAGTAAAAGTGGCTTGGTATTTTGAGACCGTGTAAATAACTTTTTCTCAACAACCTTTTATTACTCCCTTGTTTTTTAAATTAGTCAGGTCTTTTACATGATTTCAGGGAACATTTAAGTAGATATCAAGAAAACTAAGTGTTACTTACACCTTGGCCTCCTCAATATAACTCAGCCAAATCTGTGATACACATACACAGGTTACAGCAGGTTATGTCATCAGCTATTACTGAGACAAAAGGGGATAGAAACATAACTATCCTAAGAGGCCACTGTTAGTATCATTCAGTGAAGGGAATTTAACAGGAACAAATGCCACATTAACACCTCACCTGGGGGAAGATCATATTTATCTCCAACAGTTGTTTTGTCGGCGTCTCCATCTTCCTTTGCAAAAGGAGGCAGTTTTCTGGAAAGGCTATCCAGATAATTACCCTTAAAGGAAAAAATAAGGAACTTATTTTGGGCTGACATGTGGCTGAAAGTCAGCTGTCACAAATGTAAGTTTATGAGTAATGAGGAAAGCATATTTTCTAAGGCTCTGATAATATAGTTTACAAATGAAAGCTTCTCCAAGAGACCAATTAACTCAATTCTAGCTTTTGTTAATTAGTTATAATTTCCAGTTAATTTCTTCTCAGGCAGCCTCTGGTTAGTAATACCATCTGGAATTTTTGTAGAAATTCAAGGAGTTTTGAACACATGAAAATATTCACATTCCCCTCCTGGATTTCAATGAATTTACAGCCACTGAGGGGAAGGTCAGGGCTATGGTCCTACGGGTAGGCTCATACAGAGGAGTTAAGGAGCATTCTCTTAATGGAATAAAGACTTCAAAATGGGGTTCAGCAGAGGCTAATCATAGATCAGAAGGAATCAACTCAAAAACCAGCTTAAAATAGATGGGAGAGGGTAATTAACAGTGAGTTTGCAAGGCGGGGGAGGGGGGAATGACAGTAACACATCAGCAGAGAATGTCGACTTAGGTGCAAAAGTTGAAATTGCTCTTCACTATCACATGCTTGTAAGAATATGTACTTGAAGCGTACAGTTCATTAGTAGTCAGGTCATTGCAAGAAAAAATTAAACGACATCAGGAAAGAGAGATTCCTTAATAACCTATGTAATACATCAGTTTTTATAAAGACTTTTATTCAATTATTGTTAATTATATTCAATTACCTGAGACTGAAATACCTTGCTCACGTCAGATTTGAAATAGGGTGGTATTACATGGTTCCTCATATCCATTAGATACTTTTTTGTTGTCTCGATTTCCTTCCTGGTTGATATTGCCGTAATGATGCAAAAGAAGACAGAACATGTAAAAATTTCATTTGCTTGTGCTTCAGCTCTAAGCTATGTGGTAGTCTAATCATCTTCATGTTTTATAGACAAGCCAACTTAATTCCTATAATAAATGTTACTAAAGTGAAACAAGCAGCCAGAATCATATGGTCTGTAAGTAATCAAACGGCAATAGACTCTGGATATGGGACCAATGCTCCTATATTAGATGGATTGTCTGGAAAAACCAGACAGGCATGATCAAAATGTCGTCTTATTTAAACTTTCATTTTCCATTAAAAATGTGTATCTCTACTGCTTCACTGAGTTCATTCATCAATCTATGGCAGTCTGACTACTGTGCACCACTCACTTAAAACTATTCTTTCAAAAGAAATTAATCAACCTTCTAACAGATAAACCCAAATTCTTTTTTCATTCCCAATTCTAATTTTTTTTTTTTTTGTAGAGACAGAGTTTTACTTTGTCACCCTTGGTAGAGTGCTGTGGCATCACAGCTCACAGCAACCTCCAGCTCTTGGGCATAGGCTATTCTCTTACCTCAGCGTCCTGAATAACTGGAACTACAGGTGCCCACCACAACACTCGGCTATTTATTTTTGGTTGCAGTTTGGCCGGGGCCGGGTTTGAACCTGCCACCCTCAGTATATGGGGCTGACACCCTCCCATTTCTAATTGTTATATAACATCTGACATTTGCTGACCAGCTCCTATTTCCTTAAAGCTTACTCCTTCCTTTACCCAATCCATTCTCCATATTGCCAATACTTTTTCTGAAACACATATCTAATTATGTGTTTTACTTCCTTCTTTAAATTTTTTTTACTGAACTAGGTGTAGTGGCTCATGTCTGTACTCCTAGCACTTTGGAAGGCCAAGGTGGGGGAGCTCCTGCTGGAGCTCAGGAGTTTGAGATCAGTCTGAGCAAGAGTGAGACCCTCATCTCTACTAAAAATAGAAAAGCTAGATGGGCCTTGTAGTAGGTGCCTGTGGTCCCAGCTACTAGGGAGCCTGAGGTATGAAGATCACTCGAACCCAAGAGTTTGAGGTTGCTGTGAGCTATGACACCATAGTACTTTACCCAGGGTGACAAAGTGAGAATTTGTCTTGAAAATTTTTTTTTCTTTCCACTGGCTTTCTATTACCTATCTATCAGTTACTATAACATTTTAAATTGTTAATACTTCAAAAATTTAAAATTTTTGCATAGATAACATATGCATGCATGCACAATTGCAAAGGTATTCAAGAGTACATAATAAAAAGGAAGTCTCTACCTCACCCTGCCCCGACCCCTCAGTATCCTTAGCCACAGGCAATCATTGTCACTAGTCTCTTGCATGTGCTTTTAGGGATGTTTTATGAGGCTGATGGGCTTCAGGACATGCCACCTCAAAAGATGGCACCTTGGCATGTTAAGTATTTTAAGCTAAAGGAATTGGAGAAGCAGCATGGGCTGAAATGTTTCTCCCATCTCTGACTGCCCTTTCTGAAGCGGATCAAAAAACCTGGGAAGGAATTTCTCATTTTCCCCTGAAGCAGGTCATAACACCCTCATGTGAGAGGTGCCCTTGCTACACCCACAGAAAAGAAGCATTCTTATCTCTGAAGACATAAGGGACACAGAGAAGAATGTGAAAAAACAGGCCTTGCTACATTTCCACGTTTATTACCATTAGGCCATATACCCTTTGCCCTATCATATTTCTCCATGACTCTCACTCTTCATCAAATCTGGCACAAAACACTCATATTCATTCAAGTCTTGGAGTCTTCATGTCCTTGTTATGAAGACCCCATTGCCACATAAAACTTAAGATATCTTCCTCCCTTGCAGACAATGTATCCCTTCTGGTTTGACTGTGCATATGTGAGGTGACCTGTAAGGCTTAAAGTTTTACCCCAATACTTTTCTAACATACTTCACAAGATAAGCCTGACATTTTTATGAAGAAGCATATTCATCTGGGAGTCATTCTGAAGAGCCGTGCAAATGTGTGTGACAGTATTATTTGTACTACTAACTACTTCACAAACATGTCTGGCTTCCTTACATTTATTTATTTATTTATTTATTTATTTATTTTTAGAGACAGAGTCTCACTCTACTGCCCTCGGTAGAGTGCTGTGGCATCAACAGCTCACAGCAACCTCCAACTCCTGGGCTTAGGCAGTTCTCTTGCCTCAGCCTCCTAAGTAGCTGGGACTACAGGCGCCCACCACAACCTGCTTGACTATTTTTTGTTGCAACCACAACCTGCTTGACTATTTTTTGTTGCAGTTTGTCTGGGGCTGGATTCGAACCCATTATCCTCAGTACATGGGGCCAGTGCCCTACCCACTGAGCCACAGGCACTGCCCTCTTTTTTTGTTTTTTCAGACAGAGTCTAACTCATCTAACTCTGTTGCCCTGGGTAGAGTGCTGCAGCATCACAGATCACAGCAACCTCAAACTTTTGGGCTCAAGCGATCCTCTTGCCTCAGCCTCCTGGGTATCCAGGACTATAGCAGCTTGCCATAACACTCAGCTGGTTTTTCTATTTTTACTAGGGACTAAGAAGGTCTCACTCTTGCTCAGGCTTCTCTCAAACTCCTGAGCTCAGGCGACCCACCCACCTTGGTCTCCCAGAATGCTGGGGTTACAAGGGTGAGCCACCGTGCCCGGCTCTGGCTTCCTTTCTTTATGACGAGATAGCTGGAGTAGAAACTCCCAACTAGGACTGAAAAAAAATCAAACCACATAATACTTAGTGTACATTCCTCATGTGAGTGATAAGAATCCTTGGAAATTTATGTCCATGATCTGCATTAAATTTCAGAATACTTGTTAGTGTACTGGAATTATCAGAAGCACAGAGGACATTGAGAGCTTCCTTGCTCAGATCGGGAAGAGGACCTATTTAATTGTCAAATGGACTTCCTTATGAGATAGTGACATCACCACACAGAAGCTGAATGACCTCGTGGCATAAATGCTAGAAAAGAGAGTGGAACAACAGCTGGAGAGCCCAGATGGTGGAACCTTTCAGCTTGTCCTACTCTGAGATGCTATGACTCTGGCCCTTTTCACATGCTGACGTGTATTTCAGGGTCCAATTACCTCTTTTGGTCTATCTTTTCTTTCCAGTGCTTCATAGATTCTGTGATCCTATGTGAAAGAAAGGAAGATATGAAAATGAGACATGATCTCAGCTCACAATAAAAGAAAAATAAAGGATTGCTAACAGTATGGGGATGTGAATTCATTGATATCACCTAAAGTTATGATACCTGTATCTATTTACTCAATCACGGTATGCCTAATACTAATTAGAATATATTCATGAATTTGCTTACCTCCATTTATTTATAAATAAATCTTTACCAAGTGTGTCTGGTGCACATTTTTGAGTAGCAGACAAAGATTGCTTGAATACATCAATTAGGTGCTCTGCAACTTTGAAAACAGATTCATTTAACTTTTATCCCCACTTCTTATAGCACAACACACAGTAAATACCCAATTATTCAAGATACTTTGTAAGAGCCTATATTTACTCTATCAAGTGTTTACTAGGATTTGCATGACCAAGTTCTAATATAACAATGAATCAGACTACCCTTCTAGAAAACACACACTTTATAATCAAGATGTGAAATGCAGTGATACTTGTGTATCCCATGTCCCTAGGGGAAGAAATTTTCCACTTAAATGCATTTCTTTTTTTTTATGTAAAGCAGTAAGTCTTAACTTAACCATCATATTAAAATTATTAACCATCATATTAAAATTATTTTTAAAAATATTTTATCTGCTTTGTGAACATTAAGGACATGAATATAAGATGATGATTGATAATTTGGGCGGTGATGCTCAGAGTCCGTTCACAGAACATGGTCTCAGTGTGATGACAGCAGATTACAAAAAGAAAGAGGCTTCCATGTTCCATGGTTACAGGCCTGAGAAACACAGATTTATGCCAGGTAAGATGGGTTTCATTACTCTAGGATTTCTCTGTATCCTTAATAAGTTAGTGTATGTTTTGATTCTAAGAGAATAAAATGTTGCATTATCCAAACTTATTTTAGCAAAAAACTTATTTTTGGTGGAACTTTCTCTTAGACTAATATTGTAGGAGATGTTTCAGGGAAATGTTGACTTAGGATCACCATTATTAATGCATAGTCAGGAACTATGCAAGAGGCTGTTCACCTCTTGGATCTGCTTGTGGCTCAGTGAGTAGGGTGCTCACCCCATATACCAAGGGTGGTGGGTTTGAACCTGGCCCCAGCCAAACTGCAACAACAACAACAAAAAGTAAATAAATAAAATTCTTAAAAAAAAAAAAACTAAAATGTATATTCAGTTTGCCCTTCACTCTTGGGAAGCCTCTGTGCTCACCTACATTGTGCCTGTTTCCTTGTGCCAAAGGTTACAAATTCAAATGTTATAGCGTAGGACTGCCAGACAAAGTACAGAACACCTACCTAAATCTGGATTTCAGCTAGGCAATTTTCTAGTATAAGTTAGCCCCAGGCTATATTTGCAATATACTTTGGTTTTTTAGTCTGTTTAGTGTTGCTAAAAAGGGACACCTGAGGCTGAGCAATTTATAAAGAAAAGAAGTCTATTTGGCTCATACTTCTGCAGGCTGTACAGAAGTGTCTACTGTCCGTGATGTTAGTGTCTACTTCTGTCTGGCCAGGGCGGCGGGCTGCTTCCCCCCAGGGTGGAAGGTGAAGTGCAGTGGTGTGTGCAGCTCACAGAGGAAGGGGTGCAGGAGAGGCCCAGGCTCTTTTTAACAACTAGCTTTTACAGAACTAATAAAGCCACGTACTGCCTCCAGGAAGGTTCCAAGCCACTCCTGAGGGATCCGCTCTTGTGACTGAAACCCATCCCCATTAAGCCCCATCTCGAAGGCTGGGGATCAAATTTCTGCATGAGATTTGGAGGGGGTCAGACATCCAAAGTGTGGCATACTTATACTAAAAAATTATTTGTTGTTTATCTATAATTCAAATTTAACTGAGGCTTTTGTATTTTTTTTTATTTTAACTCTGGCAACAAGAGCCCCCCAGGTAAAAGAGTGTGAGGACAGAGAGATGTCAGGGCTTGTGATGGCTTCTTCTCTGATAGTCATTCTAAAGGGACAGCTGCTGAACGCCAGTGATGCTGATGCTTCAAGGGAGGAAAAATCTAGACAAACAGCCACAAAAACAACTATACATGTAGACACTGGAGGACACAGGAATCGCATCTGTGGGCTGCATGAAGCCATGGCTTCTCTTTTATGATGGCTGCCATATGGAAAATAACAAAAAATAAAACAAAACCAAAAACTAACCAAATTCTGTACTGCACGTTTGCTGTGAACTATGAAACCATATTCCCATGTTTGCTGGGGCTGTGTATGTTCCAAAATAAATATGCTATGAATGAGGTCTAAGAGTAAACTGCTACACATAGGGTGAGACACTGCCAGGTTTTTCATGGTAACTGTGTAGTTGCTCAAAGCTCTGTGTGTGTTTGTGTGTTTATGTGTGTGTGTGTGTGGGGGGGGTTATTGGTTTGTTGACTGTTTCCTTCCTATGTCTTAACTTTCATTAAGGTTAATATAAAAGTCAAATATCAATGTTTTTCATTCAACAGATAACAGTTCAAGATGAATTAGAGGCAATAATTTTTTTTTTTTTTGAGACAGAGTCTCACTATATTGCCCTGGTAAAGTGCTATGGTTTCACAGCTCACAACCACCTCAAACTCTTGGGCTTAAGTGATTCTCTTGCCTCAGCCTCCCATGTAGCTGGGACTACAGGTGCCCGGCACAGTGCCTGGCTATTGTTTTGCTGCAGTTGTTGTTGTTTGGTAGGCTTGGGCCGGTTTCAAACCCGCCTACCTCGGTGTATGTGGCTGGTGCCCTTACCCACTGAGCTACAGGCTCCACCACAATAATGGTTTTTAAAGATCCCACAACTAAGGCAGAACAAACCATTACAAAACAACATGGCCCATAGGAGAACAGAGTAACAGAACTTGCTGCTTTGTTATCAGATAAGAGAATGACTAATAAGTGTATTTAAGATCATTCCCTTGAAATTTATAAACATAACACAGAAAAACATTAAATGTTAATTACCTTCAGTAGCATGACTTTTTGTTGTTTCCTCCATTTTAGGGAAAGACTGAAATGAAGATAGAATTACTTATTGATAATGATTATTATATGCAAAACTCAGTTTGTTTAGAAGCATTATAAAGCCAATGCTTTATATGGCCAAATTGATCTTTTGTAAAAATTACTACAAAATGAATTAGCTTCTTAATACTAATATAAAGTTTGATTTCTTCAATTCGTTCCTTTCACTTAACAAGTTTCTAAAAATAGCAATTGTTTTAAGTTGTAGAAATTCCTCTTCTTTCTTCATCCTATTTCATTCATTAATTCTCCCAACATTTCAATGAGTATCAATCTTTTCTGAAGAGAATAACAAATTTTATTTAAGGGTCATTAAACTTACTTATGAACCAAAGAAGAGAGCCTAAAGCTATTTGGAAAATTCAATATATAAAGAAACAGATTTCCACAGACATTGGAAATTATGAGGAGGGAATGAATGCTTTGTCGAAGTAGCAGAAACAGCCATTCCTTATGGTATTTTGTCATGAAGCATTTAAAGTGGAAACAATAGTGAAAACACTGAAATACAAAACACTTTCTCACCATAACCAGCTTGAGGAGGTCGGCAGCATTGCCCCTCTCCTCCTCGGTTCTGGAATCTTTAACTGTCATTTCCTGTAGCTCATCTTCTTTCTTTAGAATATGGTTTATATAATCCTAGATTGCCAGAATGAAATAAAACAATTAAAACCAGAAATAAGGTAAATACACCAAAATAGTTAACACCAACTTGAAGTATTTCAAACATTAAGAACAAGTAAAGTCACAGTGCCCCACAACCAAGATCCAGCACCATGGAAAGCCAACAGTCACAGGTCAGGGGGAGAAGACAGTTTGTTCATGCATTTCCCTGACCACCCCGCTCCCCACCATTGGTTTGTGACTGTTTAATATGCAGATATGCTAGTATGGAATGGCTTCAAAGGTAAAAAAGTAAAGCTGTAGAGGCCAGAGGATAGGACCATGTGGGGACCTTGGAGAGGTCCTGCCACTAACTCTGTGCTCAGTGTCTTCATCAATAAAATGGACAGAGTTGGGTTATAATTTCTAGGATCCTTTCTGGTATAGTTTTTTTTTTTTTTTCTGGTGTAGTTTTTATGATTTTTATCTGTGAATGGAATTTGCCTAGTCCATGCCTTTGCTTCCAAGAGAATATACTTAAGTTTTTCCATAAGTGTTTGACCTATTTTCATAAATAATAATACCCTGCTCTATGCTGGGTACTGGGTATATAACCAAAACCAAAATACATACAATTCCTATTCTTAGGGACTTAACAAACCAGAGTGAGATGTTACAGATATGGTCACACAATTATTAACTATATATTTACAAATTCCTAGACCACTTCCAAAGCCAACAATCCTTTTCATTCATGGACAAATATTAAGTTAATGCATGATTTTATCTTTTTCAGGCAGCCACTAAACCGGTTTCTATGTAGTGAGAAACATGGAGGGCTCTGTATAGCAACTATGTGTAGAACTTCTGTATGTTCTCAAAGTCTTCGGGGACTCTTTAATTTCTACACCTTTGCATATGCTAAAAAATTTCTATGCCTTATGGGAACCATTAAGTATTTTCTACCTCTCAAAATTTTCAACTCTCTGGAAGATTGACATTCTTGTGCTGAGTTAGATAAATATTGGTAGAATTACATAATTTCAAGTTCCTCAGGAAATAAGAGCAACGATTGCTCTGTTCCTGATTCCTTTGGGTCAGGTTACCCGGACTCCATTACCTTCAGGGAAACCTGCAGCCTCAGTTTCACCTCACTGTTTATGACCTCATGCTGAATGAACTGGCGCATCTGGAGCACGTTGGGGCCCTTAAGGACGGGGGCCGGGGCGCTCACTAGCTCCTTGGCCCCAATGCAGAGGCCCTTCCAAATCTGAGTGCCAAAGGGAGGTCCTGGAGTTTTTTTCTATTAACAAAACAAAGCAGAAGTACCACCAAAGAAATAAAAATGAGAATGTTTTCACATTAGATTTTTGTTTGTTTGTTTTCATTCAATACTTATTATGTGGATAGCTTCTTCAGAAAACACTTGATAGGGCTACAATTTGGGGGAAGAAAAAAGCTCCTAAACCTTAAAATGTTCTATAAACATATAGAAAACTGATAATGAAACTGGCCCAGCTTTTATCCTTATGTGTGTCACCAAGAATCTGGGCATCCTAAGGCCCTGTTGCAGGGGTCCCACTGGGGAGCATCTCAGGGAGTCTGAGCAGTGCGGTGCTAAGGTCAAGTAGCAGCAGCCTGGCTCATGACAGATGTCCGTGATGGTTCCTTTATACCCACAAAGAAGCAAAGACATTTGGAATTAAGCAGTCTCTAACTTTCTGGTTCCATGTTAATTTTGACCTAGAAAGATTCTTTGAGAGAGAAATCATTCCAGAGATCTGGACTGCCTTTAAACTCATTTTTAAAAAATTATTTGGGATTCATTGAGGGTACAAGGAATTAGGTTACACTGATTACAGTTGTTAGGTGAAGTCCCTCTTGTAATTGTGTCCCGCCCCCAAGAGGTGTGCCCTACATGGTGAAACCCCATCCCCCTCCTCTCTCCCTGATCCCTCATTCTCCTACCCTTTACCTGATATTAGATCATTTACTGCCTTCATATTAGAATTAAGGACATTGGATTTTTGCTTCTCCATTCTTGTGATGCTTTACTAAGAAGAATGTGTTCCACCTCTGTCCAAGTTAATACCAAAGATGTAAAGTCTCCATCTTTTTTAATGGATGAATAGTATTTATTCCAGGGGTATACATATACAACAGCTTGTTAATACTTTCCTGGATTGGTGGGAATTTAGGCTGTTTCCACATTTTGGTGATCGTAAATTGAGCTGCGATAAACAGTCTAGTGCAAATGTCCTTATGATAAAAGGATTATTTTTCTTCTTGGTGGATACCTAGTAATGGGATTGCAGGATCAAATGGGAACTAATTTGAGTTCTTTGAGGATTCTCTATACTTCATTCCAAAAAGGTTGTACTAGTTTGCAGTCCCACCAGAAAGGTAAAAGCGTTCCTTTCTCTCCACATCCACACCAGCATCTGCAGCTTTGAGACTTTGTGATGTGGGCTAGTCTCACTGGGGTTAGGTGATATCTCAGTGTAGTTTTGATTTGCATTTCTCTGATGATCAGGGATGATGAGCATCTTGTCAAATGTTTGTTAGCCATTCACTTGTCTTCCTCAGAGAAGGTTCTGTTCATATCTCTTGCACAGAGGGAAGATGGGATTGTTTACTCTTTTTCTGTTGATTAGTTTGAGTTCTCTGTAGATTCTAGTTATCAACCCTTTGTCAGATTGATACCCTGAAAATATCTTTTCCCATTCTGAAGGTTGTCTTTTTGCTTTACTTGTCTAGGAAGATTGTGTGATACCAGGTATTGGTCCATTTTCTTGCATTGTCAAATTTCTGGGCATGAAGTTTTTGGTACTAGTCAGAATTAATCTCTTGTATCTCTGTGGTATTGATTGTTATTTCCCCCTTTTCATTTATGATTGAAGTTATTAAAAATTTTACTTTTCTATTTCTGGTCAATCAGGCCAATATAGTTTATCAATTTTATTTTCTTTTCAAAGAACTTTTTGTTTTATTAATTTTCTGAATGATTCTTTTATTTTCAATTTCATTTATTTCTGATTTAATTTTGTTATTTCTTTTCTTCTGCTAGGTTTGGGATTGGATTGCTCTTCCTTCTCCATTTCTTTAAGATTATTCATTAGGTTATTGCTGTGCTCTCCTTCTGTTTTTTGGATGTAGGCATCTAATGAGATAAATTTCCCTCTTAGTATTGTTTTTGCAGGATCCCACAGGTTTTGGTAGCTTGTGTCTTGAGCTTGTTATGCTCAAGAAAGTTAATGATTTCCTTTTTTATCTCTTCCTTGACCCAACTGTCATTCAGCATAAGGTTTAGTTTCCATGCCTTTGTGTGGGGATGACAATTTTTCTTGGAGTTGAGCTCCACTTTTATTGCCTTGTGGTCTGGGAAGATGCAAGGTAAAATTTCAATTCTTTTAATTGAAATTAATTTTCTTTTGATTTGTGTCTTAGGATATGATCTATTTTGGAGAGTGTTCCATGGGCCAATGAGAAGAATGTATATATTTTAGCTTTGGGATAGGGTGTTGTATATATGTTTATCAAGCATAGTTGTTCTAGGGTCACTTTTAAGTCACTTGTATCTTTGTTCAGTTTCTGTTTAAAGGATCTGTCCAGCTCTCTAAGAGGAGCGTTAAAGTCCCCTGCTATTATGGTGTTATGGGATATCGTATTGCTTTGAGCGTATTCTTGATCAAGCACATGTCAGGTATCAGCCCTAACAATGTTATGGGCTTTTTATTTTTAGTGGTTTTGTCTAAATGAGAGGACAAAGAAAATGAAAATATAAGAGACAAAGGAAAGTTTAAGAGGCAGTTGGGTGAGGAGACTGTACGTCTTCTTTGTGAGGATTAACACAGTAGTAGTATTTTGTTTTAGGCTAGTTTTGTTTTTATATTTCATTGTTTTAATTATAAATTTTATGAGGGAAAGGCAAATAATTACATTATTCATTTTTGTTATGTTTGTATTTTTTAACTATGTTAAGTGGATTTGTTTTTTTATTTTTACTGTTTTAAGGTATGTTTTTTAATATAAATAGAGTATGGGATGGTAAAAAACAGTCAAAGAGTAGGATGTCAGAGAAGACCCTGTAGGCTAGTATATAAATTATAGTAGTGATAATATTTAAGAAGTTTATTAATTAGGCAGACAGACATTTTTGGTCATACCAATGTGACAGGAAAAAAGGGAAATATTTTATTTGGTTTGGATACTTTTATTTAACAAAGTTTAAATATTATATATATTTTAACTTTATAAAGGTACTTTTTTTTAGAATGCATATTGTCCATCTGGGCCAGTTTTGTCTGTTTAGAGACCTCTGCAGCCATGGAGTTGCATTTGGGGGAGGGGTGAAATTTTAATAAAATGTTTTTAGAATTTTAAAGGCGTCAGGCCTCTGGCAGTGTGTTTTGTACTGAGTTTAGAATTTTTTTGAATCTGGTTCTCTCCTGTTTTTTTGGCGGGGGCTATTGGTCTTTTTTTTAATTTAATTTTTAATCCATTTATATTTATAACTAATATTTAAATATTGGTTTTAAATTTATTAAATTGTTATTATTAATAATGTAAACACATTGAGATATGACTTTTCTTTAAATATTCTCACATGTACCAGCAGCATGCCTCCAGAATCTTCTCAGGATCTCTTGGGAAGAAACGTCTGCCTTAGAGTAACTAAGGAATGGTGTCCTTTGCTGACCTATGTCCTGAAGTGTGCCTGATGTGCTTTATTTTATTTTATTTTTATTTTGTAGTAAATTTTATTTTTATTTATTTAAACATTCCATAACAAATTGAATGTCTTATTTTTTGTGATTATGTGCTTGAACAATATGCTTCAAATATATGAACTATAAACTAAATGTTCCTCTAAAGTTGTAGTTTAACTATTGAAGTTTATGTCCTGATTACCAGTTAAGAGTACACAAGAGCAGTAAATAATTGAGTTAACTATCTGGAATATTTAGGATATGATTATTTTCATTAGAATCATTGGGGCCAAAATGTTTTGATTTCAGATATATTATTGATTTTTTTCCTCACTGGCACTTTTATTTTATGGTTAACAGATTATTTTTTTATAAGTATGCATTTTAATTTTTTATTTATCCTTTTTATTACCACAAAATAAGTAAATATTTATTTTATTACCACAAAAAAAAAAAAAAACCAAGTAAGTGAGGTGATGGTTATGTTAATCAGTTTGATTTAATCATTCCACATTGTATATCAAATCATCACATTGTACCCCATATGTGTATACAGCTAAGATTTTAAGATGCTTTATTTTAAAAGGCCTGGCCAGTGACAACCATTCAGGGGCTTTCTGGGGTGGGCCACTCCTGTCGGGTGTAGAAGTTCATTACCTCAGAATTTCAGGGGAAGAGAATAAGCCCCTTCATTAATCTTAGATATGCCCTACCCTTTGTCATCACATACTACTTCCAACTTGGATTCAGCCCTAGCGAGCCAGGTGGTTACAATGGTGTGATCTCTTCACTTTCAGAGATGGAAATGGACATCCAGTGTGACTTGTCAAAGTCACATTAGTAAGTGGTGGAATCGGGCCTAGAATTCACCTCCATTTCTTCATGTTGATTACAGTCACCTAATTAAACTGTAGGGTAGGAGGTTTTTGTTATCTTCAGTGTCATCGTCTGTGCTCTTGAGGTTATGAGATTTACTAGGGTAGCAGAAATCATGACTTGGAAGCATTGTCCTCTTCACTTGACATTGGCATCTCTCTCTGATCTCATTGTCCATGTTGTCGTTGATTTAATAATTTAACATTTGGCCATATATTGGACATAGTACATAAATCGCTTGTAGTATAGAATGGCAAATCTTCTGAGATGTGGGCCTTCACGATTCTTGCACAAGATGTTTCCTTTTACTTTTACCCAGCTTGAGGTGGGGCTTTTCTAATTGGACATAACTACAATGTTACACTACAATTACAAATCCAGGGGTAATCTTTTATATTATTCTTAAGTGCTCAGTTTGTGCATTTTTAATATATGAAGGAAGATGGAGGGTGGAAGACCTAGAATTATGAGTTAAAACTGACAACTAAGAAATGATAAGAAGGAAGATTTTCATATGGCATAATTCATAGTCATTCCATGATAAGAGAGGTATTAACTTGGGTTACTCAGAAAGGATATTTGCATACTATAGGAAGATGTTCAAGTCTGAAATACGCGATGAAAGAAATAAAACTGAAATTAGTTAGCCAGGAATATTCCTATAAAATGTTACTGACACCTCTATAAATGTTAGATATTCAAATATAAAACTCCTTGAGTCCATTAACAATTTATGTAAGGATGAAAACATATGGATACGTGGAAGGAGGTCTGATATTCACGTCCATTTATAGGTGTGTATGAAATAAAGTGACTTTTCAGCACAAAATGTGTACCTCAACTGGGGGAAATGTTTCCCATGACCTTGACTGGAGATTAGGAGGAACTACTGTTTTCAATTCCTTCTTCATTAGCCATGGTGATGCTTCCCGGAAAGGGCGAAGGACTGTGATGCTCAGGGCACCTGGTTCAAAGAAAGTTATCAGAAGACCATTTCTCCATCAAAATTATTCTGAGAAATTAAATGCTCATTCGTTAAATTCAACAGACACTTTTTGAACTATCTTCTGCATGAAAGATTAGCAAGGCATGGTCATTATGCTCAAGGACCTTACAATCTAACAAGGAAGAAAAGGCTTTCAGTCACCATAATACCTAGAGGCTGGATTTAAATCACCTCACCTAGAAGTATTCATTAACACCTCACTGTCCCTCAACAACCATATCCTGGTCCGGTAGGTTCTTCCAATAAAATGCCATCAGTTCATCTGCATTTTCCCTCTCCTCGCTAATATTATTAGGCCATGTGTCTCAGAAAGATCCTGGTCGAGACTGTGGCAACAACTGCCTTTTTGTCCCCCCATGGACTCTGTGGATGAACCTCCCTCTGCAGGCAGGGTGATGGATAATTTTAATCCATGATAACAACTCTCCCTTGGCTTTCCATTGATCACGAGATAAAACACAATTTGCACCATTTCCCCACCCTGCCCTTCTATGCTTCAGGTACTTTGGCTTCTTCCCCTTCTGTTCTCCAATGCTTTATACTTCCTCCTTTATGCTTTCTTTTCCAACAAAGCTCGCTTTGCTTCTTACCTTAATTAGCCCTACCTATCCACAAGCTCTGGCTCACGTGTCTTTAGGAAGTCTTCTAAGCTACATTAGGTCTCTCTGGCTAGATTCTCTTAGAGAACCATGCTCCTTTTCTTCATAGACCTTATCCCAAATTATAATCTCATAGTTATTTGTGTGGCTGTATAATTAATATCCACCTCTACCATTAAACTGTGAGCTTCATGGAAACAGGTCCATGTCTGTTTTAGCTCATCATTGTATGCCTAATTATTGGCCCAGCCAGCATTTGGCACATGGTGGCTGCCAAGCAGATATTTGTTAAGTGACTGACTAATAAAGTAATTAGAGATGTATTCTTAGTCTCCTACAGTTCCACACATGCACTGCATGGCCAGTTAGAGCTCCCAAATCTGTATATTTACAAAGATCCAGGTATATTAACATTATGCACATGCAGGGATACATGAACAGATAGAAGGGCACAGAGATACAGGCATGTTCATAAGTGCACACAAAATATGCCCTCCTAACAGAGAAAAGATTAAAAAAATACATAAACCTAGGGATAGCACATAGGCTTTGCATATAGATGACTGTAGGTGTTTATATTTAAATACATGTATTATATATATTGATGACTCCTACTTAATGCAATATGTATCTCTAACTGATAGTCATGCACCAATTTCTTTGAAATTGAAAATGCCATAATGCTCAATGAATATAGCTTATATAAATTATCACAGATTTCAGATTGGCATTATAACTTACATATCAATGTACTTGCTTATTATATTCAATTTCATCAGGGGAACATCTTCAAAATGACAAAAATGAACTCACAAGAGATATAACACTGTTCTGTTTTTTTCTTACTAAAATGAAATGAACTCATAAATGAGAACCTTGGTACGTACCTAAACACAGACAAAAATCTGCTTAT
The DNA here is from genome assembly GCF_000181295.1 of Otolemur garnettii. Lineage (NCBI taxonomy): Eukaryota > Metazoa > Chordata > Mammalia > Primates > Galagidae > Otolemur > Otolemur garnettii. The sequence goes on along the minus strand of NW_003852468.1, from coordinate 3,433,261 downwards.
AGGTAGGAGAGAGATACACAGTCTATGTAAGTTAATGCTCAGATATATCTGGACATGCACAAAAATTCAAGTATCTGTGTATGTAGGTCATGACTAGGTGGAAAGTAGAGTAGAAATAAGAGTGAAGTAGAAAAAGTTGAGAATATAACACAGGGTGGATTGGATAGTAAGGAGGAGAGAGGGATAGCATGCATTCCAGACAGTTTGGGTTCTTACCTGGCTGCTCCTGCATAGGCTCTTGAAGAACAAGGGTAGTTGATTCTCCATATGCCAAAGATAGATATTCTTCTATGTCACCGTCTCGAAGAAGTTCTACTCCTGATCCATCAGCATAGATAACAAAAAACCTATTTGAAGAAATAAAAATCCAATTGAAATATTCAATTTAAAATCCTTTTAGAACTCACAATTTAAAGTAAAAGTCATGGTATTATTATCATTTTACCTGGGGACATGTTCACCATAGATTTGCTGATGATTCTTTTGAAGGTAAATAGATGATAAATTGTCATAGCCCTTAGTATTTACATTTAAATCATCTTCCATTTTTTTTCCAGGTAATATTATTGATGAACTACCATCAGCCATAACCTAAGGAACAAAGTATATAAGCAACTAAGAGAAAAAAAACAAAACAAAACCTCGAATGCTTACATTTCTTCTGATCCAGTTTGAGAAAGCCGGTGATCTTTTGGTATGCTCTGAAAATCAGAGATGCTTATTTGGAAGGTATTGTTCACTAAGTATAGATTGCATAAATAAAAGTAAAAACCAGCACAGTTCTACTTATAAACCACCCCTAAAATGGGAAAATAAACTGGAACACACTTGGAATAAAATGTGGATGTGAAACTCAAAACCTTACACTATGAGGAACTGGGAATTTAAACATGGAGGGATAGGTACTCATGAGATAGTTGTCTTGAAATAGTGAAAGCAACATCCATGGAAAAGACTTATACTCTAGGATTCTAAGCATAGACATAAGATTTGTGGCTAGAATACTCAGGGAAACAGATATGGTATAAATATTAGAAAAAATGCTCTATCCTTTTACCACTGTCCAAATATGGCCGAGGTCTCTCCAGGAAGGAGAGGGGCTCAGGCTGAAAGACCACTGAAGACAATGCCCAGGAGACGTATCAATGCCTGTAAAAATGCTTGGCCTGGAAAACCCAGACGTTTCACCCTATAGGGATTTCAGCTAAGTTTCTACTTCAATTTGTTGCGAGTTGAAATTTGTCAGCTTGAACTCATGCTGTGAAGTCTCAGTTACTTAGCAAAGAGAAAATAAGCTGGATTAGGGTTTGTCTGCATACCAAAACAAGTCAGGAATTCTGTGGTATGACTCCAAATCTAAAAAATAACTTCATACTCTTTAGCCAAAGGACAGAATTACACTGTTGGGTGAAAACAAAAAGAAAAAAAAAAAGATAATTACCTAGAGCCTAGACTGGCAAATCTTTTTTTGTCAAGGGCTAGACAGTAAATATTCTCGAGTTTGGAGGCCATACATTCTCTGTTGCAGCTCCTCAACTCTGCCGTTGATGTCCCCCAAAAGCCATAGGTGATAAGCATGCAAAGCAGTATGGCTGTGTTCCAACAAGACTTCAGGTGACACACTGAAATGTGAATTTCCTAGGATTTTGATGTGTCCTAAAATATTATTCTTTTTGTGAGTTTAAAAGGATTTTAATCGAAATCCTTTTGTTTTGTTTTAAAATTGTTTAAAACTATGTACAAAACCATTTTTAGCTCATAGGCCATCTATAAATAAGTGGCCATGGTTAGCCGATGCCTGGCCTGCAGGTAAGGGGCTAGCGGTGGTGTTGAGAGGCAGAGGCAGAAGGCACAGAGTAGCTACCAGAGAACAGCGCCTCCCTGGACTTTCCGCTTCCCACCTCCTACTCCACTAGGTGTTTACCCCCATGGACTCTGCCTGCTCAACAATCTTGCCTGCTGCCTTGCGTTTGCTCTGCTTGAACCTGGGCCAGCCCATTCTCACACTATTAGCATTACTTGTAGATGTTTGCTAATGCTGCTTTCTTTCTGTTCTAACTATTTATTTGGCTCTAACATTTCTACTATGCTATTTGTTGGGCTTGCCATCCCCTATGGAAGTACTCTTAAGAATCCAAGAAAAACTATTGACATGCATTACTGGTTGGCCATGGTTTTGGCAGTAAGTGGATAACCAATCCCAAAGCAACTGAGGTCAGAATCTACTTGGAAGCTGTCTAGTGTGAAATCTCTCAAAAGCATAGCCACAGGCCCTCTCCACACACTCCAGATGAACTTTACCTGAAAAGTGTTTCCCTCAGGGTCCAGAACCTCGCAGACAACCTCTGAAGTGTGCTTCATGACGTACTTGCTGGCTCTTAGCAGCTCACGCTTCTGGAAAGGGTGGTATATCTCACTGCTTGATTCGTGGCAGTATACAGCGGAACAGTCTTGGTCAATGTAAAGACTGCCTGTGTTTGGAGGTAACACCTGAAAGGGTAACAGAAAGAAAGACATTTTAAAAATTTTCTTGTTCATTTTGGAGGACTTGGAAAAGTCATTTTAGGAAAAAGAATATTCGTAGATCTTAGTCACATGCTGTTTTTCCAGGAAAAAAACATTACCCCAAAGAAGACTCAAGGCTGGGGAAGGACTGCTTGATAAGGAGGCAAAGTGAATAACTAAGACATGGTTTTTCCCGTGCCCTCATGTTTTATCTGCTCATGTCATTTATTATCTCTCCTAAATAACTGTCCTGTGCCTTCTTATTTCCATACATAGCCCAGTTAAAAATGTTTGGGTTCCTTTGTGTTCTTGGAGAAAAAGCATCTCCAAAAGGGAAAATGCTGTGAGACAAAGGCTCTTAGAAGCTTTATTTGTCCTTACTCTTCTGGTGGCTGACACCCTCCATAAGTAATAGCATTTATGTAATGCTTTCTGGTTCAGATAGACTCTTTTCTGAAATATAATTCACATGCCATAAATCCACCCTTTAAAAGTGTACATCCAGTAGTTTTTAGTATGTGAAACTATTATCACTGATTCCAGAATATTTTCATTGCCCTCCCCCCACCAAAGAATTCCTGATCCCATGAGGTGTCGTTCTGTTCCATCCCTGCCCTTGGGCCTTGGCAAACACTGCCTGCTATCTCTATAGTTAGCTACTCTGCACATTTCATAGGGAAGCATATAGGATCTGGCCTCTGTGTCTGGCTTCTCCCAAGTTAGCATGATGTATTTGAGATTCATTCATGTTGTAGTGTGTATTAGTACTTCATTTGCTTTTATAAATAACATTCCATTGTATGGTTTCACCACATTTTTCTTATGCACTCATGAATTGATACCTACCTTTAAGTCTTCACATTTTGCTTTTATTAAAAATGGTATTAATGTTGTTTGAGAGAGTTTGTGGGGATGTATATTTTAACTTCTTTTACCTGCATATCCAGGAGTGGAATTCCTGGGTTGTATGAGCACTGCTGTTTACTTTTTGAGGAACTGCCAAACTGTTTTCCAAAGTGACTGATCCGTTACACATTCCCATCAGCTATGTAAGAGGGTTTCAGTTTCTCCACAACTTTGTCAACACTTGAAATTTTCTGTCTTTTTGGTCACAGTCAAAAGTGGGTGTGGAGGATGTTCGGCTAACATGGCAGCCCAGTAACATAGCTTTTGTGCAGCTGGGTGCAGTGAGAGTGGGGAAGAGAAGACTCTAGCCATCTCTGGCTGGTGGGTTTTGCCCATAGGATTCCCTTTGGTGACACAGGAAGTCAGCAAGAGACTTCTGGGCCCCATGAGGAGGACAGAAATGGTAGAAAACTGGCAAGTGGTAGGTGCATTTGTTTAGTTGGAGGCTGCCTACAGCTGTAACCATAGCCACAGCGAGACTGCAAGCAGGAAAAGTCTTACCTGTGGGCTGTTTTGGTATTTTTTGGACTTCGGCACTCAATTGAACTGCCTTGGGAAGTCTTGGGTTGGTGTGTGGATGACTTTGGGCACCGTCTGGGGCCCAGGACTGAGCCACTGAGCCAGAAAGGAGCTAATATCATTCAGCTGTGGGCTGCCCCTGCGTGTTGCAGCATGGGGATCTACCGGGAGACCGTGGGTGAGTAATCTAGTGACTGAGCTGCCCAAAGGCGGGGATTGAGACTCTGGGGAAGTGTGGAGATCCAAGTGTTTGGCAGATTAACAGCCTTGGCCCTCAGGGGCATAAAGGGAGACTGGATTTAGCGCATTGGATTAGCAGGCAGCCATGCCAGGAGAGATCCCAGGGATAAGTGCTTTCCTTGGAAAGCTTCTGCTTGGCCAAGGTTCATAGTTTGGAGTGTCTTTTATAAGTGGGCTAAGGGGACTTCTGGGCCCCCAAGCTTGAGGGGTCTGAGAGATCAGCAGAGGCCTCCAATCTCCATCTGGTACAGCTGTACATCTTCATACCTCAGAAGATCACCTGTTGCCTGGACAATATTCAGCAAGATATATATACTGTTTTGTTTTTTGGTTTGGGTTTTTTTTTTTTAATTTCAAAATTTTTCCTTGACATTTTTCTTTTTTCCCCCTTTTTTTCACTATTCTAGTTTCAATACAATCTTCCATTTTTGCTTTCTTTAATAATCAGAATTTCATTTTTGTCAGTGTCTCTCCCCCATTATTTGTTTTTTTCCCCCAATTTTATCCCATAAGGGTTTTTGCTTGTTTGTTTTGGTTTGATTTATAGTATTTTTGCCTTTCCTCTCTATCTGGTGGAGGTGGGGTGCTGTGTCTTATCTGCCTGGCAAATAGCTGTTGGCCTCAAGGGAATCACCCAACCCAGCACTCCCAGAGGTTGACGGTCTTTAAGCTTAGATCATAGTACCCTACTATACACCTATGTTACTCCTGTCTCCTTCTTTTGATGCCTTTCTTCTTTTTGTCAATATTTCCTTTTACTCACCCTCTCTTCTTCCTCTTTTTTTCTTTCTTTTTAAAATCTTTTTTCCCTTCTTGTTCTTCAATCTTTTAATCCTTCTGGTCCCATACCAATAGGACTCATTAAAACTTTAGGCCAGTGGCACAGTAACTTAAAGAGCAAGAAGAAATGAAAGGAAAATTGGGGTAAGGAAATAGATATAAGAAAGCACTCATGAAGAAGAATCAGCAGAAAAATCCTGGTAACATGAAATACCAGTCCAGAGTAACCCTTTCTAGGGATCATGAGCTAGCTACAGCAGAGGATTCCTCCCATAAAGAAATGTTAGAAATGACAGAAGAGGAATTTAAAATACAGATGATGAAAGCAATGAAGGAAATTGTTGAGAAAGTGGAAAATAACCAAAAGGAAATCCAAAAACAGAATCAAATAAGAGATGAACAATACAAAGAATATGGAAAGGATATAGCAGAGCTGAAGGAACTGAAGCAGTCAATTAGGGAACTTAAGGATGCAATAGATTAAGTATCAACAACAGATTAGATTATGCAGAAGAAAGAATCTCAGAGGTAGAGGGTAAAGCTCTTGAGATAACTCAGATAGTTAAACAGGCAGAAAAGAAGAGAGAGAAAGCAGAACGTTCACTGACAGAATTATGGGACTTTATGAAACATTCAAATATATGAGTTATAAGTATCCCAGAGGGGGAAGAAGAATGCCCCAGAGGAATGGAAGCCATTCTAGACAATATTATAAATGAAAATTTCCCAAAGATCACCAAAAATTCTGACATACTCCTTTCAGAGGGATATCAGTTCCCTGTTCGCCTCAATTCAAATAGAGCTTCTCCAAGGCACATTGTGATGAATCTATCTAAAGTCAAGACAAAAGAAAAGATTTTGCAAGCTGCCAGGAGTAAGTGCCAACTGACCTACAGGGGCAAATCTATCAGGGTGACCGTGGACTTCTCTAATAAAACTTTTCAAGCCAGAAGACAATGGTCATCTATCTTTAATCTACTTCAATAGAACAATTTCCAGCCCAGAATTCTATATCTTTCTAAGCTAGCTTTAAAATTGATGGAGAAATCAAATTTTTTATTGATATGCAAACATTGAGGAAATTTGCTACAACAAGACCAGCTTTACAGGAAATATTCAACCTGTTCTACACACTGACCATCACAATGGACCTTCAGCAAAGTAAACACCCAGAAATTAAAGAACAGAACCTAGTTTACACAATGATGCAAAAGACAAAACAAAGCAATGGACTTTTACAACAGAAGATGGATTATGCTACCACACTCATCAATTATCGCAATAAATGTCAATGGCTTGAATTCCGCACTGAAGAGGCATAGATTGGCTGATTGGACTAAAAAACATAAGCCATCTATTTGCTGTCTGCAGGAAACACACCTCACATCAAAAGACCAATTAAAACTCAGAGTTAAGGGTTGGAAGTCAAGTTTTCAGGCAAATGGAATTCAGAAGAAAAGAGGGGTTGCAATCTTATTTTCAGATACATGTGGATTTAAAGCAACTAAAGTCAAGAAAGATAATGATGGTCCCTTCATATTGGTCAAGGGAAAAATACAATAAGAAGACATTTCAATTCTAAATATTTATGCACCCAATTTAAATGCTCCCAGATTTTTGAAGCAGGTTTTGCTTAGTCTAAGTAATATGATATCCTATAAGACCATAATAACAGGGGACTTCAACACCCCTCTCTCAGAGCTGGACAGATCCCCTAAACATAAATTAAACAAAGATATTATATGAGATTTAAATGAGACCATAGAACAACTGTGCTTGATAGACGTATATAGACCACTCCATCCCAAAGATAAAGAATAAACATTCTTCTCATCGTCCCATGGAACATTTTCCAAAATTGATCATATACTAGGACACAAAACAATCCTCAACAGAATCAAAAGAATTGAAATTCTACCTTGCATCTTCTCAGACCACAAGGCACTAAAACTGGAACTCAACTCCAACAAAAAAGCTCAACATCACACAAAGGCATGGAAGTTAAACAACCTTATGCTGAATGACAATTGGGTGCAGGAAGAAATAAAAAAGGATATCATTAACTTCTTTGAGTATAACAACATGAAGACACAAGTTACCAAAACCTTTAGGATACAGCAAAAGATCCTGCGAGGAAAATTTATCACTTTAGAAGCCTACATTTGAAAAACAGAAAGAGAGCGCATAAACAAACTCACAAGCTATCTGATGGAATTAGAAAAAGAAGAACAAACTAAGCCTAAACCCAGCAGAAGAAAAGAAATATCCAAAATTAGATCAGAGATTAATGAAATTGAAAACAAAAGAATCATTCAGAAAATTAATGAAACAAGGAGTTTGCTTTTTTAAAAAATAAAATAAAATAGGTAAACCTTTGGCCATACTAACTAGAAATAGAAAAAGTAAAATCTCTAGTAATCTCAATCAGAAATGATAAAGGAGAAATAACAACTGATGCCACAGACATACAAGAGACCATCTCTGAATACTACCAGAAACTCCCAGAAATTTGACAATGTGAAGGAAATGGATCAATATTTGGAATCACACCCTCTCCCTAGACTTAGCCAGGAAGAAATAGAGCTCCTGAACAGACCAATTTCAAGTACTGAGATCAAAGAAACAATAAAAAATCTTCCAACAAAAAAATGCCCTGGTCTAGATGGCTTCACACCAGAATTCTATCAAACCTTCAAAGAAAAGCTTATTCCTATACTGCAGAAATTATTTCAAAAAATTTAGGAGGAAGGAATCTTCCCCAACACGTTCTATGTAGCAAACATCACCCCAATACCCAAACCAGGAAAAGACCCAAGTTAAAAGGAGAATTTCATACCAATTTCACTAATGAATATAGATGGAAAAATTCTCAACAAAATCCTAGCCAATAGATTACAGTTTATCATCAAAAAAGTCATACATCATGATCAAGTATGTTTCATTCCAGGGGTGCAAGGCTGGTTTAATATATGCAAGTCCATAAATGTTATTCACCATATCAACAGAAGCAAAACTGAAGACTATGTGATCCTGTCAATAGATGCAGAGAAAGCATTCGATAAAATCCAGCATCCTTTTCTAATTAGAACACTGAGGAGTTGGCACTGAGGTATAGGCGGCACATTTCTTAAGCTGATTGAAGCTATCTATGATAAACCCAATATTTTACTAATATTTTACTGAACAGAGTAAAACTGAAACCTTTTCCTCTTAGAACTGGAACCAGATACGGTTGTTCTCTGTCATCACTATTATTCAACATAGTGCTGGAACTTCTAGCCAATACACTTTAGACAAGACAAGAAAATAAAGGGCATCCAAATGGGGGCAGAGGAGGTTAAACTCTCTCTTTTGGCTGATGATATGATTTCAGATTTAGAGAACCCTAAAGACTCAACCACAAGACTCTTGGAAGTCATCAAAAAAAATACAGTAATGTCTCAGGATATAAAATCAATGCCACAAGTCAATTGCCTCTGTATACTCATCGGCTAAGATGAGAGATTAATTAAGGACTCAACTCCTTTCACCATAGCCCCAAAGAAAATGAAATACTTAGGAATATACCTAACAAAAGAAGTGAAGGACCTCTACAAAGAAAATTATGAAATCCTAAGAAAGGAAATAGTGGACATTAGGAAATAGAGGACATTAACAAATAGAAGAACATACCATGCTCATGGCTGGGAAGAATTAACGTTGTTAAAATGTCTATACTTCCCAGAGAAATTTACTGATTCAATACCTTCCCTATTAAAATACCAACATCCTACTTTCAAGACTTGGAAAAAATGATTCTGCATTTTGTATGGAACCAGAACAAACCCTGTATAGCTAAAGCAGTTCTTAGTAATAAAAACAAACTGGGGGTATCACCATACCAGATTTTAGGCTGTATTACAAGGCCATAGGGGTCAAGAAAGCATGGTACTGGCAAAAAAAAATTATAGATATAGACATTTGGAATCAAATAGAAAACCAGGAAATGAAACTAAGAATTTATAGCCACCTAATCTTTAATAAACCAAATAAGAGTGTCCACTGGGGGAAAGACTCCCTATTCAACAAATGGTGCTGGCAGAATTGGATATCCACATGTAAAAGACTGAAACTGAACCCGCACCTTTCTCTACTCACAAAAATTGATTCAAGATGGACAAAGAAATTAAATTTAAGTCATGAAATGATAAAACTCCTCAAAGAAAGAATAGGAAACACACTGGAAGATATTGGCCCCAGGAAAGACTTTATGAAGAAGACTGCCATGGCAATAGCAACAGCAGCAATAATAAACAAATGGGATTTAATTAAACTGAAAAGCTTCTGTACAACCAAGGAGACAACAACCAAAGCAAATAGACAACCTACCCAATAGGAAAGTATATTTACATATTTTGAATCAAACAAAAGCTTAATAACCAGGATCTATACAGAACCTCAATTAATCCACAAGAAAAAACCCAACAATCCCATACATCAATGGGGAAAAGAGATGAATAGAATCTTTTCTAAAGACAACAGACGAATGGCTAGCAAGCACATAAAAAAATGCTCATCATCCCTAATTATTAGAGAAATGAAAATTAAAACCACCCTGAGATATCATCTAACTCCAGTGAGAATGGCCTATATCACAAAATCTCAAAACTACAGATGCTGGAGTGGATGTGGAGAGAAAGCAACACTTTTACACTGCTGGTGGGACTGCAAACTAGCACAACCTTTTTGGAAGGAAATACGGAGAAACCTCAAAGAACTCAACCTAGACCTCCCATTTGATCCTGCAATCTCATTCCTGGGCATCTATCTAGAAGGAAAAAAAAACCCTTTTATTATAAAGACACTTGTACTAGGCTGTTTATTGCAGCTCAATTTATAATCGCTAAAATGTGGAAACAGCCTAAATGTCCTTCAACCCAGGAATGGATTGGTAAGCTGTGGTATATGTATACCATGGAATATTATTCAGCCATTAAAAAAATGAAGACTTTGCAGCATTTGTACTAACCTGGATGGAGGTGGAACACATTATTCTTAGTGAAGCATTACAGGAATGGAGACATATGAATACTATGTATTCAACTTTGATATGAGGACAATTAATGACAATTAATGACATGGTGGGGCATGGTGGAAGGGGAGATCAGACAGAGAAGGAGGGAGATGAGGGAAAGGAAAAGAAGAAAATAAAATAAAATAAAATAGTGACTAATTCTCACATAAATTGGATTTAATTTTGACCTAAGTACATTACTTAAACATTCATTTTTAATTCAACCTGGTAATATGTTGTTTAGGATATTGTATCCTCATTTGTTTGTAATTTTCCCTTTATAATAATGTATTTTCTCCAATTTTACTATCAGGTGTATCCAGATTAAGTAAAATGATTTTGAAGTATTTCTTCTTTTTCTATTGTCTATAAGATTTGGCATGATCTGTTTTTTGAGATTATATTCTACTTTTACTTATAAATATTAGTTGTTCATTTTTTGAGATTTTAGAAAAAAATAAGTTAACTGATGACTCCATACTGAACCTCAGAGTCAAAGCATTCTATAATAGAAATACTCTTATTTGACGATGTGTATGCTACTTTCTTCGCATTGTTATTATTATTTTTATTATTATTGCTTAATATTTTGATGCAGCAATCATCTGATTTCTTTTCTGAATGTATTTATCTTCATTCGTTCTTTACAAGGTTTTTGTTTCTAGTCCTTATCTTAAACACTGTTATTAAATTTTAAGCCTTTTTAATTTTGTGAAGGCAAAAAGTGGAAACCTAATAAACACATGTACTGAAAAAAAAAGTGGGTGTGAAGAGGTATCTCGCTGTAGTTGGAACTGCAGCTTCCTAACAACTCATGGTGCTGAAGAATCTTTAGATGCTTATCTGCCACACATGTATCTCCTTCAGAGAAATTCAAATCTTTAGGTAATTTCTAAATTGGGATACTGGTCTTTTTATTATTGAGTAGTAGGAGTTCTTAATATTACCTATACATGAGACCACTATCAGCTGTATGATTTGCAAACAGTCTTTTATTTTGTAGTTTATCTTTTCACTTTCTTAATGGTGCCTTTGAGTCACAAACATTTTTTTTATTTTGATAAAGCTTGAGCTTTTAATTTCATATCTAGGAAACCATTGCTTAATTATCTAAGGACATGAAAATTTGCACCTATTCTTTCTTTCACTTTTCACTGAAAGGCCCCATCTACCCCCTGTAAAGACAGAGAAGGATAACATTATCAGGAGACCTGGGAGGAATACACTGGCTTCAGCAACTTTCATTGTAATAAGTGTTTGTGAGATCTTTGTCCATCATCTTCTAGCTTTTCTTTTCTTTTTGGAGACAATCTCACTCTGTAGCTCTGGGTAGAGTGCTGTGGCATCATAGCTCACAGCAACCTCAAACTCTTGGGCTCAAGCGATTCTCTTGCCTCAGTCTCCCATGTAGCCAGGACTACAGGTGCCTGCTGTAATGCCCAGTTAGTTTTTCTATTTTTAGTATAGATGGGATCTTGCTCTTGTTCAGGTTGGTCTTGAACTCCTGAGTTCAACTGATCTACTTGCCTCAGGCTCCCAAAGTATCAGCTAAGATTATAGGTGTGACCCACCATACCTGACTTCTTCTGGCTTTGAGCTCTTAGTGTGTCATGGTATTATATGTGATATTTTGGCTCTTGTGTCCCTTCTCCAGCAAGTGAAAAAGTGAAGTTAAGTCCTTTTGAGACTAAAGGCTGATATCAGGTGCTTGTGTTCAACAGGGAAATGCAGGGAGGTGGGAGAAGTGCTTGCATTCCCTTCCTTTAACTTCCAAGGACAGAGCTTTGCTGCGCTGGGAGAACTCCCTTCCTGGGCCACACAGACCATGTGCTCCCTCCTGTCCTGCTGGGACATTAATTAGAAGAGGGATGACTGAACGTATGAGGGACAGAGAATAGGAGTGAGGGTTGGGGTGGCAGGAGGTAAAGCTGGTCTAGGAGGCATAGGCTAGATCACCCAAGCACTTCTAACACTTCCTGTGCCGTGCATTTGAGTGATCCTCAACAGAATCATTTAAATTTGTTACCTTAATACAAAACTTTGTACAATAAGCAGGGAAATTTTCTTTTTTTCTGGAACGGACTGTAAAAGAAGATGAATCCAGAGTTTGAGAAGTATATTCTAAGATCAGATAAGAAAGTGAAAGCAATCTGAGTACATGGCAACCATGCTCACGGACCCAGAGGCGTGAGTTTTCTTAGCCTAGTGGACACTTGTCTTTGACACTTCGTATTTTTTTTTTTTTTTTTTTTTTTTTTTGAGACAGAGCCTCAAGCTGTCCCCCTGGGCAGAGTGCCGTGGCATTACAGCTCACAGCAATCTCCAACTCCTGGGCTCAAGCGAGTCTCCTGCCTCCGCCTCCCAGGTAGCTGGGACCACAGGCGCCCGCCACAACGCCCGGCTATTTTTTGGTTGCAGCCGTCATTGTTGTTTGGCGGGTCCAGGCTGGGGATTCGAACCCGCCACCTTAGGTGTACGTGGCTGGCGCCCTAGCCGGTTGAGCTATAGGCGCCGAGCCTGACACTTCGTATTTTCATCCTAGACCTACCTGGTAGGTTCCCCGGGGCTTTGCAATAACAGATGTTCCATCCCCAAAGGTTGCACAACAGCTGCTGTCCTCGCAGTTGGTGATGACAGTGGCATAGTGTGTGTTTTCTATCCGCATACACTTTACCTGCCTGGTGACAGTGCGAGGGCCTTCGGCTACAAGCGAACACAGGAAAGCAGAACTGACAGGATGCACTCACGCATTGGGAATAGACCCCAGCCACCTGACTGCACTGCTGCCCCCTCCCTTACAGACTCCCCACTGGGAAGGAGCGGCCACGTGCGGGGAACCCCATGGGGCTGGAGTGTGGCCTGCTCTCCTTGTCAACTCAGAATAATTCTTCCAGAAAAAATATTCTTTCTTAGTGTACTGTCTTGTTCTCACTACTTTTTCTATTTAGAAAAGTTCAAAACATTTTATTTTTCAATTTGAAAAATTGAAAAGCATGAAACATTATTTAATCACTCACATATTCACTAGTCAAAATTTATGCTTATTATTTTGCCATATTTATTTTAATATTTTTAATGTGTATGTAAGAGAAAAATTACAGATCAAGTTGAAGTTTCTTATTTATATTTACCTCTTGCAATCCATTTTTATGAATATATGTATCAAGCAAAATATATAATATTTGTGTGCTTTAAATTTATATAAATTACATATTACTTTATGCCATTATATAATTATGTAGTAATCATATATTACTACATATTATATATATTATATAATTATGTAGTAATTATATAATCATTATATAGTATTTCTTTGTAGGGATATGCCATATTTTACTTTTCTGTTCTACCCTTGATGGACATCTATGTTTTTCCAACATTTGAATATTATACTCAGCATTGCAAATAGCATCCCTTGACCTGTCTTCTTGTGTAAATGTGTAAGAGCGTCTCTCTCTGAATAAGCAAAAATAAAGGTAGTACATCATAATATGATATAAACGATTGGGGGGGATGGGAGATGCAGGCGGAAGGGCACAAAATTATAGTTATGTGAAATGAGTAAGTTTAGGGATCTAATATATAGCATGATGACTACAGTCAATAATATAATGAAAATGTTCTATGCGTGTAGATTTTAAGGAACTATGTGAGGTGACGAACTTGTTAACTTACTTGACTTTAGGAATGTATGCACATTATGTATATATGAATGCTAAAGCATCATATTGTGTACCTTAAATGTGTAGAATAAAGAAACCTTTGGCATGAAAGAAAAAGGAGTCAGGGAATAATTTGTCTTTAAATTATGGTTTAAGTTTAGGTCAGGAAGAGTGGCAGCCTTTGAGATTCTTGAGCAGGTTCCAGAAGCTGTGGCTTCCTTTTCTTTCATGCCACTTTTCTAATCATGAGAGACATGCTCAGACTGGAGGAAAAACCTGAGTTTACCTGCCTGTGCAAATTAGGTGCCTTGAAGATCAAAGGAAACAGGTCTGGGAGCTAATATCCAGGACAGATGAATCATGATTATTAGATTTTAGTTGCCACTAGTCAGCACCATAAATTTTTTGTGATAAAAATGAGAAAGACTATTACTATCCAGGAGCCACCTACAACTGCTATCAGTGTCATCTCTGCTAAGGACAAAGATCATAACGAAAAGTCCCAATGCGTCCCCTACTCAGTGCAGCTCAGTGTCATCTCCGCTAAGGACAAAGATCATAACGAAAA
>NW_003852468.1:3373105-3417892 GCF_000181295.1 Otolemur garnettii | reverse complement strand
AAGATCATAACGAAAAGTCCCAATGCATCCCCTACTCAGTGCAGCTCAGTGTCATCTCTGCTAAGGACAAAGATCATAACGAAAAGTCCCAATGCGTCCCCTACTCAGTGCAGCATTATCAACAACAGCCAAGATGTGGAATCAATCTAAGCGTCCTTCCGTGGAAGAATGGATAAAGAAAATGCGGCACGTCTACGCAGCACAGTATTATTCAGCCTTAAAAAGGAAGGAAATCCTGTCATTTGCTGCAATATGGGTTAACCTGGAAGACATTATGGTAACTGAGAAAAGCCAAGCACACAAGGACAAATACTGCATGATCTCATTCATGTGGGACCTAAAAAAATTGAATTCATAGAGGTAGAGAGTAGAATGGTGGCTGCCAGGGGCTGCCGGGGCAGTGGAGGGTGGGGGGGGTAGATGTTGGTCATAGGGCACAAAAAATCCATTAGGGAAGAGGAACAAATCCAAGAGATCTATTGCACAACATAGTGACTATCATAAATAACCATATATTGTGTTCTGAAAATCGCCAAGAGAATAGATTTTGAGCATTATTCCCAGTAAATATGTGTGTGAGGCAGTGCATATGCTGCTTAGCTTGACTGAGTCATTCCACAGAGCTTCCTCTTGTTCCCGATAAAAATATGTAACTTTTATTTATCAATTAAAAAATTAAATTAAAAAAGTTAATCAGCAAGTTGCTGATAATAATATTAAAAGTTTCTTATAGGTCCTGCTTTGGGCTACGTGAATGTTCTTTGGTTGGCTGACTTCATGAAAAAATTATTCTTCTAAAAAAAATTATTCTTCTCATGTGTGTGTTTAGCAATTAGTTACTTGAAGAATATAACTTACTTGTTTCTTGATCACCTGGGGGAACAATACGATCTTCATAAACCTGATAAAAGGTTGTAATTCTGGTGCCATCGGCGTGGTCCACTATGCGAGTGCCATCTGTCTTTTCGACAATAACCACTTTGTCTTCTCGAGTGGTCATGACCTGAACGTGCAAAGGTGGAGGTAATCAGAGGGGCAGGGGTTAATCCCAAGAACGCTCATTTTTATACCCACTGAACACAAAGAGGGCACCATCAAAATCCTGGTTACTGATTTACAAGTGAAAGTTTTATCCCATCTGCCTGATCTAACCTTTACAACAACCCTGGCAGGCCAGCAGTGGGCCCCTCATTTTATAGAAGAAACGTTGCTTAAAGTTATTCAACAAGTAAAGGCATATTTGTGAATGAAGAGTTAACAGATGGATTTGGTTGACCCAGAAAATGAACATAGGCTCTGTTTGCCTGGAAACTAGGACACTAAGATATGATGGCAGTGGGTTGTTGTGGGTGACACGTGAGCTCTGCAGCTGACCTGGATGAGCTGAGCTGCAAGGTGGCTTGCAGGTATCAGACCTCATGTCATCAGAACTGCACTTGAGGACTGGTGGGAGACAGAGGGCTCAGCTTCTCTGTGTCAAGTTGATCCATAGACGCATGTGCTTGTGTGCCAGACACGCCTACATGAGGGGCACAACCAAGCTGTGTACACACGTTGCCACTGGGCCCCTCAGTTGGCTGAGGCTGCTGTGTTGATCTTGTATTCTCTGTCTTCTGTGCTTCTCTAAAACTCGGTAAATGTACTGTAGATGAAAGTCTATTGTGTTCTGCTATTTTTAACCTGGAATACCTTTCATTTGGGCAGAGAGTATGAGTGTGAAAAACAGATAGATGGTCCAAGAAGAAAGATAGCTGTATCACCCAAGACAGAAAGACAAAGCATGGCCACTTGGTCAGCCCAGCATGTTCCAGGCCTATTCCAGTGCAATCCAACTGAACACAAATCTATACAGTGCTGACTGTGTGTTGTGTACAGTGATAGGTGATAGAGACGCAGTGCTGACAAAAGTCAAGTTTAATTCCCATTCTGTGGGGGTTATAGACCAGAAGGAGAAGAGTTACTAAAGAAGTTACTGAAGCGGACGTTTGAGAGGTCACTGGTGCCTCTAGTGAGGGTTCTGACCTGTTCGACTTCCTGTCTGAGGAACTGATACTGAGATCAAATTTGGTGAGTTGGTGCAGAGTTGCAACATGAGTGAAGCATGAGCTAGACACGGGACCCCAGGAGGGGAAGGTGGGGGAGACAAGCTAGGAGGCGAGGAGAGAAGTTGGGGAGGGCTGTAAGACATGATAAGAATTTCAGCCATTGTGGTAAGGGGCCAAAACACTACCAAAGAGTTTTAAATATATGAATTAGAGTAGGAATCACACAGACAGTCGGCTAGTCCTGGCAAGTTCTTCACCCTGAAAGGACCCTCAGTCCCTTGTCTACTGTAGCCAAGTCACTGACACACTGCTGTGAACTGAATGTTTGAGTCTGTCCAAAATTTATATGTTGAAATCCTACCACCCAAGGTGATGGTATTGGGAGATGGGGCCTGTGGGAGGTCATTAGGTCATAAGGAAAGAGGTCATGAATAGAATTAGTGCCCTTTTAGAAGACCTCCCAAGAGCTCTCTCATTCTCTTTTCCATGTGAGGATAAAACGAGAACTTGGCAGTCTGGAACTTGAAAGAGGGTGCTGACCAGATGAGACCGCGCTGGCACTGCTGTGGGGTTTCCATCCTCCAGTGCTGGGAGAAATACATTTCTGTTTATAGCCAGGCTAAGGGACTTTGTTATAGCCACATGAACAGACAAAGGCGCTAGTGAAGCTTTCAAATTGCAGCGGTGTGCATGGGTTTGTGTGTGATGCACATGGAGGAATACGGCCAGTTCCCCTTCAACACAGGACTTGCTTCCCACGGTGAGATGCAATTAGCCACCAGCTCCCAGCTTTTAGCTCTTCTAGAGTCTAACTCAGCTCCAGAATGCCCCTTGCATCCTCCTCTAGTAGCTGCATCTAAATTTATTAGAATTTAAAACTTCTACCAGATTTGGGACAATGGTGCAGGCAGACTTGCTCCTGATCTCCCCAGCGGTTGACTGTGGCTTTGCAGTGTTTGCACCGCAGTTCAGCTCCACCCTGCCCATTCCTGGCTGCCTGCTCTCCCTTCCTTTCCCAGCTGGTGTGCTTAATAAAGATCCTGCACTCCAACCTCCACCTCAGCGTTTGCTTCTGTAGAGCCCAGCCTGCAACTATGTGCATATCTTAATCTCTGACATTTTCTAAATGTGGATATACTACCTTATAAGAACAGGATGTTTCACTGAAGAGTCTGCATGCATGTGAGGATGGGTTTGTGAACTTTTTTTTTTGACTCAAATAGTCTGGGGCTATTGTGAACAGAGGATAATTACCTTCTTACCTCTTTAAGGCAGGAGGGAACCACTATTTAAGAAAGAAATGTAGGTTGATCATTACAGGATGTTCCCACAGTCATCATACTTAAGGAAAATGGGAAATTGTAGCTAAAAGTACCTTCGTTTAAATGTTAGAGATGACTTTTAGAATACCCTGTATTTTAGGT
Source organism: Otolemur garnettii (assembly GCF_000181295.1). Classification (NCBI taxonomy): domain Eukaryota; kingdom Metazoa; phylum Chordata; class Mammalia; order Primates; family Galagidae; genus Otolemur; species Otolemur garnettii. The sequence continues at coordinate 3,414,423 of NW_003852468.1, read as the reverse complement.
TCTTATTGTCTCAGCCAGGAATGCATACTGAGAAATACCGCTATTTGAGGTGGTGGTTGAGAGTCTAAGACACTCAAGTAATCCAAGATGAGTGGATTACTTGAGCTCAAGAGTTTGAACAAGGAGACCCCATCTCTACTAAAAATAGAAAAACTAGCTGGGCATTGTGGTGGGCACCTGTAGTCCCAGCTACTCAGGAGGCTGAGGCAACAAGAGGCTTCCTGGAGCTTAGGAGTCTGAGGTTGCTGTGAGCTATGATGCCACGGGGTGACAGAATGAGACTTGGTCTCAAAAACAAACAAACAAACAAATAAAAAGAATTATTCAGACATTTCCTAACACTACTGGTCACCACAGGGTGAGATAAGAATTGTTATTCTTAGTGGTGGTGACAACATAGTAACAAGAATGTTTCTCAATCCCCAATGGTGCCAGGTCCGCGTTAATTATCTCCAGCTTATGAGTAAGGAAACCCCCACTAGAAACTTGCCCAAAGTCATGTATCCAGGAGGAACTGTGGCTGGGGCTCAAACCCAGATCTGCCTCACCACAAGGGCTGTGCTCACTCCTTTAAAATGTGATACTTCATGTCAGGGGTTGTAAAGAAAACAACATCCATTTTCAATTTTGTTTCATACAATCATGTCAGTTTCTTGGCCCTGTGGGTATAACTATTAAGTATAAGTATGTGGGGTCTAGAATGCAAATTGGGACCTACATCTTGACCATACCATTTACTGTGTGATCTTGGGCAAATTAATTAACCTCTCTGTAGCTTAGTTGCCTCATCTATAGAAGGGAAACAACAACAGTTGGCTGTGAGAATTGAATGAGTTTGTACATGGGAAGCTCAGCGAACAGGGCCTGGCACACAGTGAAAGCTCAGTAAATATCATCATTATTATTGCTATTATTGTTAGGCTTTTAGTGCTTAATTCACACTTCAGTCCAGGCTCTTAGATGGTGGTGCATGCTTTTTAAATGGTGGCAGGAATTAATAAGGGAAATTAAAAAAGTGTTAATCAAATTTGCCTATGAAGCCAAATAATAAACCTCATGAGATGAATTAAAAGAAGTTATTTGAAGTAATTAAATAATAACAAATAAAAATGCTCAACTTTCTTAGATAATATGCATTTTAAGTCTTATAGAAAAGACAACTAGGAACTGAGTAAGAGATTATGAAATTGTTGCTGAAGTAGGCTGAAGGTGAAAGGAAAAGATTTGGTTGGATAACAGACCTCATCTCACTGGCAAGCAGGCATTTTTTTCTTTTTACCAGTAGCATATAATTGTAGTTATAGTTGTAAACAGGGGTAGAAGTCCAGAGACCAGAGATAAGGCAGCTAGGAAATCCTTTGTTTTGTTTAGATTTAGAGGGTCCTAAAAGCTCCACATAGGATTTTAGAGGAGAAGCTGAAGACAGGGAGAAGCCTGCTTAGTCACCAACCACAGGTTCTAATCCCGGCTCCAGCACTCCCTGGCTGTATTCTCTTGACCACATTACTCAACTTGCTGAGGCTCCATTTCCTCATCTGTGTGATGATGTACACCGGCATGAGGACCAAATGAGATTTGGGTCATAAAACTGTTTAAGGCGGCTGGCATACAGAAGGTGCGATTGTTCAACCCAGGAGTTTTAGTTTTATATCATAAACAAAACCATTTTCTTTTCTGTACTGCCAATTTGTCACTTATTGCTATACTATAAATAAATTCTTTTGTACAGTTGCTCTGTGATGTTGAATTCTTGAGTTACTTGATATGAACATGCATTACCTCCCTGAATAGACCAGAAGTTCCTCAAAATCAAGGATCATGGACAAATTTCTATCCCTGACTGTAGATGGACTAGGGCATAGCTCCCACTCCAGAAGAGAAGACGTGTAGACAGACACATTCAACATAAAGAAGCACGTGGCCTCCTTATATGTGTTGTTAAGGATGACATGTTCTTTCTTAATGATACATATCTTAAAAGTGGTCTAGTAAATTTCTGACCTGCCTCTCATTTCAAAAATTAGGCATCATTCTGAACAAGTTGTCCCACCTCCCCATAAAAAAATGTAGTATTTTGTGATACTCCATGTTTGTCCAATCTACCACATAATATTTTTAGTTTGGGGGAGGAAGACCCATTCATCCATCCATCTATCCATTACTCAACAAATATTCATTAGATATTTATTGTTTCAGGCTCCCTCTATGTGCTGCTTCAGAATTTCAAGGATTTAGAAAAATTTTCAGTATATAATAGTTTACCATACCGTTCCAGTGATAGGATCTGTGGCCTCAAAGGATAAAAACGGGGCCAAGCCTGCTATTCTTTCTAATCCTTTGGTGCCAATCCGATTTCCTTTAGGTGTAGTTGTAAACCAGGAGCCTGTGTGAACTTCCACAGGCGTGTGGACTGTCTCTGGTGGAGGCTCATGAATTTCACTCTTATGTGCCCCTGTTGACTGGTTTTTGTGACCTTTTCCTGTGAAGTTCAAATAAAATCAGATACAACGTTTTAACTATTCTATCAGTTATATCTAGCATTCATTAAGTTTCGGGATAATAAACTACCTCAGACAGCGTGGTGTGGACAATCTAAGGCTATTCATCTAATCTATTATTTCTTAACAGGGAAACAATCAGGTTGTGTGTATCTTAGTTGTGACCCTTGGATCTTGGCTGGATTCTCACCACCTTCCCCCAGCATGCCCAGACCCAGACAGTTCGCCAGTTGTGTCACAAAAGCTGTTGCTGGTAATTTCTGCACTCTTCTAAGTCTTGATTTTTCTCCTTATGTCCCAGATTTTGGGTTTTCTGCTTTTTAAGCACTACATTTTCTCCTATATAGCAGTCAAACCTTCACACTCTTTGGGCTAATTGGACCCCAGCATTTACTAGACTTTTTATTCTTGATTCTCCTGATTTTGTCATGTTGTCAGTCATAATAGGAAACAGCTTTCTTTGACCTTGGATCCAAGGAACCAGCAGGTATAACCTCTAGTACTTTGAGTTTCCAGATTCAAACCATGAAATGTGCATTAGGGCTGAATCTTAGCTTAAATAATGATGACTCAACTAATGAGAAGAATCAAAGAAAACTTACGCATCAATTGAAGCCTTTCCATTGCTCTAAGATTTAATTTTTACCTATGTACACATGTAAATATTGGCAGAGTGAAAATGGTGCCACTTGTAGAATAGGTACAGAGATGATCTTCTAAAATGCTAGAAATTACTTTTGGAATTATTTTTTCTTCTACTTTCTTTCATTTCCTACTCTCCCTCTGTCTTGTCCTTCTTTTCTTATTTGTTTGTTTGAAATAAGTGAGCTACGGAAAGGGCATTCTAGCACAGGGGGACACAATACATGGCACAGGGTGAGGAATACCATGCTATGTACAGACAAATGCTAGCAGGCCAATGTGACCAGAGAATAAATTTCAAGCATATTTTGGTTGAGAGAAGAGCCTGGAGAAATAGTAATTCAACTGAGTGGCATTTGCAATATGTGAAAGGCCTTGGATTTTTTTCTTATAGGTGATGTTTAGTAATTAAAGAGTTTTAAGAGGGATGGTGAGACAGTCTGAAGATGAGTTAGATGTTTTGGGCCAGAATATGCACAACTGATATCAATAAAATCAGGAAGAATAGTTAGGAAGTTTCAAAGTACTTGATATTAGAGATTGTAGTAAATATAAACAAGTGCAATTTTGGTACTGAAGCAGATTGGGAGACAAATTTGCACATAGAAAGCTGAGGATGAGTATGGAAGGCAGAAAAACGAGAGGAAGAAGGGATCACATGCACATTCTGAAATATTAACTGCTATCTTCCATTGTTACATGTATCGGTCAATAAAATATAGACAACTGGGCAAAGATCAGCCCAAAGGCAAGAGGAAAGAATCAACAATATCACAGACTAGATACCAAGAATTCCCGGGAAAATAACTAAACTTAATGGAAACATCTCTTAATCAATCTTCTTGAAAGTGTCTATGAGCTGGCAAGCATACACAAAGTCAACACAAGCTAAGGACTAAGTGCATGTGGAAACACAAAGAAGTAAAAATTACACTGAATTTGGCTTTTTCCCTGTGGGTCTTTGTCAAATTGGGTGAGTTTTGAGTACTTGTTTTCTCAGCATTGTGGGATGTAGGGAGAAATGAAAACTAGAACCTACTCAAGCTGGAAAGGGAGTTTAATGTGAGAGTTCTCTCAGCCTGGCACAGTAGCTCACACTTTAATATGAGAGTTCTCTCAGCCTGGCACAGTAGCTCACACTTGTAATCCTAGCACACTGGGAGGCTGAGGCATCAGCTCATGAGTTTGAGACCAGTCTGAACAAGAGTTAGACCCCATCTCTATTAAAAATAGAAAAATTACCTAGGTGTTGTGTTAAACACCTGTAGTCCCAGCTACTTGGGAGGCTGAGGTAGGAGGATCACTTGAACCCAGGAGTTTGAGCTTTCTGTCTCTCTCTCTCTCTATATATATATACATATAAATGTATGTGTGTATACATACATACATATATAAATACATATGCATATGTGATATGTATTATCTATCTATCTACATGTATATGAGCCCTCCAAAAATCTGTGACCCCAAAGGACTACATTCTTTTTTTTTTTTAATTGAATGGTAACTATGTACATTAATGCACTTCTGGGGTACAGTGTGGGGTTTTCACACACAATCTGAAATACTTCCATCAAACTGGTTAACACAGCCTTCATGTAGGGCTACATCCTTTGACAAAGGGTGAAATATTGACTAAAATAAACTATGCCTTTTCCTTCTCTACCCTAAGATTGTTAGAAAAGTTTCCTGTGTTAAACTTGGTGCTGAGCAAAGAGGGTAAAAAAGTACTTTGAGGTTGAATCACCATAAGCAGATCCTTTTACAGCTTTGAAAAGGAAATTTACAGCACTTGAGTGGCAATACTATAAATTACATTAATAATTTGACATGATTCAAATCTAGTGGTTCCCCTACCATCTACTAAAATCCTTTCTGAAACCAAAATATTTTATAAAGAAATATACCTTTATACCAGCCCCAACAATTTAGAGTCAAAGTAATAAGAAAAAGTAATAATCATCTCATAGCCATAAAGAACCAAAGACACAACACAGCAAAGCATTTCAATCAAGGGAGAGCTGGAAGAAACAAGAAAGAGTGGAATTAGACCTACAGTATTTTAGATATTGGGATTATAAGACACAGAATACAAAATGTTAACTCAACACAATTCCAGAAGTAAAAAAGGGCCAAAAATTTGAATAAAGAGAAGGCAAATTGAAAAACAAAGAGAAGTATTAGATATAAAAAAAAATGTAATAATGAAATTTAAAAAAAACATGCAGGTTAACAAGAGATAAAACACAGTTTAAAAGAGAACTGAAAGATAGACTAAAAGTAATTGTTTAAAATGAAGCTCAGAGAGCCAAAGCAATATAAGCAATAAAAGAGAGCAATATGAGCAATAAAAGCCCATAAGGTTTAATTGGAGTTATAGAAGAAGAGGAGAAAGAAGTAGCTCAGAAACAATATTTGAAGATGTAATTATTGAGAAATTTCCAGAATCAATAAAAGATAGTAATCTACAAATTCAAGAAACCCGATGTGTTACCATTTAGGTAAGTAAAAAGAAAAATAAATCCATACCCAGTCAAATCACATTGAAATTGTAATAAAAAAATCCCAGAGGATATTTTAAAGGTACTTAGATTATCTTCAGAATGACAACAATTAGACTGACAGCCAACTTTTAAACAGCAACATTGGAAACTAGAAGAGCACAAAGGATTATTATCAATCTACTGAGATAAATGCCTGTTAATCTAGAATTCTAAACCCAGTAAAATTATCTTTCAAGAATAAGAACAAAATAAAGATATTTTCAGAAAATATCAGTTATATAATAAATGGACTAGAATGTCTAAAGACAAAAAATTTACAAATAGAATTTTAAAAATATCCATTTATATGCTGTTTACAAGAAACATTTAAATGTAAACCACAGAAAATGAAATGAAAGTATAGAAAAAAGTTATACTGGTAATGTATTAAACAATGGCTTATATAGCTATGATCATAAAGCAAAATAGACATTAGAGCAAAAAAGAAATCCTAGAATAAGTCACTGCATAATATTGAAAGGATAAATTTACCATAAAGATATAATAATTCCCAAGTTATGTCTAAAATCAAAGTACATGAAGAAAAATCTGACATAATTATAAAAAAAAATTTATTTCACAAAAAAAGAAATAAAGATTAAATTATAAGGAGCAACAATGAAGTTCTATTCTACCCTTCTAGGAAATTTGAACATACTTCTACTGAGTAAATTAATACAGTAGATTAAACAAATCTCTAAGGATATAGAATAGGCATTGGCAAATTCTGGCCTGTGGGAAATAAGGCCTGCTGGCTACTTGCATAGTCTGTGAAGCAATACTTCCTCTATGGTTTCTATATAGCTTTAAAAAATCAAAAGAAGATTAATATTTTATGACATATGAAAATTATAAGAAATTCAGTTTCTAGTGTACATAAAGACTTACTGAAAATCAACAGAGATTTAGGCTTAATTATGCATTGTCTGTGTCTACTTTTATGTTCCAAGGCAGTTGGAGTGGAGATTATAAGGCTCAGCAAAGTCTAAAATATTTACTATGTTGCCTTTATGGAAAAGTTTGCAGAACTGTGCTAGAGATTTGAAGAATGTGACGAATATCCTGTGAGCTGTGACTCCATGGCACTCTACCAAGGGCCACATACTGAGACTCTGTCTCTAAAAAAAAAAAAAAAAAAAAAAAAAAAATTTAAAGGAATGCTGTATCAAATAAAGACAAGGTATGTGCTCCATTCAAGAATAGGACTTAAAAAACAAATTAATTAAAAATCAATTATAAACACCAATTAGAAACCCATCATAGATTTAAAATCTAGGAACATGTTAAAACAATTCAAAGGTCAAAGAAAAAGTTATAAGGGAAATTAGATAATATTTAAAATTGAAAAATAATAAAATTAACTAAATCTTCCTTGTAAAATGTGAGAAGCACTTCTGGAACAGCAAGTAAGAACAAGAGAAAATCAGCTCCTCAAGAAAAACCAGGAGGACATTGAAAAAAAATAGCAAAATAAATTGTTTCAGAATTTTGAAAATTATCCAAAGAATTGCAACAATCTTGAGGAATGATTTCAGAAAAATGGCTGAAGCTCACAGTAAGAAGAACTTCTTCATGGTGTGATAAGAAAAAAAATTTGATGAATATTATCTATGAAATTTTATTCCAGGAGGAAATACTCTGTGATAAAAAGAAATGGGCTAGTAAGCCACAAAAAAAATATGAGGGAATATTAAATGTACAAGGTGTCCATAAAGTTTGTGTGCAATTTTAAATGAACTTTATAGACACCCTGTATATTACTAAATAAAAGACAGTGGTCTACAAAGGCCACATACTACATGCTTCTAAGTACATGGTATTCTGGAAAAGAGAGAGAGCCATGGGGACTGTAAGGAGGTCAGTGGTGCCACAAGTCCAGGGAGTGAAGGGTGCGTGGTTCAGGAAGAAGGAGGAGAAGGGTGAATAGGTGAAGTACAAGCATTTTTAGGGTAGTGAAATGCAAATTAACATAATAATAAGATACACTCATTATCCTGTATGATACATGAGATAGTGTAGATTCATGATACTATGCTTTTGTTAAAATTCACATAATGTACAACACTAAGAGTTGTACAAGGATGGGCTTTAGTTGATAACAATGTGTCATGATTGGTTCGTTGATGGTAAAAAATGTCCCACAGCAAAGCAAGATGTTAATAATGGAGGAAACCATGAGTGGGGAATAGTTGGAGTATATGGGAACTCTCTGCAGAAGAGACAAAGTGTATGGGAATGCTCTGTACTTTCACTCAATTTTTAATGTAAACCTAAACTTTCTCCAAAAATCGCCTGTTAATTTTTCAAAAACTGAGTGTATCATCTTAGAAGAAAGAGCTATGAAGAAATCTGGGACACTGCTTGGTGCCTGTAGCTCAGAGGTTATGGTGCCAGCCACATTGAGGCTGGTGGGTTCAACCTGGCCTGGGGACAGCTAAACAACAATGACAGACAACTGCAACAAAAAAATAGCTGGGTGTTGCGGCGGGAACCTGTAGTCCCAGTTACTTGGGAGGCTGAGGCAAGAGAATCGCTTAAGCCTGAGAGTTTGAGGTTGCTGTGAGCTGTGACACCACAGCTCTCTACTGAGGCCAATGACAATATAGTGAGACTCTGTCTCAAAAAAAAAAAAAAAAAAAAAGAAAAGAAAAGAAACAGAAGAAATTCGGGACACACCTGAGAAAATCCTCTGAAATCAGGCCAGGCTCTTAGAGAAGTGGCTACACAGACCAGTCTCCCATCAAGTCCAACAAAGGTGGGAACCTCTGAGAAGAAGCACGGAAAGCTACAGGGGCCCTTTCATTTCCTTCTCCCACCAGGCACCTTTGCTACTAACAAAGGAAAATCTGTTTTACTAAATTTTGAGTTAGCAGAAAAGGAGTTAAGTCTGCCTCCATAGAAAATTACCAGAAACTATGGAGAGATGTGTGAAATTGGAAGAAATAAGGATTACATATTGGTTTCAGATCATTAAAGGCCAATGAAAAATTAGGAAAGATTTATAAGGCATGAGAGTAATATAATTTAGGAAGTCTAGGCTCAAATCCCACCTCTACTACTTGCTAGCTGGGAGACCTCAAAAAAGTTACTTCTCTGTGTGTCATTTACTTCTCTGTAAATTGGAGATTATTAAAATATGAACTTCACGGAGGATTAGCTGACTTAATATTTAAACTATTCAGAATTGTTCCTGATAACACAAATCCACATCCCTAATATATGAAGGTCTCTTGCAAATTAATGTGATAACGATAACCACCATAATAGTAAACTTGATGAAAGGCGTAATGGGAAATTACAGAATACAACATCTTCAGTAAACATCCTCAAATATTTAACTTCACCAGTAAGCAAAGAAATGCAAATTAACATAATAGTAAGAGACACTCATTATCTACCCAATTGAACAAGATTAAAAGAATGATAAAAAGTATTGGTGAGGGTATGAGGAAGGAGACATTTTCATACTGTGCCAGTGGTAGGGAAATCAGAAATGCCTCTCAGGACAGTGATCTGGTCGTTTAGATTATGACACCCACTGTTCATTGCCCTCTGTCATCTACCCTCTCTTTTCCCTAATAATAGTGCCCTTCCCCTGAGAAAGATGCCAAAAATACCAAATAACCGTTTTCCAGGCCTTGGTCACCAGCTAGGTCTAATCAATGAGAGAATTAGGTCTGCTGGGGAATAAGGGAAACATTTTCCTCCCCAGTAAAAAGAGACACTTGAAAGAAAGCTGTCACGTTTACCCTCGTGCCTTTCTGCTTTGTCATTTGCTATATGAGGGTAAGTCTGGAGCTCAGACACCTTGAAACTATGAGGAAAAAGTCAAGAGAATCATAGAGGTGCCTGTTCAGAATTTTGACCTCATTGATCTGCTCAAACAGCACTAAAAGAGCAGTCCAGATATTACAGCTAACCTTGTGTAGGAATATATAATGACATAGGAAAATATTCATTATCTATTACTGAGAGAAAAAAAGTTCATGAAACAGTATGTAATTCTGTGATTGCAATGAAAATTCATTTGTATGTATATGAATACAACTGAATATAGTCATAGAAAGGTAAAAGGCATAATAATGATACTGAATATACATTAAGCACTTGAAGACTTTATTAAATCCATTATAATTCTAGTGACTTCAATTGTTACCTTTCTTTGGGATGGCATTCTCAGACGGTGCTGTTTCTGATTTTTGCTGAGAAACTGAGTCCGTCAAATCTCCACTAAAAGGGCTTGGTGAGAGTTCAGGAGGAGGATATATAAAACGTGAATTGGGACTACTGCTCACAGTACCATTTGCAAAGAGAATCTGAAGGAAAAACAAAAGTTTCCAGAATTCTCAGGAACAAGGATGGGGTTGGTTAATTCTATGTGTCAAGCTGAAATAGCTTCAAAATAGTGCAAAGAAGAAATGCTGTCTGCAGACCCCCAGACTTAGCATCACAGAGCATATTACAGAACAGCAGTTTGGGAGATCACACACAATAGCTTCATCACCAGCACAACAATACGTTTTTATATTTTATGTTTACCTTCTGTTTTGTTTCTTTTCTTTTCGTTTCCTGTCTTTTCTTAGATTGGTTTGAATTTTTTTTTTCCCTTTATTCCCTTTATTTTTTCCCATTCTTCATCCTTTCCCTATGCAATTGGGAAATTATATACTTGATTTCAATTTTTCCAATGATTACAATTAAAATTTTATCACATGTTGAAGTGTGTAGTTTCTGTTAATATCAACCTAATGTGGATAGGGTCTCTGGGTTCCATAGATAACATCTTTGTAGTATTAGGGTTTATACACTCCCGATCAACATGGCAAGGACCATCATCAGTTTGCTAATGAAAGGTCAAATGTTTTTCTGGGTCTAATTCTAAGTAACTTGTTTCCTTAGGGAAGCTTTTGGGATTGTTTATGACACAGTCCTAAAATCACACAGAGGCATATTTAGATGATATTTTAAAGATACTTGGTATCGGTTCTGATTAGGATGTGTTACCCTGTTTAATTTGAATTTATTTATTTATTTTTTATTTTTACATATACATGTGTTTACTAGGTTTCCACTTTTTGCCTTCACAAAATCAAAAAGGCTTAAAATTTAACAATAATAACAATGTTTAAGATGAGGACTAGATGAACTTTTTTTTTTAACTCTGGGAAAATTCTTATATTATGTTGATTTCTTATATTATTATGATTATTTCCCCCCTCATACTTACTATTTTCTTCTGGAAATTCTATCATATAGATTCCTTTTCTATGTCCCTTAACTTCTCTCTCATTCATAATCCACTCTCTCTCACCCCTTGATCTTTCAAAATTATTTTTAGCTTCTAAGAAGTCTTGATTTTTTTCCTCAGAAACTTAAAAAAAATTATTATATTTTATAGACAGCTAACCTCTCAAGTCTTTGCTTGTATTACTTTTACTCACTTTTAATTTTTTAAGTACTTATTTTTATTTTTAGGTGCTAGGTCTTTAATGTTGTGAATTGTGCTCTATATTTTCATGGGGTTGCTTCCGCACCGGGGTTGATGATTCTTAGATGAATGGTCCTATTTCTCACTGAGAATCCCTCTTCATTTCTTGGTGGTGCAGTGTCTGGTTGTAGGAGCTTCTCTCCTGTGATCATGGAGCAGGGCATTTGGCTTCTGGTTTTTTATGATTTCTGGTCCACATCCCCAGAGACTAGTTAGTTATTTGGGGAATTACCCAGATGATTCTGATTTTCCGAGCCCAGAGCTCCATCTGCAAAATGTCTGTATTCGGACTCCCATTTTGACTTTCAATTTTGCTGCAAGTTTTCCTCTTGTACATGTTTCAGATATTGCTTTTGTTTTTCCATCAGTCTAAACCCATCTGACTTGAAATTTTTAGGAATCTCAAAATATTATAATCTATTATTGATGATATGGTTTGTTGTCTTCCAGTATAATTATGAATTAAGTATTTGACTATATATTTTTTTCTATATTTTTAAAATTTATTGAGAGGGAGAGGAGGAAAACATTGTGTTTGATCTGTAATCTTAGATCACACATACGAACGACAAGTTTATTTGTATACTGTTTTTCCTAGGTGGTGTTTTTTTTCCTGGAACTACATTATTATTCATCTGTCATTTAAAATTTTACACTTCTTCACTTGTCATTTCTTTTTCAAGTGAGTTGCTCCTCTTCCCTGCTACCTCTGCTACAGTACTATTCGCTACCCATAGCCTAGTTGTCATTTACTTAAGAGTAATTTATCTAACACATTCTTTTACCTGTGTAGATCCATCCAGCATGTTTTTGATAACAGTGCCTTGGCTAGTGATAACCCTGGAAGCCTCCTGCTCCACTGGTGGCATCACTGCTTTATAGAACTCATAATGCTTCACCCTCTGGGGGTAGCTCTGACGGACCATGATGTCCCAGGTGGGTTTCTCATTCACTATGCACTGACCTTAAAAAAATAAGTGAATAAAGCTTTACTGTGACTAGGAAATGCTTGGGGCTGGGATTTTATCTTCTGACTTATTTTCTTTCTTTTGTCTGCATACAAATCATGGGGCAGTTTTCACATCATGACTGATGGGCCTGGAACACTGGTTCTTTGCTGACCTTTTTACATTCAAATATAGTCAGCAAGGTCATCTGTAATACATGGCAGAACTTTCTCCATGTATACGTGATTTTCTCTAAGGAAGTCCAGGACATCTCACTGTGAATGAAGCAGAGTTTTGCTGCCTTAGTTACTAGTTACCCCCCACCACTAACCCTGGATACACGACGCTGCTGTGGTTTTGCCTGGTACCCTGGAGCCCTGGGAAAATCATTCATCCAGGCTTGCCCTTCCTAAATCTTCCATCACCTTTTAAAGTTAACATAACCTCATCTCTAACAAAATCCAGATTTCTCTCAGTGTTTTACTTTTAGCTAGCAATCAGGAGAAAAGCACCTAATAAGCTACTCCTAAAAGAACATAATTATGGAGAAATTCTTGCATATAATACCTACTCAGTTTCTACCAGCTGAATAATTTCCTCTTAATTTATAACATGGTTTATTGGGGTCAAAATCCTAACACAAAAGAATTAACACATAATGATGGCATTTAAAGAACCTTATCAGGCTGGTAGGAAACAATTTTTCAATGAGGGTCTTTCATGATACCCTTTAAATCACAGAAGGGTATGACAAAATAATAAACATTTATTGAGATATTTCTATATGCTAAATGCTTTACATATATCTTCTTCATTCCACCTCAACCACCTTTTAAAACAGGCATTTTCCTTTTCCAAAGTTTTCAGGTGGCAAAATGGAGGCTTGGAGAGGGTATAATTTCTCTAAGGTCACAAAAGTGGCAGAGCTGGCATTTGAATCATTTTCTTGTACTATACATACAACCACCACTACCACAACCAAACACACACAGACACACACAACCCCCACTCCTGCAAACAATCAGTAACGTTTGAACAGTATGCTCTAGGTTAAAAGAGGTTTTTCTATTAATTCCAAAATCACCCAGGAAAGGACATAAGTTTGGTGGTAACCTTCTCTCCTTATGTTTAAGGCTGTCCCGGTTAAGATACTGTTACTTTGGTATTTGTGTTGCAATTATTTTCATACTTGAATAAGGATATTCATAATATATAAAAGATTTTAAACATATGATGTGTTTCAGTCCAAGTAGTCTACCTTGACAGAAAGAGAAAATATCAGGGTAGATAATGAAACTAATAGAAAAGACAGTCGAGAGGTGTTGATCTGGGGTTTGATAACAGGGTTGAGCAAATAGGCAAACAAAAATGCATTCTTGAATCTGAAACGACATCTCTCTCACTACACTCACAGCATCTGAGAGTTTGAAAGACACTTAGCCTCCTCTGCCATGAGCCCTACCACAGGAAGCCTTAATCACTAGGGATCCTTGTGAATAGAACAGGAGTCCCAGGTTTTATTCTTAATTCAGAAAGCCTCATGAAGAGCAAAATTTAGATAATGTTCTATTTCTATGTTTTTGGCTGGCAAGTAAATAAAACATTGAATTACTTTAAAAAGGCATAGTCTTTTTCTTCAATAAATACACTTTGAAATGTGTGCATAAAGGAATTATACTAAAGAGGATATTAGGTTGTGGAAAAAAAATCAAAATCCGCCAATACTATCTAACATTTATCAGATGAGAAAACACAGTACAGAGGCAGTAAGTAACTTGAAAGGGCCCATTGTTAGTCTGTGCCAGAGCCAGATTTGAACTTGAACTGAAGTCCAAGTTCGTGTTTGCTTCTTCTGAAACAGTGGGTCTCCATATAAATGTAGATGACCCATCAGGTAAATTAAAGGGGACCTACTTACATTTATTTATTCTACTAAACAGGTAAGGAGCCATTTACAGAACCAGCAGAGACAATAGACTATAAAATTATTTAATGATACATGGAAATGAAGACTGGATTTCTTGATTCATATGTTTTATTCATGTATTTTATTTCAGTTTTTCTATCCAGTATTTATTTGTATGTATTCAGGGGGTATGAGTTTTGTTACACTGATATATACTCCACTGTGGGTAAGTCAGGGCCTTTGGTATATTCATCAGTGAAGCAACACAAGTTGTATCTACCAAACAAGCTCCCAGCACCTGCCCCTTCTCCTTACTCCACTTGACCTGCCTTGTCTCATCTATATTGTGCTCACTGTCCTTTGCTTTCTATAGACCAGCCAAGTGCTGTGCCAGTGGCCTCTGTAGAGGAGAGAATGCAGGACCACCCAAGGGTCATTATGAGCAGTGGCTTTGCCAAAACTGGACCAAGAACAAACAGCATTTCAGCTCTGCCACTTGGGGATTAAGTAACCTTGGTTAAATTACTGAACCACTTGAAGCCTCAACTTCTTCAGTCTTTAAAATGGAGTTCTTAGTACCTCCGCTCATAATATTTGTATTTTGGCAAACATATTAAGTACTTGGCCACAGTAAGTGCTCGAAATTTGAAAATAGCCCACCGTTCATTATCGACAAGAAGTATGTTTGACTGGTAAGAAAAAAATATGGTTTTCAATGGCGATTTAACTGTTTTGAATATGACTCTGTGCCCTCTGCTTCCCTACCCCACCCCAGCTAGCATTCACCTGGAGGCTCTTGGCCAATGAAAGTCAACAGGAGCCCACTGGGGCACGACACATTCAGGCTCTGGAAGGTGGGAACAGAAACGGCCTCTTGTATAACAGGCTCTGGTTCTACTTCCTCCTGCAAATAATTGAGCATATGAATAATTACTTTCATTTCCCAAATGAGCTATTACTTACTTTGACTAATCGAGGACTTGCTGAGTGCTTAGAATGAGGCCTGTGCAGAGCTGGGAGGACACATGTGTCTCTGTCCTTGTGCAGTTAATATTGCACATGGAGAAAGGCACATGGAAGGGTGAGTCCACTAAGTGACAGGATCAAATAGTTGGTATGTGTTCTCAGAAAAGGGAGATATCAGAGCAAATAGGAATAACTGGGAAAGGATTGGTGGAGGAATTGGTGCTTGAAGGAGGCTTCAAAACTCCCTGGTTTGTATGTGTAAGGTTTGTATGTGTAAGGTTTCTATGTTGGTGTTCCCAGAGCACTGATTTTGGCACCTGATACCCCATGTGGTAGCACTGGGAGCTAAGCCCCTCGGGAAGTGGGAAAGTTGTGAGGACTCTGTCCTCATGAATGGGATTAGTGCTCTTCTGGAAAAATTTGCAGAGATTGTTCTTGTCCCTTTTCACCATTGAGGACACATTGAAATTGCCACATACATGAGGAACAGGTTCTCACCAGACACCAAATCTGCTGATATCTTGATAATCTTAGACTTCACAGCCACTAGAACAGTGAGCAATAACATTCCTATTGTTTAGAAATCACCCAGCCTAAGGGATTTTGTTATAGCAACAACTCACCTGTCTAAGGTATTTTGTTACAGCAGCCCAAACAAAGACAGGCAGAGTATGTGGGACACCAACTTCCCCACTGCCTTTTTGGTATAATTCTTACAGTTTTTGTGCTTAGTGATATTATGCTAGTGGGATATTTGTCCTTATTTTTCTGTAATGATCATGCATTGCTTTTGTAACAAGTAAAGTCAATAAAAGAAAATAAAAGATAACTAGAAGTTATCTATAAATTAATGAGGATTTAGGTATCTACATTAAAATTTCATATCAGCCATGGCTTAATACCTTGTTTGGTTATTTAGTGTGCTCAAGAATGAAAGTTACTTGGTAGCTTTCAAACAATTCTAAACTAGTAATCATTTCAGTTTTTCGGTTCCCTTTTGTTAGTCACCAAAATCATTCTGAAACTCTGCTGCTTGATCTTTAGTTTATTATATCTAGTCTTCTGCTTTTGATCATTTATTCTGCCTTTTCTTTGTCACTCACAGAGTAAAATATAAGACTAATGAGCTACATATGAATTAAAAACAAGAGTTCAAATTAAGAAAAAAAGTTTATACAGTTCTATAAAATCAACAAAATTGCTCAAATTTGCAAATCTGCTATGTTAAATCTGGCATTACATACAAAACCAGTAATCATCCCTGAGGCTTCCATTATCAGCAATTCTAAAAAATGTTAGATGAACTGATTGGCTTATCAGGTTGCTTTTGGCCAAACTGATTCTAAGTGAATTACCTGGAGTCATTCAGTTCAATACAGGAACGTTTTTTACTTAACAAGGGTCAAGTGGCCTGGCATGAGAAATCTCATCTAGTATAACCACATAAATGTGGTGCAGAGGCAAAGTGACATTTAAACCTTATAACTTTTAAAGGGCCAGAGTCTGAAATCCAGGTTCTTGAGCACTTTTTAAAATATTTTTTCTTTAGTAAGTTGGTATCAGCCTAGTACAGTGGCTCACTCCTGTAATCCTAGCTCTAGGGGAGGCTGAGATGGGTGAATTGCTTAAGATCATGAGTTCCAGACCAGCCTGAGCAAGAGCCAGACCCTGTCTCTATTAAAAGTAGCCTGGCATTTTGGTGGAGGTCACCTATAGTCCTAGCTACTCAGCAATCTTGAGGCATTAGGATAGCTTGAGCCTAGGAGTTTGAGGTTGCTATGAGTTACAATGATGCCATGGCACTCAACTCAAGGGCAACAGAGAGAGACTGTCTCAAAAAAAAAAGTTAGTATCTGTACATTGCGCTTTTACTAGTAAATACCAAGAGTCAAGTTTTACCAGCGAATTCCTTATTGCTTCTGTTTTAGAGAGCTCTCACTTTTTTAAACTTTGATATCAATAGTCAGCCCAATACAACACTCACGTGGTCTGTGTTCTATTGGGAACATGTTTAGAGTCAAAGCCTGTGTGTATGTGTGTGCATCATCCATGATGAAAAGTTGGGGGTAGAAAGTAGACTACTCTTTGACTGGCAGGGTGGGGTATCTCCTAGTATTTCTGGATTCTTTGCACATCAGTATCTACTAAGTGGAACTGTTTCTATTGTTCAACCACAGATTTTTTTTTTTTTTTTTTTTGAGACAGAGTCTTACTCTGCTGCCCTGAGTAGAGTAGAGTGCTGTGACATCAGCTTAGCTCTCAGCAACCTCAAAGTCCTGGGTTCAAGTGATCCTCCTTCCTCAGGCTCCAAAGTAGTCGGGACTACAGGCACTCACCACAACACCCAGTTAAATTTGATATTTTTAGGGGAGGTCTCCAAGGACTGAGCTCAAGCAACCCTCCCACCGCAGCCTCTCTGAAAGCTAGGACTGATTGTTGGTGTGAGCCACCACCTGGCCTAATCACAGGTCTTTATCCTTCAACTGTTATTTATCTTATTGGAGCTAAATAAAGTATTAGAAATAAGGAATGGTAGAAACTTGACTAATCCAAAGCAAAGAACACCATGAGGGTGGGGAGAAGGTCGAACAAAGTTTTTCTGAGCTGAGAATGAATGACCCCAGACAATTTGTGTATGGCAACATTTATCTCCTGGAGTGGAAATCCAATTTTTGTGTCATTTCAGGTTGAAATGACAAGGCATGCTAATGAATCTGCACAATAAAAGGTGCATACTGTAATAACACTGTTGACATAAGCCATTGTCTTAAAAAAAGTAACATGGAGGCAGAAGCAGAATTTGAGAATCACGGTGTGGTTTATTTACCTTCTTCTCCTCTTCTTTTGGGTGTTCCTCTTCTTTAAGGGATTCTTTGGGTTTTTCTTTGCCTTTTGGTTTCCCCTTTGCTTTGCTTTGCGGGATACTCACTACAGCAGGAACTGCTGTTGGAGTGAGTGCGGAAGGAATGTTCAACATCGGTTCTAAATCAGGGTCTTTCTCTTCTATAAACAGAAAAAGGGAAAACTAAGTACATTCTACTTCCATATGTGATATGCTTGTTAAATAAGCATATTTAGTTTTGAGTTTTTACATATTTGAGTTTTTACTTCTCAAAAACTTGATTCAAGTTGGCAACAATTTTTTACCTTGCTAAATATTATAAATTAGATAGATTTCAGGGGTAATGTGGTTAATTTGAAAATCAGGATTGTAGTTTAGAAAATTTGAGGTGCCTGACACTTCGATGTGCTTCATTTAGTCATTTCACGTGTTCCTGATGTCCCCTCTACACTGTAAACTCCTTAATGATGGGGAAGTGACCATCTCTTCACTTATTTGAGAAATATTTGAGAAGCTCTTATATACGAAATGTTTTGAGCAGCAGAAAATAATGAAAAAAAAGTAAAGATCCTTCTGGAATCAAAATCGTCTACATAATAAGATCTGTACTCACATAACTCAATGTAAGGACTTAATGTGAGAATATAATAAACTAGTACAAACAAAAAGTTCCCAAAAAGAAATAGATTATTTCTGGATAAGATGATAAAAAGAAAAAGAAATTTTTTGTTTTTTGTGGAAGATCTTTTTTTCTGTGTTTTAAAGGATTGTCAGAATTCTAGAGGAAAGCTGATGTGAGGACTATGTGGGGAGCTCCAGAACATCTAGATGTCTTGAATTTTATTTTCCTCTGGGTTTCAGAAAAACATTCCTTGTGTCCCTTATCTCTCTGCTTAATTTTTCCTTCAGTCTCACTTACTAGCTGTTCCTCTTTAGGTCCCAGGGTTTTTTATGTTCAATCATGGCTGCTTGTAATAATTACTCATGGAATTAAACAAAAAAGTGTCGAGGCCTGACCTTGACCTACTGACTCACTCTCCAGAGAATAGGAACAGCCATTGACATCTGTGAAACACTGCCATGACTGTGACACACAGACAGGGCTGAGCACATTACACTCTCAGTAGACCTTTATGTTCTCATTCACTACTGGGGCTCCAATTGTCATCTTCATGCTACTGACTCCAAAATTTACATCCCAGGGCATGAGTTTCCTTTTCAGTTCCAGATCATTATTTCTAACTACCCCTAGGCATCTCCAGGCTGTGGTACTAGAGACAGTCCTAACTCAATTTAGTCTTTCCTTCCCAAGCAGATAGCCCCTTTTATCTACTCAATCTTGGTTAATGCCTTGACCAATCATGTACTTTGTTTCCTAAGTTAGACATCCAGACCATTTTCTCCTTTAACTCATCCTGCACACCCAGACCGTCACCACGTCTTTGGAACAATCTCCCCAATCACGCCTCTCCTATCTGTTCCCATTACCTACACTCAGTTCCCCTTATTGCTTGCTGGGTTTTCTGCAACAATTTCCTAACTGATATCATGGCACCCCCAACACCACCACGTCCATGCACTTTCTAAAATATCACTAACCTTATGTTCCTAAAATAAGATGTGATCCTGTCTCTTCTCACCCCTGCCACCACTGCCCATGGAGGGCATGTACACTCTTCACACTCACATTCTCACCTCCTACCTCCACTCCAGCCACACTGAAGGCTTCACCTTTCCATAAAGATGGCATATTTAACACAAGTGTATATTTATACAAATGGTTTTTATTGTCTAGAATTCCCTTTCCTTGTTTCTGGGTCTGGATATACCCCACTCATTTCTAAAGTCCTATCTCAAATGCTACATTTTCTCTCTGAAGTATTTTATAATTGTTCACAATGCTCTCTGTACATGGAATTTCTAGCATCATGACAATTATCACTCTATTTACATGTTTTTCTTTCCCATTAGACAGTGAGTTCTTTGGATATATGCACTATGGTTTTATTTGTCTCAGTGGCTCAGGGCCAGCAAGTTACCTGGCCCATTGGAAGTACAGTAGATAAGCAAGTGAATAGCATTCAGTTTCAGGTATCTGGGAACTCCTCCCTCCATCCGTATCCATTTCCTCAGTAACATTCAGTAAATATTTTTTATGAACCTATTGTTACATGTCATGAAGTGGATAGCCAACAATGGATTAGACAGACAAGGAAAGTACACTTTAGTGTGGGAAGCCCTCAGGTACAATGTTGTGTGTTACCTCTGTGATGGGGAAGTGTAGAATGGCACAGGAACACAGAAGAGGGACATCTATGGCAAAATGCCACAGTACAATCTACTGTGGCCATAAATGGAAAAACCTTTCCTTGCTGTTATGTGACTAAGTTTTACACATACTGTTCCTAGGATCTAGGATTCCTTTCTTTCTTTCTTTCTTTCTTTTTTTTTTTTTGCTTAGGCAATTCCCTCTCACCGCCAAAGATCTGGTCATGTGCTACCTCCACTTGCTCTGGGATGCATTTCTCAGAACAAGTAACCTCTAAGCTGAGGCCTGACGGATGGGAGGAAATTCAATTGTTGAAAGGGCCAGCATGTGTGGCAGGAGAAAATATTCTGAGCAGTGTCATGGCATGAACAAATGGACAGGTAAAAGAGAAGGCATAGCTCATTCAAGGGGCCAAAAGGGACAAAAAGAATAAGCAGTAAAACTTCTACAGAAAGTCATATGATGACACCTCAAAGAAATAAAAGTAGACCTATTATTCTTCCATTTGATACAGTAATCCCACTACTGGATACTTAACCAAAGGAAAAAAAAGGTGATTTTATCAAAAAGACTCCTGCGCGTGAATGTTTATTTCAGCACAATTTATATCACAAAGATGTGGAATCAACCCAAGTGCCCATCAATACATGGGTGGATTGACAAAATGTAGTATATGCTCATATGTACACCCTCTGGGTGGTGGGCACACTTACAACTTTGACTCAAACTGCACAAAAGCAAGTCATGTAACCAAAACATTTGTACCCCCATAGTATTCTGATATTTAACAAGGACTAAGTAGGATGGCATGATGCTCTAAGGGAAAATAGACCAGGTCAGTTGTCATGCAGAGTTTGGGTAGAGAAAGACATAAACTTGAGGTTGGGCCTTGATTAAGGCTCTTGAATTCTAGGTATATTCAGTAGGCCATCTGAACGGTAGTAGGGAGCAAGAATGAAATATTCCTCTGAGCAATAAAATACAAGGCAGAGTTCAATAATTTGGTTTGGTTTCTTTGTACTTTTTTGGATTCAATTAGCTATATTATCCCTTTTTTGGTTTAAAAGGGTGTTTCACTATGCTTAACTGAGTATATACAGTTAAAGGGTGAGAAATTAATAGAAATCTATTTAGCTATTAGCAGATAAAGTTCTTAAATATCAATAATACTTATATCCTTTAGTAATTTAAAATACACATATATTTTTATAGACTCATGCCTTCAACTTATTTTTTAATATGCAAGAAGTAAAACATTACTTATTATCTATACTATTAACATTATCTAATATTGTACTTGTGTGCATATAACCTGAAATTAGGAACACCTGTTTTTAATGTAACAGGTTTTTCAGTTAATTACATATTAACTGAAACATTCAGTATAAAGAAATCACTTAGGAAATAGGACCAACAGAATTGATAGAAGTGGGGTATGAATATCTTAATATAAAATAATGATAACCTATATTCAGAAGAGGTAGAAATTTTAGGAACTGTATGGTAATAATAGTTTTTCATACTTAATTTGTTAGGCAACAAATGACTTCTCCAAGTGCTTGTTTAAAAACAAATTAAATAAAAAATCAAAATATAAAACTCCAAATAGAGTAAAAATACTAGCAAATCTAACAGACTCACTAAATCATTAGAGTACCAGGATGTTTAACAGAAGGTAAGAAACAAGATTATAATGATCCATGAGAACCTGTCTCTGAGAAAAAGAAATTACATAGTAAGGTAGATAATTGGAGGGGTTATCTTTTGGTTTTGTGATGCCTTTTAAAAAATGTGTTGTGATTAACACAACACATTTAAAAGCATGGGAGCCCACAGATTTCCTAATTGGTTCTTGTTAAAGAGACATACTATTTTGCAGTTTTCAAGGAAATAGCTTCCAGTTGAAGTTATTTGTTTATTGTGAGTGGGGCCGAAAAATCCTTTAATATGTTCAGAAAGTGGGTCCTTTAAGACGAATGACTGAAGCAAGGTGAATGATGATGACTCCACAGTCACAGAATTCATGTAAGTACTATGCTGTCGAAAACTGGAAGGACTCCTTGGCAGATCGTGTTTTCTTTGGCACCAACTAAAAGGCTTGTTTTTATGAGCTAGTGTGTATATACACACACACCATGTGCATTTCTGTGTGTACATATACATGTGTATGCACACACACGTCTGACAGTTAAGTTCCTGAACTCATCCTAGAAGAAGTGCTACATACCTCATTGCTGAATGTCACTGTGGTCACCTTTGAAGTGCTCCCTTGGGAAGCTATGCTTTGATGCAGCTCCTAGTCCATCTTTCAAAGCAGTTTTGGAACTGTTTTTCCGGAATGGCCATCAGAGCTGTCATCATACAACACACAAAAACACGCAACAACAATTATGAACACCACTCAGCAAGACACCTCCACAGGCTGACATGAACACAGCTGTGAGACAATAATATACCAAGGCTATGAAATATTACCCAGCTGTCTGTTCAGTACTGCCGGTGTGAACTTAAATTGTCAGAGCTTATACGATGATGGTCATTCCAGAAAAAGAGATTCAAAGTTGCTTTGAAGGGTAGACTAGGTGCTGGCCTTGGTTCAAAGCTTCTCAAGGGGAGCACTTCGAAGGTGACCCAGTGATACTCAGCAATGAGGTATATAGCACTTTTTCT
The DNA here is from genome assembly GCF_000181295.1 of Otolemur garnettii. NCBI lineage: Eukaryota > Metazoa > Chordata > Mammalia > Primates > Galagidae > Otolemur > Otolemur garnettii. Next base: position 3,391,652 of record NW_003852468.1, on the reverse strand, counting down.
AGGCTGAGTTTGTGGACTTAATTATCAAATTTTCATTTATACGTTTATAATATACATATGATCTTACAAATATATGTGATTATGTAAGATTAATGATAAATGCTGTCTACAATGTTAAAGCATTATTTGCTATGTATAAAAGATTTATACACACACACTCCTTATATTCCTACCCTGCAGGAAAAACTATGAGCAGCATTAAATCAGAACACGTTAATTGACAAGTCAATTCAGCAAAGGCAGCGCACGCCAGCCCCGGGGCAGGCACCCTTATCCTTTCTCTTTCTCCTGTGTTTTTTCACCTGGTGCCATTCCACTTGATCCATAGTAACTTATTGAGAGGCAGATTCCATTTTCCAAGGTGGCAGAAAAAGATCCGAACTTGCTGACAGCTTCATTCCTTGCATGTGATACTCCTAAAAGACAAAATAAAATCAAGAACATTTCCATTTTATTCAAAAGAAATATAAGCTAAACTCAGTGCAGAGGCTGGGAATGGGGGTCTTAGCTGATATATCAGAATCAACTTAAAAACAATTGTTTTAGCTCCAACAATGCACTCAGGGCTGTAAGAGACAGGCTGCAGTTACAATGATGAGAAGATGAGACTCTTATTTTAGATTGAAATAAAGAGGAAATAAACGGATTGATGGCCTAGACAAATGCAGATTATTCATAAATGCACATGACTTTTTAATCAGTTCAATCTTAATTTCCCCACATTTTAAAACATATCCTTAAATCCCCACATTAAGATTTTTTACATTTTAAAACACATTTTAAAAAATTCGTTTCAGTCAAACATAATTTTAAAACAAAACCTGTTAAAACACACACTCTTAAGGGTGGACATAAAGTTCATGTACAGTCTAAAGTTACAACTATTTTACATTGCACACGAGCTTTATGTCCACCCTATATAAACAATTTATGAATTTTCTGTTCTGTTTTTATATACCCAGTTTACCATTTCCTCTATTATTACACAGCAAAGATGAGACAATATTGATTTAAAGTATCACAAGAATGAAAAAAACAAACGCCACATGTACTAACAGTAAATTGGAACTAGTTGGTCAACACTTACATGCATTTATGGAAATAAAACTCAAGGACATCAAAGAGAAAGGAAGCCAGGAGGAAGCGATGGGGAAATTGACACCTAACAGGTACAATGCACAAATTCCAGGTGAAGGGTGCATTTAACTTTAACTTAAAATGTACAAAAGCAAGCTATGTAACCAAATCATGTGTACCTCTGTAATATTCTAAAAAAAAAATTGTCCTAACTTGTGAAGAATAATTTCTAGACTGGAAATCCAAATGACTAATGGAATAAAAGTAGGGCTTCAAGAGAATGAAAAGACAAAACCAACTTGGAGAAAAGTCAGTTTCTTTCTCTCCTAGGAGAAAATATTTGCAAAAGACATATATGATAAAGGACTATTATCAAAATCATACAAAGAGCTATTAAAACTCAATAATAAGAAAACAACCTGATTAAAAAGTAAGCAAAAGACCTTAACAGACACCTCACCAAAGAAGATATATGGATGGCAAATAAGCATATGAAAACACGCTCAACATAGTGTTATCAGGGAAATTAAAACAACAAGATACAACTAGGAACAATTTAGAATAAAGAAAGTCCAAAACACCAAATACTGGCAAGGATGTAAAGCAATAAAGATTTTCATTTGTTGCTGGTGGAAATGCAAAATGGTACAGCCACTTTGGAATACAAGTTAGCAGATGCTTATAGAACTAACATCTTCTTACAGCACGATACAGTGATCATAATCCTTGGTACTTACCCAAAGGAGTCAAAAACTTGTGTCCATACAAAAACCTTACATGGGTATTTATTGACAAAACTTGGAAGCAGACAAAATGTTCTTAAGTAGATGAATGGAAAAATAAACTGTCATACATCTAGACAATGGAATATGATTCAGTGCTAAAAAAAAAAATGCACCATCAAGCTGCAAAAAGACATGCAGGGAGCAGATGCATATTACTAAGTTAAAGAAGTCAGTCTGAAAATGTTATGTCCTATACGAGATTCTATAGAGGGCAAATCTATGGATATAGTAAAAAGATCAGTCGTTTGGGGGTGCTGGGGGAAGGGAGGGATGAATAGTCAGAGCACAGAGGATGTTTAGGGCAGTGAAACTACTCTGTGTGGTACCAGGATGGTGGATAGGTGTCGTTATACATTTCTCCAAACTCATAGAATATGCAACATCAAGGGTGGCCCCTACTATAAACGATGGACTCAGGATGACAGGGATGTGTTTATGCAGGTTCATCAGTAAAACAAATGTATCACTCTGGTGGGGGGATGTTGACAGTGGGGGAGGCTGTGCATGTGTGGAAGCAGAGAGGATGAAGGAACCTCTGTAACTTCTGCCCAATTTTGCTATGAATCTAAAACTGCTCTAAAAATTAAAGTCTAGTGAAAAAAATAAGGTTTATTGGTTTATAAGGTTTATCAATTAAGGTACAGGTAAATAGGCACCTTAATGTACTATCAATAAGAGGGTGTACTGGTAGGTACTTGAGGGAAAGCATTTTGAAACAAGCCATCTAAAGAAGCCAAGTGAACAGAGATGGGAATAATAGTCAGAAAACAAAAAATAAAACCCAAAGTACATGCTCAACAGATATAAATTATGCAAGAGTTAAATACTTGATGGTTTTTTTTTTTTTTTAAAGCACACACAAATATTTTTAAAAAGTACTTCCTGGAATTTAAAAATATGCTTCCTCAATCAGATCATTTAGTATGCAGTAGGTGAATTGAAGGACAACATTGTCCTTTTGAGATTTGAATAAATTTCCTGGAAAATCAAGTCAAAAGTTTCTCAAAATCCAGGGCAAACATTTAAACAGAAGCAAGGAATGAAAAAAGCATAAGAGATTTGGATGGTAAACCTGTGCCTGTTGTAGGTTTTGCAAAAGGAATAAAAGGAACAAATAAAGGACAGCAAACATTAAATTAACAACCAAAGGAAAACTCCCTGAGCTAAAGCTGCAGCTCCATTCTCAGATTACAAGTGTTCATCGATTTCTAATCCAGAAATTATAAGGCAGTGCAATACCAACTGAGAATCATAAAGAGAAAAGGATAGCAATTTGGGGATCTAAGATCCATCTAAGGTATCATTCAAGATACCCAGAGATATGTAAACACTGACAGGGCCTACTATTATGTACCTCATCTAAGGAGAAAAGTTAATAAAACTGAACAAACAATAAATTAGCTAGAACAGAACCTTTGTAAAGGGGAAAGAAGAAAGTAAGCAGTGGTTGGCAGTGCTCACTACTCTCTATCTCTCCATCTTTCTTCCCGCAAATATGCTGCAGATCCATGCAGATTAGGGGTCTGCAAACTTTTTCTGAAAAGAGCCACATAGTAAATATTATAGGTTTTTCAGGCTACCGACAGTCTTTATTACACAATCTTCTTTTTCTTTTTTTTTAAACAACCCTTTACAAATGTTAAAACTATTCTTAGTTCATGGGCACTACAAAAACAGATGATAGGTCAAGTTTGGGCCAAAGTTGGCAGACTCTGGAGAGAATTGAAGCCTAAATCAAAAGAGGAAATTTAGAAATGGAAGGTTTAATATTAAGGCTAAAAATTGGATATTATCTATGCAAAAAGGAAAAAATGAAATTATTTATATATGTTTATACACTAACATAAATAGAGTAGAACCTCTGTAAGTTGACCACCCAAGGGATTGTTACAAACTGGTCAACATACAGAGGTGGTGAACATAGGGACTTTTGTTGCGTACATGTGGTGCATGTCCAGTCTATGAAAATTAGATCAAATTAAGAAGGTGGTCAATGTAGGGAGGTGGCAAACTATGGAGGTTCTACTGCATATGTATCATATATTTGTTTATAAATATGTATGTAAATATGTGTATAAGTATAAATATATTTATTTATTTTAGTGGAAATTACCTAAATGTATAAAATAATGAAAATTATTAAATTATTACATATATACTCCAATGAAAAATTATTAAATAATAAATCTTGCTTTCAAAGAATACTTGACAAATAAGAAAATGCTCATGATGATTAAGAAAGAAATACACTATGAATAGTAGTTATCACTAGGCTGGTAGCGTCATAGTAACAACTAACTTTCAATATTTCTGTATTTCCTAATTTTTAGTAATAATCCATATTTTTTATCTTATAACAAAGAAATGTAACTTAAAAATTTCCATGCTAAGTTCTTGAGTACATTTGCACTTGTCAAATCTTATTTTCTTATCTTGCAATTGTGTGACTGTAAGTAAACTTACAAGTGAGGTTTAGTTACTGATATTATCACTAATTTGAGTTGCATGCATTTTATTAACTCATCTTCTTTTGCAGGTATAATCCACACCACATTGGACAAGAAATAATTTATTTTTCTAGGTGCTGCTGCCTGCAGATGTTGAACAGTATTACCAGGACATTTTGTGGTATTTAATCAATGGACATTCACTTACAGTTCTCATCTCAGGCAGGTAATGACTCCTGTAGCCAAATTTATGGTTTTTCCTTTGTCTTTGCAACCTATGAAATTTGGTGCTGCAGAGAGAACTAAATGATAGAGAGGGCATGGGGAGAAACACCATCATTTGCTGTGAATATTGGAAAGAAACTAAAGCTTCAGTATGAATCAACTAATGAGAACCTGTGTGCGTGCTAGAAATTACAGTTGATGTAAGGAAGGAAACCAAAATGAAGGACAGAATGAACATAAAGGTAACTATCCTGGCTAGATTCTGTATGACAACTGAGATCAAGAGCTGGGTGCTTAGAGGTAGAAAACCAAGTAGGGGGTATGTATTTAATAAAGATCAACTTACATTACAGAATGGCAAAATACCTCAGATACCCTCTGGAAGAACTCTGTGTGCAAGGGACCCATGTGTATTTATGTCAGGTGGGTGGGTCTGCCTCCACTGCCTGAAAGACACAATTGCTTACCTGCTTCAAGATCGTGTTCCTTATGTCTTTCTTCCTTCTCTTCTTCATAATAATAATAATAATCCTCTTCTTCATTTTCCTTTTTTATAATCTCCTTAGGGTCTTTTAAATGAATTATAAAATTGTGCTTGTCCTTTTTCACTTTCACTTTGATAAAAGTTGAGCCTGAGAAAGAACCATAGGCTAAACATGGTCTGATCAGCATGCTATGTTAAGCTCCTTGATAAGATGTTTAAATAATGCAGCACTGAATAAGTTTAAACCCGGAGGGGAAATACTTAGGCTTATCAACATTTCTATAAATAGCTGTCTAATGGAATAAAGTAATGGTGGAATTCCAGGAATAAATGGTAGGGGGACCAAAGAGATATGCAGGCCTTCTAGTAACTTTTCAAATCAACTTATTATAGGGAAAATAAATTGGGATTTATCAATTGAGATAATTCATGTGTTGAATATAAGTTAAATATTAATATTTTAATTTTTATAACAATTGCATGTGTTATTTATAGTAGTTACTATTGTTATTATCACTATGGTAGTTATCTAATTTTTCCCCAATAATCCATTTTTTTCTTTCAATAATTCATTTGGTTTTTTGGTGTTCTGACTCATTTTTCTTCTCCTCTATATTTTTCTTTGTTTTTTTAAAATCCAGCCTTTCCTTTTCTTTATTATTATTACTTTTTAAAATTGTTTTGGATTCATTGTGGGTACAAAGAATTAGGTTACACTGTTTGCATTTGTTAAAGTCCCTCTTATAATTGTGTCCTGCCCCCAAGAGGTATACCATACACTGTGACCCCCCGCCCCATCCCTCTTTCCCCTGCTCAGCTCTCCCCTTCCTCCACTCCTTCATCATGTACTAGGTCATTAATTGCCCTCATATCAGAATTGAGCACATAGGATTCTTGCTTCTCCATTCTTGAGATGCTTTACTAAGAATAATGCATTCTACTTTCATCCAGCTTAATAAAAAGATGTAAAGTCTTGATAATGAAATTATAACTGTATGAAATTATGGTGTACAATGTGCTCATTTGATATACAATGTGGAATGCTTAAATCAGACTCATTAACATAAACATCATCTCACTTATTTGCTGTGGTAAGACATTTATACTATACTCTTAGTAGTTTTGAAAGGTAAAAAAAAAAAAGTATCCTATGTCCTCAATACTATTTTGAATCAATTTTTGTAAGTGGTGAGAGGTGTGGGTCCAGTTTCAGTCTTTTACATGTGGTTATCCAGTTCTCCCAGCACCATTTATTGAACAGATTGAATAGATTCTTTCCCCCTTGTATGTTCTTATTTGGTTTATCAAAGATCAGGTGGCTGTAAGATATTAGTTTCATCTCAGGGTTTTCTATTCTGTTCCAAATGTCAGTGTCTCTATTTTTGTGCCAATACCATGTTTTTTTGATCAGTCTGGCATTGAAGTATAACAGAAAGTCTGGTATGGTGATACCTCCGGCTTTGTTTTTGTTACTAGAAATTGCCTTGGCTATAGAGGTATTTTCTGGTTCCATAAAAAATGAAGAATTATTTTTGCCACATCTTGAAAGTATGACAATGATATTTTAATGGGGATTGGATTGAATCTGTAGATTGCTTAGGTAGTATAAACATTTTACGATGTTGATTCTTCCCAGCCATGAGCATGGTATGTTCTTCCATTTGTTAATATCTTCTGCTATTTCTTTTCTTAGAGTTTCTTAATTTTCTTTATAGAGGTCTTTCAACTCTTTTATTATGTATACTCTTAGGTCTGTCTGTCTGTCTGTCTTTCTTTCCTTCTTTCTTTCTTTTTTGAAGCTACTGTGAAGGGATGGTATTCTTGATTAGCTTCTCACTCTGGCTGTTATTGGCATAAACAAAGACTACTGATCTGTGCACATTGATTTTATATCCTGATACATTGCTGTATTTTTTGGTCACTTCCAGGAGTCTTGGAGTTGAGTTTTGGGGTTTTCTAAGTATAAAATCATGTCATCAGCAAAGAGTGAGAATTTGACCTCCTCTGCATCCATTTGGATGCACTTTATTTCCTTCTCTTGCCTGATAGCATTGACTAGAACTTCCAGCACTATGTTGAATAGTAGTGGCAATAGACAACCTTGTCTGATTCCAGTTCTAAGTGAAAAAGCTTTCAATTTTACTCCATTCAGTATAATGCTAGCTGTGGGTTTGTTTTAGATGGCTTCAATCAGATTAAGAAATGTGCCACCTATGCCTAAATTCTTAAGTGTTTTAATTAGAAAAAGTGCTGAATTTTATTGAATGCTTTTTCTACATCTATTGAGAGGTTTTTGTTTTTGCTCTGTTCCTATGATGAATTACGTTTACGGACTTGGTGTATGTTAAACCAGTCTTGCATCCCTGAGGTGAAACCTACTTGATTGTGATGAATGACTTTTCATGTGTAGCTGTAATCTCTTGGATAGAATTTTATTGTGAATTTTTGCATCTATATTCATTAGTGAAATTGGTTTGAAATTCACTTTTTTAGTTGGGTCTTTTCCTGGTTTTGGTATCAGGGTGATGTTTGCTTTACAGAATGTGTTGGAATAATTTTTGCAAAATGGGACTATGCTCTTCTTTGACAGTTTGATAGAATTCTGGTGTTAAGCCGTTTGGACCAGGGCTACTTTTGTTGGGAGTTTTTTTAAAATTTTATTTCTTTGATTCTTGAAATTGGTCTGTTCAAGAGATCTATTTCTTCTGGATTAAGTCTAAGGAGAGGATGTGATTCCAGGTATTGATCCATTTCCTCCAAATTGTAAAATTAATGAGCACAGAGTTTCTTGTAGTACTCAGAGATGATCTCTTGTATCTCTGTGGTATCTGTTGTTATTTCCCCTTTATTGTTTCTGATTGAGGTTATTAGAGATTTTACTTTTCTGTTTCAAGTTAATCTGGCCAAAAATTTATTGATTTTATTTTTTAAAAAAACCAACTTTTCGTTTTGTTAATTTTCTGAGTGATTCTTTTGTTTTCAGTTTCATTAATCTCTGATTTATTTTGGTTATTTATTTTTTCTGCTAGGTTTGGGATTAGATTGTTCTTCTTTTTCCAATCCCATAAGACAGTTCATGAGTTTGTTGATGCGCTGTCTTTCTGTTTTTCAAATGCAGGTATCTGATGTGATAAATTTTCCTCTCAAGATTGCTTTTGCTGTATCCCATAGGTTTTGATAACTTGTGTCTTCATTGTTGTTATGTTTGAGGAATTTAATGATTTCCCCTCTTATTGCTTCCTGAACCCAACTATGATTCAGGATAAAGTTCTTTAATTTCCAAATCTTTATGTGGGGATGAACATTTTTGTTGGAGTTGAGTTCCACCTTTATTGCCTTGTGGTTGAGAAGATACAAGGTATAATTTCTATTCTTTTAATTTTGCTGAGGTTTGATTTTTATCCCAGGATGTGGTCAATTTTGGAGTACATACCATGGGATGACATGAAAAATGTACATTCCTTAGCTTTGGGATGTTGTGTTCTGCATATGTCTATTAACCCCATTTGTTCTAGGGTCACATTTAAGTCCTTTGCCTCTTTGTTCAGTTTCTGTTTAGAGGATCTATCCAGTTCTTTCAGAGGGGTGTTAAAGTCCCCAACTATTATGGTATTATGGGATATCATATTGCTCAGACCCATCAAGATCTGTTTATAAATCTGGGAGCATAAATATTTAAAATTGAAATGTCTTCTTGTTGTATTGTTTCTTTGACCAGTATAAAGTGTCCATCTTTGTTTTTCTTAACTTTAGTTGCTTTAAATCTGTTTGTATCTGAAAATAAGATTATATCCCCTCTTTTCTTCTGATTTCCAACTATTTGAAATACTGTTTTCCATCCCTTAACCCCAAGTCTTTATTTGTCCTTCAGGGCTATGTGTGTCTCCTGAAGACAGCATATGGTGGCTTGTGCTTTTTTTTTATCCAGTCAGCCAGCCTGTGCCTCTTCAGTGGTGAATTCAGTCCATTGACATTTATTGAGAGGATTGATAAGTGTGGTGGAATTCTATTCATCTTATTTTGTGAAAGTCCATCATGTAGTTTTGTCCTTTGTGCCACTGTGGAAGCTAAGCTTTGATGTTTAACTTCTGGGTATTTACACTGCTGGTGGTCCATTGTGGTGGTCAGTGTTGAGAATAGGTCTAAGTATTTCCCATAGAATTTGGTCTTGTTGTGGCAAATTTTTTCAGTGCTTGTATATCTGTAAAAGATTTAATTTATCCATTAATTTTGAAGCTTAGTTTAGCAGGATTTGGGGCTTATATTGTTTTGTTTAAGAATGTTGAAGGTATATGACTGTATTCTTCTGGCTTGGTTTTAGTTGAAAACTCTGCTATCCCAATGGCTCTGCCTCTGTAGGCCAGTTGGCACTTACTCCTGGCTGCTTGCAGAATTTTTTCTTTCATCTTGACTTTGGACAGGTTCATTACAATGTGTCTTAGAGAGGCTCTGTTAAAAGTTGAGATGACCCACGGTTCAATATCCATCTGAAAGAAGTGTGCTGGGGTCTTTAGTAAAACTTGGGAAGTTTTCATTTATGATAGTCTCCAGTAGGGTGTCCATATCTTTGGGACAATCTTCTTCCCCTTCAGGAATCCCCATTATTGGTATGTTGAATGCTTCATAGGCATTCATAGTTCCCTAAGTGCCTATTCTGCTTTCTCTCTCTTCTTTTCTGCCTGTTTAACTACCTGGGTTAACTTGGGAACTTTATCCTCTACCTCTGAGGTTCTTCTTCTCCATGGTTTAACCTATTTTTGATACTTTCTACTGCATCTTTACATTCCCTGATTGTCTCCTTCATTTCCTGAAGCTCATCCATATTCTTTCTATATTCTATATATCTCTCATCTGATATTGTTTCTGTCTTTCCATTTTCTCATCCATTTCTTTTATTGTCTTTATCATCCATATTTTAAATTCTCTTTCTGTCATGTCCATTAATTCTTAATAGGTGGAGTCTTCTGCAGTAGCTGCCTCATAGTCCCTTGGGGGAATTCCTCTGTTTTGATTTTACATGTTGCTTGAATTTTTCTATTGGTTTCTCCTCATGCATTCTTTCTTCTTGTTCACCTCCTTGTTCTCCTTTTCTGTTCTCACTGCCTCCTTTGTTTCAAATAGAAGTCCTTGCTTTTGATGACAGTATGTTGCAATATGTCACTAGTATACCAGGTGACCATATGGCTTTTTTAGGAGACAAAGAGCACAGCCAGCAACCTCTATGGTCCTTATTCCAAACTTAGTTGTCTTTGGTGAATCACCTGATTATTTCCTCAGCATTCAGACTCTGCTTTAGGGGCAGGTCTCACAGTGCCCCCCGTTCCTGTGTGGTGCAGGAGTCTAAGCCTGTCCCAAGAGTGGAGTTCTGATTTCAGCAGGTGGAATTAAGACAGCCATGCTTTAGCCCCCTGCTAAGACATTCTCATGACCTTCCCACAATGGCAGCCCCCTGACCACTGAGACCTTCTCAATATGGCTGCCTCACTGGCCACCAAACCTATAGAAAATCCACCCTAACCAGCATTCAAATCTGGTTCATGTATACTGTTTGAGTTTTCCCACTCTTCTAAGCTTTCCACTCAATGTGCAGCTTCCCCCAACAACTGAAAACTCCAGAAAGGCTTCCTCCCATCTTGGACCTCTGTGGGGGCCAGGAGATCCCAGCTGGTTGCAATCACTTGCCTAATTCATCAGATTTCCACTGCCCTGGATCATACACTATATCTAGGTCATCACCTCCTCACTTTGCTCCCTGAGCTATGACTCTGTGTAAGGTCCCTGCACCAGGTATGGCTGGGTTCTCTATTTTTCCCCAGTCATTCTAGGAGAGCTCAGCTGAGTGATCCTTCTGTTCTGCCATCTTGCTCTACCTCCTCCAGCCTTTTTTTTTCAACTTTGATTAGGCTATCAGCTCTCAAAATTGGAAAGTTTGGTGGAAAATGCTGTATTTACTATGTTTCTAGCACCTTATTTTTTAAATTTATAGCTAAACAATGCATTATTTAGATGAAAATTTAAATGAGATTGCTTTATTCTCAGAGTGTTGTGTGTATATGGAAAAATAATAGATATCCATATGTTAATTTTATATTCTGCTAATTTACTGTGTGTATTTATTAAATAATATTTTGGTATATAAAAAAGAAAATACTGTATTTACTATGAACAATCTGAAACTGGGATGCATTGAATTCATATAAAAATCTTAATAAGAGCTAAAATAACTGGCTATTAGCAGCAGGCACACAAGGTCTGTGCTCCAAAGTCCAATCCAAAAAAATGCTATAAACTCAAAGTATGTGCTTGGTTTCAGAGATAACAGTATGTGCTATAATTAATATTATTTATTAACAATTATTATTATCAATGATTATTGATTGTTTGGTCATTAAGGTTACTATACTATATACCAATCATATAACAGTATTTTCTTATTTATTTATTTTTTTATTCAAATTAATATGAAGGTACATTTTAGGTTACATTGTTCTTCCTTTCAGGGTAAAGTTTCATTTGTAGAATAGCCCCTCACTCAGGAGTATTTTCATATCTTAACTGAAATGGTATACCTGTATTAGTGTGTATCAGCTAAACTCTGGGCTGGTCTATGCCTTGCAAAGACATTTATAATAGAAGAATTAGTTTGAAAATGCTGAATGTGGTGCAAAATAAATTATAGTACATATATCAATACTCTCACCTATCACACTTATTAGTACAAGTCTCCACAATTGTCTGAAAAGCATTAACATTTCCCAAGCCATTAACTAGTTGCTTTCAAAATGTACCTTTCTCAAACGTTGTCTTTTCAACTTCAATCTGCCCTCCATCAGAAGGATACAGATAGTGATTTGTCCCTGAGATTTGGATTGGAATATCTCCCATATTATATCCTCGAAACTAGAAGAGAAAACATCATGCTTTGAATGTAGAAGTGCAATTGACAAAAATCAACTTATCAATGTCAGCTAATTAAAGTTGCCATAGCTTAATTTCTGCTAAATGATTTATTTGTCTGTTACTTTGCAGACCCAGAGGTCAGCATCCATATTACTTTTAGAACCTTTGATGCTGTTACAATGGTAGGCAGCATTAAAAGAAGCCTGTGATGTTAAATCCTATTCATTGGAAAATCCTCATAACTAGTCCAAATCAAATCACTGTATTATTGCCAAGGCAATTCGAGGAGAAATCAAGTACTCATTCATTGGCTGCTAATTTTCCGTTTCAAGTGATCTGCTATACTGAGGAATGATGGCACTTTACATTATAGGAGCTCGTATGGAAAAGACATTCTTTACTGTGCTGCTAACAGAGGATGCTAAAACTTGAGAACAATTGGTTTAGAGAAGGAGCTACAAAGAACAGGGCCTATTACATTTCTTTCCATTTTCTCCAGTTAGGTTTTCCTTATAACAGCCAACTACTTGAGGGAGAATTTGCAAAGAGAATGTTTTACAAAAACATACAATCCAGAAACATGGGTGCCTTCAGAGAGACAAGCAAATGTAGCCAGCAAGTCCCATCATCTGAGACAGATAAAGCCAACATTTTGTTCATGTTGACTGATGACAGTTGCTTATTTACATATACCTAACTGAATACTTTTAGATTAATTTTACATCTCTACTGCCCTTAGTAACCTAGCTACATAGCATTCAAGGAAGGTTCTAGATATCAGAGTGATGAAATACAGGTTTGAGATATTTGATACCAGAAGAAACCCCAAGGCATTCTGGGGTGGTGGTGAAGACAAGAAAATCTTAAGTTTCCAATGAATCCATGTTTTCCAAAACAATCAGGAATAGCTCGAAGAGACGTTTTAGAGCATTGCCTGTTTTACCGGGTAAACTATCGCAGGTTCTGGTTCATCGAGGATCTCTTCTATTACTTCGTGGATCTTTATTTGTTCTTCTTTAGGTTTGTCCTTGAAAGAAGGTTTTTTCTTCAGAGTTCTGTCTTCTTTATCTACCTTTTCCTTGCTTTTCTTTTTACCACTGTCTTTACTCTTCTTTTCTGCTTTCTTTTCTTCCTTTAATCTCTCTTCTTCTGCTAATCGATCTTGCTCTTCTTTCCAAGCCTGTAAAAACATTTAAAAAGCTTAACAGGATTTTGAAACAAAACAAGTAAGGGTTCCATTCAGGTTTATTTTGGAAACTAATTTAACATGATTTTTTAATTGATATCACGGAAAATTAAAATACTTAATTAGAAACTTTGAAGTAATTCTTGATTGTCTTTTTCTCTTAGCCAACTTCTGCCCACTAAACCCTGTCAACACTCCTCAGAGAACTCTCTTCTCTTCAGCTTCTTCTCTCATAGCTTCTGTTGAGATTTTATTAGTTTAAGTCTTTATTGTCTTTAGCCTGGACCATTGCAAAAGCCTCTTAGCTGACTTCCCAGCCTCCTACCCTTCTGCATATGAGTTTAATTCTTAATTTAGGTTATAAGAGGGTTTATCAGCAATGCAGTAGATGTTCAGATAAATATTCCTGGCACATAACATTTCAAAAATGGTACATAAAATAGATAAAAGTAATGGCACAACATGAACAGAGCCTTCTCTAAGGAAGAAAGACCAATGGCTAACAAACATATGAAAAAAATGCTTGCTGTCCCTAATCATCAGAAAAATACAAATCAAAACCACCCTGAGATATCACCTAATCCCAGTAAGATTAGTCCACATCATGAAGTCCCAAAGCTGCCGATGATGGTGCAGATGTAAAGAGAATGGAACACCTTTACATTGTTGATGGGACTACAAACTAATATGCCTCTTTTGAGAGAAGTATAGAGAATTCTCAAAGAACTCAAATTAGATCTTCCATTTGACCTGGCAGTCTCACTAGTAGGCATCTACCCAGAAGGAAAAAAAATCATTTTATCATAAGGACATTTGCACTAGACTATTTATCACAGCTTAATTTACAATGTGAAGATGTGGAGACAACCTAAATGACCATCAACTCAGGAATGGATTAACAAATTGTGGTATATGCATACTATGGAATACTATTCATCCATAAAAAAGATGATGACTTCACATCTTTTATATTATCCTGGATGGAGGTGAAACACACATTCTTCTCTTAGTAAAGTGTCACAAGAATGGAAAAGCAATTATCCAATGTACTCAATACTAATATGAAGCCAGTAGCTGATCTAATGCATACTCACATAGGTGAAAAACTCATTTGAATTCAAGTTGGGAAGGGGTAACAAGGGAGGGAGAGATGGGAAAGAGGGTAGGGTGTTCCCACTGAATGGGCAGGGTGTGGGAATATTTGAAATACTTTTTGAGTGTGAGACATAACCACAAGAAGGACTCTACCTAACAAAATCAAATATTTTGACCTGATTGTTTATACACTTCCATTAACCTGAAATTACCAAAAAAAAAAAAAAAAAAAAAAGTAATGGCACATATTTCTCTCCTGAGGACTCCCAACCACAAGCCTACCTTCACATAGATTTGTGGCCAAAATGCATTGTGTCTTAAATTTTTATTTTAAAAAAGCTATAGGTTGATATGAGCTCACAAATTAAAATCACAAAACACAAGGAAATAAACCACTCTGAGCAAGAATCTAAAGAAACAAACTGTAAAATTCTATCTGTAGAGGCTATTGACATTATAACTACCCAATAGAGAATATAAAGTACATTTTAAAAATATGCTTAAATCAGTAAAAGGAAGCATCAAAAGTATAAGTAAGAAAGAAGAGAGTTTATTGGCTCAGCGCTCATAGCACAGTGGGTATGGAGCCAGCCACATACACCAAGCCTGGTGGGTTTGAATCCAGCTTGGGCCAGCTAAATAACAATGGCAACAACAACAACAACAAATAGCTAGTCACTGTGGTGGGTGCCTATAGTTACAGCTATTTGGGAGGCTGAGGCAAGAGAATTGCTTAAGCCCAAGAGTCTGAGGTTCCTGTGAGCTTTGATGCCAGAGCACTCTACAGAGAGCAACATAGTGGAACTCTGGCTCAAAAAACAAAAACAAAAACAAAAGCAAAAAAAAAAAAAAAGAAAGAAAGAAAAGAAAAGAAAGAAGAGAGTGTAAAAAATGAATATGTGAGTTTGAAGAACCTCTTGAAACTGGAACAGAATTGTTGAAAAAGCAGAATTTAAACAGATAATGGCTGAAGCATTTTCAGAGATATTGGAAGACATTAAATCCTAACATTTTGGAAGGTCAGTAAATCAAAAGCAGAAGTTTTGGACCTGGCTCATATTGGCTTACAAGAGTTTATTGTTCAATATTTTGGAATTTTGTGAGCCAGTTGTTAACCACAGCCATCACCAAAAAGTAATTTGCATAAATTCATAATTAAACAAAACATTAAAAACAAAGGCAAAACTCAAAACTTACATTGTAATTATTTTGTTACATCTCCCTATTTAGATGTTCCTGAGGTTATTTATGTCAATTATATCTGTATAGTGAAAACATTGCAGCTGCTGCATATTGCTGTCAACATGGCATTCATTGATGTTATATTAGTAGCCATTGTAGGAATGTTTATACTATGAATTTCACCAAATGCTAAAGATCAGGGTTGATTGATTGTTTATTATGAAGACTTAAGAAAGTGATAGAGAGAATGTTAATGCAGATTAAACTTAAACACGGCCAGCATGGTGGGTCCTGCAGCCCCAGCTACTTGGGAAGCTGAGGCAGGAGGATTACTTGAGCTCTGGCTTTTGGGGTTACAGGTAGCTTTAACTGCACCACTGCACTTGAGCCTGGTTGACAGAGTGAGACCCTGTCTAAAAAAATTAAAATAAATGTGGCTGTGTTTATAGCTGTTATACATTGTAACTAACACAAAAAACTGAAGAGCTATTCTTCCAGAATTCAAAAACCATTATTTGTCTCACATTGACAAGTGAGACATATTCCTTTGTTGTTTCATTTTTGTCTTGTTAACATAAATGAAAATATCAATTAACATCCGTATTGAAATGACACTTGTTTATCAGTTGTAACTACAATTTGGCTAAGTATACAAGAACTTAGCAAAAAGCAATGAAGTCATTTTGTTAAAATCAATTAGTTGTATGGAATTTATAATAAAGTATATTATGCACTTTATTAGTATATGTAAATTTTGTGCTATATATACTATATACTATTCTATATATATCAGAGTACATGGAATGTACATATACTCATACTTTCATTTTCCTAGAGAGTTACTACTAAATACTTCCCAGCATACCATTGAATGTTTTAAGTAGCTAGAAAGAAAAGATAAACTGCCTATGAAAGAATGAAAAATTAGATAGACAATTGAGTTATTAATAGCTACATACCAGCAAGCAAAATGTGAAACAATATTTTTAGAATGCTAAGAGGAAATTAAAAAGTCAACCAAGAATCATATAAATAAAAACTATGTTTAATGAGTAAGGGCAAAAAAAGGCCTTTTTTGGAGAGGTGAAAACTGAATTTAATACCAACTGTGATGCTGTGATTTGGTCTTCATTCCTGGCTCCTGGCGCAGAGCTCCTAAATCTCTTGGAATTTCATTAAGTGATAGGAGCAGCTTTTGCTCTAATGAGTAACTCATGGCATCTCTTAGATAGCTTCAGAATGGGGGCGGGGCAGCTGGTCACCAAGAGAGACTAAACTTTTATTAGAAGTTTGAAACTTTCAAACCTCTAGGGTGGGAAGAGGAGCTGAAGATTGAGATAATAATGTATCATACCCCATGTGAGAAAATCTCTATAAAAACCTCTAACAATAAATAATGTTTGGAGAAGTTTTGAATCGGTGAGTGCATTCACATTCTGAATGACACACCCTTACTCCAAGAGGACAGAAGCTCCTAAGCTTGGGACTCTTGTGGACTTGCTTTCTGTACATCTTCATCTGGTTGATCATTTGTATTCTTTATAAGGTCTTTTTGTAATAACCAGAATAGCAAGTAAAGTGTTTTCCTGAATTCTGGTCTATTCTAGCAAATTCTTGAGTCCTGGTGAATTTTTTTCTGGATGTGTTATTGAATTCTGTTTGCTACCATTTTATTGGGGATTTTTGCATCTATTTTCATAAGGGATATTGAGGTCTGTAGTTTTCTCTTTTGGTGTTTTCCTTTTCTGGCTTTGATATCAGGGTAATACTAAATTTATAGAATAAGTTCATGAAGATGCCCTCCTTTTCAATTTTATGTTACATTTTCTGTATTGTGGGTACCAGACCTTCTTTGCAGGTCTGATAGAAGTTAGCTTTGTTTGAATCCATCTGGCCTGGACCTTTTTTTCTTCTTTGGAGGATTTTTATTACTGTTTTAATCTCACTGCTCATTATTGGTGTGTTGAGGATTTCTTTTTCCTCCTGCTTGAGTGTTGGGAGGTTGTACATTTACAGATACTTATCCATTTCCTCTGTGTTCTCCAGTTCATGCATGTAGAGATTGATGTATGATTCATGATGATGCTTTGTATGTCTGCAGTATCAGTTGCAATGCTTCTTTTCCCATTTATATTGAGCTTATTTGAATCCTTTCTCTTCTGTTCTTGGTTAATCTAACAAGAAGTCTGTTGACTTTATTTCTTCAAATAACCAACTTTTTGTTTTGTTAATCTTTTTAATCATTTTTTTGTTTTACAATGAATTCAGTCCCGCTCTGGTCTTCATTATTTCTTCTGCTAGCTTTGGGTTTGCTTTGTTCTTCTTTTTCTAGTTTTATGACATCAGGTTGTACCTGTTTTCTTTTGATTTCCATTTGGGTGGAATATTTTTACATCCTTTTATGGTGAGGTGTGTGCATCCTTGCGGTTTAGATATATTTCCTGAAGACAGCAGATACTTAGGTTGTGTTATTTCATCCATTCAGCCAGCCTATGTCTTTTGAGAGTATTCAGTCTGTTAACGTTATTTGGTAGTGCTAATATGCAAGATATTGTTCTGTTCATCCTGTTGGGTAGTCATCTCTATTGCCTTTTTGTTTGTTTGTTTTTTTGCCTCTTGTTCTATTGTTTTTATAAAAGTTGTACATTTGAGGGCTTTTGGGTGGTGATTATCCGTTGTGCTGATTTGAGCATAATGCTGTTCTGAGTATTTTGTGCAGGCAGGTCTGGTCATGACAAATTCCTTCAATGTTTGCTTTTCTAGAAAAGATTTATTCTATTTTTATTAAATCATAGCTGTGTACATTAATGCAGTTATGGGGTACAGTGTGCTGGTTTTATGTACTGGTTGACAGCCTTCATATCATTTTCCCTCCCCTCTCTCTCCCCTTTCCCCATATTCCTGGGCTATAATTGGGTTATAGCTTTCATATGAAAGCTATAAATTAGTTTCATAATAGGACCGAGTACATTGGATACTTTTTCTTCCATTCCTGAGATACTTTGTTCCATCCATGTAAACATGAAGGAGGTAAAGTCTCCATCTTTCTAGTATATATTCTAGCTCCATCCACGTAAACATGAAGGAGGTAAAGTCTCCATCTTTCTTTAAGGCTGCATAATATTCCATGGTGTACATATACCACAATTTATTGATCCATTCATGG
>NW_003852468.1:3362497-3370624 GCF_000181295.1 Otolemur garnettii | reverse complement strand
TTTCATTTAATTCTGCTCTAATTTTGGATATTTCTTTTTTTCTGCTGGGTTTGGGATTGGAATGTTCTTCCTTTTCCAGTTGCTTGAGAAGTCCCATTAAGTTGTTAAATTCCTCTCTTTCCGTTCTCTTGAGGAAGGCTTGCAGTGCTATAAATTTCCCTCTTAGGATTACCTTTGCATTATCCCAGAGGTTCTGATAATTCATGTCTTCATTATCATTTTGTTCCAAAAATTTGGTAATTTATTTCTTAATCTCGTCTCTGACCCACTTATCATTCAGTATAAGGTTATTTAGCTTCCATGTTTTTATATGAATCTGCAGATTCCTATTGTTACTGAGTTCAACTTTTATTCCATGATGGTCCAAGAAGATGCAAGGAATAATTTCTATTCTTTCAAATTTGCTGAGGTTAGACTTGTGACCAAAGATGTGATCAATTTTGGAGTATGTTCCAAGGGCTGATGAGAAAAATGTGTATTCAGTTTTGTTAGGATGAAATGTTCTGTAGATGTCTGTTAAATCCAAGTGTTTGATGGTTAAGTTTAAATCTAAAATTTCTTTGCTCAGCTTCTTATTGGAGGATCTATCCAGCACTGACAAAGGAGTGTTGAAGTCTCTAACTATGATGGAACTGGAAGAAATCAAGTTGCTCATGTCTGTTAGAGTGTCTCTTATAAATTGAGGTGCATTCTGATTGGGTGCATAAATATTAATAATTGAAATCTCGTCATATTGAATATTACCCTTAACAAGTATAAAGTGACCACCCTTATCCTTGCTTACTTTTGTTGGTTTAAAGTCCATTGTATCTGCAAATAAAATCGCAACACCTGCTTTTTTCTGCTTTCCATTTGCCTGGAATAGAGATGACCATCCCTTCTCCCTGAGTCTATATTTATCTTTTAAGGTAAGATGAGACTCTTGTATGGAGCAGATATCTGGCCTGAGTTTTTGTATCCAGTCAGCCAATCTGTGCTTCTTTAGAGGACAATTTAAGCCATTCACATTAATTGATAATATTTATAAGCCTGGGAAAATTTTGTGTATCAAGTTTTTTGAAAGTTCAGTGGTCATTTTTATTCCTTTCACCACTATGGAAGTTGGAATTTGATCAAAAGTTTCTGCATGAGTTTACTTTTGTGGTGGAGGATTTCACTGGTCATTATGGAGGATATGTCTAAGAATATCCTGGAGTGCTGGTTTAGTTATGGCAAATTTCTTTAACCAGTGAATGTCATTAAAGTATTTAATTTCTCCATCATAAATGAAACTCAATTTAGCTGAGTTAAAGTATTTAATTTCAATTTAGCTGTCAATTAAAGTATTTAATTTCTCCATCATAAATGAAACGCAAATTTATCCTGATACAGGATTCTGGGTTGAAAGTTATTTTGTTTTAGGAGGTTAAACATCATTGACCACCCTCTTCTAGCCTGAAACTTTTCAGCAGAGACATCTGCAGTCATTCTAATATTCTTCCCCTTGTAGGTTGTGGTTTTCTTACGTCTGGCTGCTTCAGAATTTTCTCCTTCATATTAACTTTAGTGAAGTTAATTATGATATGCCTGGGGGATGTCTGATTTGGGTTGAGTCGTGCTGGAGTTCTGAAACTTTCTACTATGTGAATTTCAGAATCTCGTGGCATGTGTGGAAGAAGAATTGCCAGAATCTCATGGCATTCTCTTTTATAATTTCATGAAGAAAAGCCTCTGTGTTTAGTGAAGCAACTTCGTCACCTTCAGGGATGCCTGTAAGGTGAATACTAGTTTTCTTTGAATTATCTCAGAGCTCTGAGGGAATGATATGTTTTTACTCTCCATTTCTCTTCTTCTTTGAGCACATTGGAGTGTTCAAAAGCTTTGTCTTCAATGTCAGAAATTGTTTCTTCTGCCTACTCCATTCTGCTACTGAGAGACTCTACTGTATTTCTCAGATCTTTGAGGGCTGCAAATTCTTGTCTCAATGTGCCAAAATCTTTGGTGATTTTGTCTTTGAGTTCATTGAATTCTTGAGAGAAATTTTGAAATACTCCTTGAATTTCTAATTCCAACTTTGCCTCTATTCTATTAATCTTATTTGCAATCCAACTTCTGAACTTGATTTCTGACATCTCAACCATCTGTTTATGGATGGAATCTTCAATTGCATCTGCCATATCCTTCCAGGGGTGGGGGGGGTTGATCTACTCTGGTTATTCATGTTACTGGAGTTTTTCCGCTGATTCCACCCAATGCTTATTTTATACCATTTGGCTAGATGAGTAGATAAGGAGAAGTTGGCTTGGGGGCTCCAGGAGTAGTGATTAACTAGCCCTTTGCCCAAAGGCTGGGACTGGTGTCTGTACCTTTTCCCCTAGAGCTTTTCCAGGGACCTGTATAGTGCTATGGCCTGAGAAACTGGGAGCCTGCTTGGTGTGGTGGGGCTAAATGGCTCTGTCTTGTTTTCAGCTGCTCTCTGTTCTACCCTAGTAAATCATTTACTCTGGGTTGAAATCTCAGCTGTGGAGACATTGAGTCACCCTGCCCCTGACAGGCAACTATTGGGAAAGGAAAATCAAGCCTTCCCACAATCACACACCCTGGGTGCCACTTTGGATAGTACTCGGGTGATTGGCCCAGTTCAAGAGGTTCAAATCAATTGTCCCTGTCAGCACTGGTCTCAGATGTGGGAGTCAAAAAGTCTCTGGCAACTAGATAGTAGGAATCTGCTGGCAGCTCAAGTATGACGCTCTCTGGTGCTCCATGAAGTCAGAAGGACCAACCCAGGAAATAAATTAGTCTGGGAAGGTTGATGCCTTCTTCCCCACCTTGCACCTCTGTCATACCCAGTCACTGGTAACCCCACAGGGCTGTGACCCAGTTCCCCCCAATGAGCAGATACTCTCAGGGGTTTGTACCTGCCGGAGTCAGAGGGAGATCTATGTCTCCTGAGCCAGGCCACCACTCTCTGCCACTATCCAGAAGGGGGAGGTGAGACCTGACAACCTCAGGTGCTTAACGGAGGCTGGGGCAGTTCACTCAGTTCCAGCCCCATCCCTGATTGATGTTGCTGGCAGAACAGAACATCTTCACAGAATTTGTTTCTGTCCCAGCTATATTCCTCTGCAAATCAGATGCTGCTTGAGGTGACAGAAACTAAGACTCAGCTCCAGGCAGCGGCAAGCAGTTAAAGCTCACACTCAACTGTCAGTTCCAACCTCTGCCTGCCTGCCTTTGCCTCATCTATGATCCCCTGAGGGCCAGGTGCATCTTAGCTTCAGTAAAGCAGTCCTCTGGTTCAGCCCTGCCCTGGGAGTCTGCTGGCTCTGCATGTATTCTAGTCTCCATGCTCTGCCCAGGATGCTACCCCTTCAGGCCTTCCCTGTACTCATGGGGCCTGTGCTTTGGATCCGTCCACCAGTGGCTGTCACCGGAGAAGATGCCTAGCTTCCTCTGGTTGCCCAGACAGACAGTGTGTGTCTGTCCGGAATAGCCCCAGGGTTATGAGCCTTATTGTCCCCCACCACTGTGGCTGCTGCTCTGCACCTCAGGGGACCACCGCTCCTATATGGTTCCCTCTCAGCTGACCATCTTCTCCTTACTCCCATGCCACTGAATCAGTACAGACCAGCAAAAGCCCTGGCTCTGTCCACACTTCTCAAGAAGATGCCCAAGAATCTGGACTCCATGGGAGACAGGCTTCTAAACCTTGGGGTGAGAGTGGAGGGGGGTGCTGGGAGTTCAGAATTGCAGGTAGATAATATATACAGTTTTATACAGTTTTATGCCTGGCAGGAGAGTGCCATGGCACCCTAGTAGGGGTAGGAGGTCCAGTTTTTAGAGGGTTTCTCCCATGGGATAGAATGGGAGGATGTTTGAACTCTGCTTGCTTGTTTGTATGGCATTAACTGTGGGCCCTTCTCATGGGAGAGGGGATTCCTGTCTGCTTGGCAATGAATTTAGTACCTTTTGTTTGTATCCTTGGGGTCGCAGCTCACCTAGGCAGGGTTGATGTGCTTTCTTCAACCTTCTCTCTTGGCTCATCTCCAAACCATTGGCTTACTTGCTAAACTTCTGTCTTTTAACTCTCCTTCTGGACAGGAGCCTCTGTGGAAAGCTGGTTGCAGTCTGCCATCTTGCCTCTGCCCTGTATAAAAGATTTAATATCTCCATTGATTAAGAAACTTAGTTTTGCAGCTACGAATTCTAGACTTCCAGTTGTTCTATTTAAGTTAATTGAAGATGGGACCCCAATTCCTTCTGACTTGCAAGATTTCCACGGAGAATTCTGCAGTTAGTCTAATGCTTTGCAGGTTATCTGATGCTTTCATCTTGCTGCTTACAGAATTTTCTCCTCCATTTTTTGACTTTGGTCAGGTTGATTATTATGTGTCTTGGAGATGGCCAGTTTTCTGTGAATCTTTCTTGTTTTGATACCCTCCTTGGATGGGTATGTCTGAGTTTTTGGTGATACCAGGGAAGTTTTCCTCAATAATTTTCTAAAATAGGCTTTCTCTGCTTTAACTCTTTCTCGTCCCTCAGAGATACCTACAATTCACTGTTATTTCACTTCACATAGTCTGATATTTCAGTGATTGGTTGGATTGTTTTTTTCTTGAGACAGAGTCTCATTAAGTCGACCTTGGCAGGGTCGCAGCAACCTCACAGTTTGCAGCAACCTCAAACTCTTGGGCTTAAGAGATTCTCTTGCCTTAGCCGCCCAGTAGCTGGGACTACAGGCACCTGCTATAATGCCTGCCTATTTTGTTGTTGTTGTTGTTGTCATTGTTGTTTAGCAGGCCTGAGCTGGGTTTGAACCTGCCAGCCCTGGTGCATGTGGCTGGCACCCTAACCACTGAGCTATGGACACCAAGCAAAGTTGGACTTTTTCATGGTCTTCTCTCTTTGAACGATGGGTTATCTTGAGAGTCTTGTCTTCAGGTTTTCAGATTCTTTCTTCTTCTTAGTTTAGCCTGTTGTCAAAGCTTTCTACTATCTTTTGAAAGTCCCTAAATGGCCTTTTCATTACTTTAAGTTCTATTAATCCTTTCCTTTGTTTTCTTTCTCTCTAGTGATTTTTTTTTCTCTTTGATTTCCTGAGTTTTTTTTTTTTTTTTTGGCCATCCATATTTGAATTCTATTTCTGTCATTTTGGCAATTTCCTTTTGGCTGCAGTTCATTACTATAGCTCCATTATGCTGCCTTGGTATTGTCAAAGTAATTAATATTTTATTTTTTTCATGTTCTCAGGGTTATTTTGCTTGTTTCTTCTAATCTGGATATTCTCTTATTTCTGAGTTAATAGGATTGCAGTTCACTTGTTCTCCTTTGCTGGGGACTCTCTCTAACCAACTCCAGGGTGATGGGTACTCATGGCTGGGGTTCCTCAGTGAAGTGTTAGACCTTGGGGAGGTTTTGTCTGTCCAGAAGTTGTGGTGGGGACTCATTGGTGGGGTATGGAGTCCAGTCTCAGTGGTGCAGTTGTAGGCCTAGTGTGAGTCCTGGAGTTACAAGGGCAGAGACTTGAACTCAGGCACATCAAGAGCCTCAGAGCTGGCTCTGGAGATTTGGGGGCAGAACCACCAACATGAAGACAGCTGATGTCCAGGAGTGCAGGCAAGGGTTTGTTTCAGTGACCTAAGGTCCATGTATGGGGCCAGAATTGCTGGTAAGCCAAGATTCTCCTCCCACATTTAGGAAAAACTGAGGCAGTTGTCCCAGGCTTCCCAAGTGTTACCTGTGGCATTTAGCTCTCCTCTGTTTAGCTCCCATACCAGTGATGTAAAGGCTACTGCTAGAAGGCAGGATCGCAAGCAGACCTGGCACCATGTGTCATAGCCATCAGGATGGTGTCAGCTGCACACACTTTGGATTGATAGGTACA
The DNA here is from genome assembly GCF_000181295.1 of Otolemur garnettii. Taxonomy (NCBI): domain Eukaryota; kingdom Metazoa; phylum Chordata; class Mammalia; order Primates; family Galagidae; genus Otolemur; species Otolemur garnettii. The sequence continues at coordinate 3,364,761 of NW_003852468.1, read as the reverse complement.
AGATCTCTGCTATACCTTATCTCTCATAGAGTGTCTCTGCACAGACTCTGAGCAGCACCCTGATATGTCCAGAGGTCTGCAGCAGAAGACAGAGATGGGTACTTAGGATTGGGGGTCCTCAGGGAAATGTTAGACACTCAGGTGTTATGATGCCACTGGCTGGGATTTTCCCTTCCAGGAGAGCCTCTGAGCCTGACATCATGGGTATGAGCCTTGGCAGGGTTATAAGATCATTTTGCTGCTTCTATAGAAAGCCACTGGGAGGAAGTTCAAGGCTGGGTCAACTAACCAGGAAGATTGCTTAGAAAGAAGGGGCTGCAATTTCCCTACTGGCTGTGAGAAGTGAGCTCTCCCTTCCTGTGTTGTTACACTTGCCCTCAGAATGTGCCTAGAAATGGGTGCCTGAAAGTGCCACTCTCAGTTGCTATGCCACTGCAGCCTGGGATCTTCTCTGTTACAGGACTCACTCTGGTCCAACAGCACAGCTTTCCTGTGGGAGGAATGGTGGTATCCCAGATTGCCATGTCTCGGACCCCCAAAGTCTTCTCTCATCAGTTCTGCCCATGTGTGCTCCCTTTCCTCCTGAGTCCAGCTCCCAAATCTCCCGTTGTTTTCCCTAGCTGCTTGAGTCCTGGGGGCACGGTATCCACCTAGCCTGCATGTCTTACCCAACTCCAGGAAATGCTCATAGACAGAGAGGTCCTATGTTGGGCACCCTTGGTCCACTGAATGCCCTCAAGGGGAAAGATATGGATCCCACTTGGTGTGGAAACTTCAGACTTGAGGATGCACCAGTTGGGAGAGAGACTTGCTCACCAAATTCTCAGCTCAAATTTCTCTCCCAGTTGTAATGGGTGTGGAAGGATAATTGTCTTAATAGAAGAAAGCCTGCTTTCTGGCCTCTTGGGTCCCTCTCCTTGGAGGGAAACCCTGCATGGACTCTTCAATCTCCATGATTGTACACGTCTCCCCATAATTATGCCATTGCTGAAGTGCTTGGGATTGCAAGGGTGGAAAAGCTTCTAAGTAACTTGATAGCCCACTGATCATTGAAGCAGCATGGGAAGGTAAAAGTGATCCCTCTTACCCTGTCTCTGAGCTCTGAGCTTCTCTGGGTTTGACCCTCACTAATATCTCCCCCTCCTTTCCTTCTCTGCTTCACAATTTTCTTCTGTGAGGTTCACAGGAGGCTCCAGTACTTCTTCCAATACTTCACTACTTGAGTGGTGTCCTTTCTTCCCTCTCCTTTATCTGAAACTTTCCCTTCCCCCTGGGACACTCTGGTATGCAACGTCTCTAGTCAGTCATCTTGTCTCCCTCCTTGGTTTTAAGGGCTCTTTCTATGAAATAATAAGTATGTGAGATAATGCATATGTTAATTAACTTTATTTAGTCATTCTATATTTATACATAATTCAAAACATCATGCTGCACACCAAAAGTATATGTAATTTTTATCTCTCCATAAAAAGGAAGAAAAAATAAAAAAGCCAACATTACCTTAAAACCATTTAAAAAAAAATCTATAATGGGCATAACGATGTTCCAAGTATCTTATTAAAAATTAAAATTGCTAGGGTGAACTCTTAGAGAGTCCAGTTAAGATGGAATAAAAGAATTTAAATTTTATTAAGTGCTTCTTCCCACCAGACACCAAAGACAGTTATGATACATGTGGTATATGGGCTAGGACTAAACTTCAGCAAATATTGAACAAAGTTTGTTACAGAAATATAGAGGTAATATATGTTAAATTGATGTGTATAATTCCATATATCAACAAAATAAAGAAAACTAAAAAATACTAGTTTCAGTACCAATAGACATTTAAAAAATAAATTTAGCAGCACTTAACAGTAAACTTACAGATATGTCATGTAATTATCTTAACATTAAGATCCAGAAACCAAGGAGACTCACTAAAATTAATCAACTTTGTTTCAAGGTTTATTGCCTAGTGATGTGGTTGGGGGAATTGGCTCTTGTTTGCCAAATATTAAACCTTATAACAAAGCTACTGTAATTAAAATAGCATGGTATATGCACAGGAATAATTAAATTGGTGACTGAAACAGAATACAACATTCAAAATGGGTTCAAAGAATAAATGAGTACTTAATCTGTGAACTAGTCAACATCCAAATTCAGTGCGATTCATGTTATTTAATTAAAAGGTACTAGCAAGTAACAGCCCATCTAGATGAAGAAAAAGTAAGACCTTTACATCATACTATAAAAAAATAAATTTCAGATAAATAACTGAA
>NW_003852468.1:3342699-3362467 GCF_000181295.1 Otolemur garnettii | reverse complement strand
TATATATATATAAAAAACCTAACAGTGAAATGAATCTGATAGAATCAAGAATATAGAAGCCCTGAAACCATAATGGAAAAGAATAACATATCTTTTAAAACTTCTTTTAAATCAGCCATTACATAATATGGAAAGAGAACTCCTAGGTGACTAGCTAAATGAATTAAATCAAATACTCCACCAGGTCAAGAAACAGATTACCACCAGCTTCCTAGAAACCATTTTCATATGGTTTCCCAGTCCTATCATCTCCCACTGCTCTAAAGGCAAACACTGTCCTGTTTTGTAACATTTAACTTAGTTTTGTCTGTTTTTAAATTTTACATAAATGAAATTCTGCATTCACATACATACACAGACACACATACACACAGATGTATATGCATTCTTTGGACTCTTCTTTTGCTTATCATGATTGATGTTTGCAAAATTCATCCAAATTTTGAGTCTTGCTATAGACTCATTCATTTCTAGAGCTTCTCAGTGTTTCACTATACAACTAAACCACACTATCATCATTCTGATGAATATTTGAATTGCTTCTAGTTTTGAGGAATTAAAAGTAATGCTGCAAGAAAAATTTTGTCCATGTATGTTCGTGCATACATTTCTACTAGGTATATATGGAGGAGTGCAATTGCTGGGTTAAAGTGAAAGGGTATACTTAACTTTAGGAGATACATCTAGTTTTCCAAAGTGGACTACCAATTCTTACTTCAATTGGCTGTTCACTAGAATTCATTTTACTTTACAGCCTTGCCAAATTTTATTATATTAGTGATAAATCATTTAAAATTTAAAATTTTGGCTAAGGACAGGTGCAGTGGCTCACACCTGTAATCCTAGCACTCTGGGAGAACAAGGCAGATGGATCTCTTGAGCCCAGAAGTTTGAGACCAGCCTGAGCAAGAGTGAGACCTCCCCCATCTCTACTAAAAATGAAAAACTGAGGCAAGAGGATCACTTGAGCCCAAGGGTTTGAAGTTGCTGGGAGCTAAGACACCATGGCACTCTACTGAGGACAAAAAAGTGAGATTATGTCTCAAAAAAAAAATATTTTGGCTAAGAATGGTAAATTTGACCACATAAAAATTATACACTTCTGTATCAATATAAATGTAAACTATCTTTATTAAGAAGAAAATTGTTGAGTAAATTATTGTGAATCCAAGTAATGGAAAAGTAGCAAAACAGATTGAGGTACCTCACAGACCTCTTATTTTAAGGGCATTAATACCGTTCTTGATCATCCCACCCTCATAACAGAATTATCTCCCAAAGGTACCACCTCCAAGTGCCACTAGATTGGGCATTATATTTTAACGCATAAAATTTGGGAGGACATAAACATATGTTCATAACAGTTGCCAAAAGAAAGAAACCACACAGCTGATTAAAAAAGCAAACCAAAGCTAACCCATAAACACACAACTGAACAAAAACTCTCTTGATATTTGTGCATATGATATCTTGATATTTGTACACATATGCACAAATATCAATATCATATACAATATCATATGTATGAGTATAGAACATATTCAATTTTTAATATTTCTTAATATTTCTTAATATTTAACCCATAAACACACAACTGAACAAAATCTCTCTTGATATTTGTGCATATGTACACATATGCACAGATATCAATATCATATACAATATCATATGTATGAGTATAGAACATATTCAATTTTTAATGTTTCTTATCTCAGGGGCTTAGAACAGCCAGAGTAATTGTGATTTATTATAAAAGCATATATTACCCTTATATCTAAAAATTCCAAATAAAATGTGCAAACCAAAATACTACCTGTGACAAAGATAATAAAGCAAGTCTGATGACCTGGATTGTGGATATATAAAAATGAGTAAGACAGAGTTTCTGTTAAAAGCCTATCATGTGGAGTAGGAGAGAACTTGATAGGGAGACCATACTTTCACTGAAGATTCAATTATCCCTGAGGGTTTAGCAAAAAAGGTCATTTCCTGTTATATCACACAAACTGTCTATCACAAGATAATTTTGGATTTCCTTGGATTACCTTCAGAGAGCCTTCTAAAATGAAAGGAATTTTCTCCTTCTCTTTTTCTTTTTCTTGATCTGGTATCTCTGTTTTGCTACTTCCTTTGTTACCTATAACCAGAGAAAATTAAACTTTTTAGTAATTCTCTTAAATAAGGTGCCATTGAAGGACCAAATCTCTGGATTAGAGGAAATTTCAAAGGCTCTCAAGTTCAATTTTCCATTTATTCTTTTCTAAATTTTCTCTTGCCATCTCCAGAGTGGACATCTGAAGTGGGACTAAACTGCTTCAGTGGTGAGGATTTCAGTCTCTGGAGATAGTGCACCTCATTCTCGGTGTGCTTTTATTGAACTGAGATCTCTCTTTCTAAACTTCTCACCTAATAAATATCACTTTAGTGCTTTAAAGCCACACACAACAAATCTAATTTTCCTTTCCAATACCGAAGCCTCTATAGTCATTCTATTTTGAAAGTTTACATCTTTTTGGACTTGAGCAGCATCAAACTGAATGTAATAATTACCAGATGCATTCTAATCCCAGACTGACCATTTTCTGAATGTTCATAGGCATGTAAATATGAAACTTTTGGTCTAGTCAGTAGAATTATAAAGAAAAGGCATTCAGTTCACAGTTTTTCCTGCCAATAGGCAAGTACAGCCCTACACAGGCATGTTAGAGGGAAGACTTACCTTTCTTTTTTAATATAGTCCCATCCATTTTTTTATATTTGGTGCTCTCCTCCTGGGTCCTCCATCAGGAGGAAGACTAAGTGGATGGATTTGGTGGATATGGTAAATGATTCACCAAGTTGGTTTATAAGTTTTACTTTAGAATAACACCCTCTGCCAATTTCTCTGGTAATTTGTAGAGGTTTTAAGAATTTCAGAAATTCTATAGCTTTGTTTCCTCATGAGAAATCCCTCTTAAAGTTGGCTATCATAGACAATGAATACTGTTAACGGGGAATCCATTTCCTTTGCACACATTCAATGAAATAGCCTTACTTTGCAGATAAATTACCTAATTGTTTCTCTTCTTTATCAAGCATCCTTCTAAAGTTCTACTTTATACTGTCACCCTCTTTTCCCTCCCCCCCACAGCCTCCAAGCCACAGACATTAACAACAAAGGTATCTATTAGTCCAAGATTCCATCAAGTGCCTGCCACAGGTCTCCAAAAATCTCTTTTTTGGGGCAGTGCCTGTGGCTCAAAGGAGTGGAGCGCCAGCCCCATATGCTGGAGGCTGGAGGTGGCAGGTTCAAACCCCGCCCCAGCTAAAAACTGCAAAAGATAAACAAACAAACTCTTATTCTTGTATCTCTAGATTCCCACCCCCAGTTAGTCTTGGGGCCCTCCTGTTCACTGTTCTAAGGAAGGTCTCGTTTTAATATTATTTTTGAAATTTATAATTATTTTAATAGAGACCAACTAACTGAAATCTCCTCATATCCTACGACTCTTACAATGAAAACATTTGACATTACTCATGTAATGTGACATGTAACACTTTTTTAAAAAAAAGGCGCAAACCTCACCTCCAAAAATAGGTAGACATTGTGGCAGGTGCCTGTAGTCCCAGCTATGTGGGAGGCTGAACAAAGAAAATGGCTTGAGCCCAGGAGTTAGAGGTTGCTGTGAACTATGACACCATGACACTCTACTGAGGGCAACAAAGTGAGACTCTGTCTCAAAAAAAAAAAATGTGTACACTCTTATTTATTTTGATAATTTTGCTTTTGTAAATTTAAAATGTTTAATTATTATGGGTATATAATAGCTGTGTATATTTATAAGGTACATGTGATGTTTTGATACAGGCATACAGTATGAATTAATCAAATAAGGGTAATTTGTGTTATTCAGCATCTCAAACCTTTACCATTTCCTTCTGTTAGGAACATTTCGGTTCTATGCTTTTAGTTATTTTAAAGTACACACTAACTTACTGCTGATTATTGTCACTTTGTACTATCAAATATTGGTCATTCTACCTAGCTGTCTAGCTATATTTTTGTCCCCATTAACCATCCCCACTTTATCTCACATCTACCACAACCCTTCTCAGCCTCTGGTAACCACTTTCTACTCTCCAGCTCCATAAGATCAAGTGTTTTTAATATTTAGCTCCCACATATGAGTGAGAACATGTGAGATTTGTCTTTCTGTGTTTGACTTATATCACTTAACATAATGCTCTCCAGTTCCTTCCATGTTGTTGCAAATGGCAGATTTCTGCTCTTTTTGTGGCTAACATTCCATTGTGCATATGTGCCACAATTTCTCCATCCATTCATCTGCTGATGGACACTTAGGTTTATTCCATATCTTGGCTATTGTGAATAGTGCTGCAATAAAGGTGAGGTGTAGACCCCTTTTTGGTACATTGATTGCCCCTCCCTTGCATATTTACCCAGCAGCAGTATACACTGTCAGATGGTAGTTCTAGCTTTAGTTTTTGAGGAACATCATAATGTCCTCCATAGTGCTTGCACTAATCTACATTCCCACCAACAGTGGACAAAGGCTTCCCTTTCTCAACATCCTCTCCAGCATTCGTTATCATCTGTCTTTTTGATAAAAGCCATTTTAACTGGGGTAAGATGATATCTCATTATAGTTTTAACTTGCCTTTCTCCAATGATTAATGATATTGAGCATTTTTTCCTAAACTTATTGGCTATTAGTGTGTCTTCTTTTGAGAAATAATGTTTATTCAGATCCTTAGTCCATTTTTAATTGGAATATTTGATTTTTTCCCCCTAATGAGTTGCTGATTTTTCCCCCTATTGAGCTCCTTATATACATACTCTAATTACTAATTCCTTGTCAGATGGGTAGTTTGTGAATATTTTCTCCCATTCTGTGAATTGTCTCTTCCATTTATTGTTTCTGTTGCTGTGCAGAAACTTTTTAGCTTGATATAACCCCATTTGTCCCATTTTGCTTTGGTTGTCTGTGTTTTAGAGCTATTATACAACAAATCCTTGCCCACACCAGAAGCATTTCTCCAATGTTTGATTTTTAGTAGTTGCATAGTTTCAGGACTTATAATTAAGCCTTTAATCCATTTTGATTTGATTTTTTTGTAGATGGTGAGAGATAAGGGTCTAGTGTTATTCTTCTAGATATGTATATCTAGTTTTTCTAGCACTATTTACTGAAGAGACAGTCCTTTCCTCTCTGTATGTTCTTGACATCTTTGTTGAAAATCAGTTCACTATAGATGTGTGGATTTATTTCTGAATTCTCTATTCTGTTTCATTGGTCTATGTGCCTGTGTTTATGCCATTAGCATGCTGTTTTGGTTACTACAGCTTTATAGTATTAACACATAACATTTAATATGCATGACGATCAAATCTTCCAGATTTGACAGGAAATGAGGTCAATATAAGGCAAATACTCTATTATCCCACTCAGGTACAATTTCATCACATTTGGAATGCAGCTATTCTACTTATTAAAGAAAGTGAAGAGGCACAAGAGTTTGGTGGGTAACTTTTTAATGTTAAAATACAGTATTGATTAAATTAAAATAGGAGTAAATTCTTGAATTTTAAGTATAAGTTGAATTGGTTACTTACTTTTAGATTTTTTAGGGGAAAAAATTTTGCTAGCAGAAGACATTTTGGCAGTAGGAGTTTTCAAATCCACGTCAGGCCTACTCCTATTGAGTTCCTCAGCCATTTTCATTTCCTGATACCTGGCTTCTTCTTTTATGATCCAGTCTTGAATAGATTGGGCAACAAGTTCCAAATAATTCCTTAAGAAAACAAAGAAGAGCAGAAGATATTTGAGTTACTACAAAATCAATAAATACTTAAGGTACAGATTGTGCAAAATAACTTTTCAAAAATAAACTGATTCTGAACTGTCCATGTAACAAATTTAATGAACTTGCGTGTACCCTAGATGTATTTTGTATAAAGTAGTCAAACAAATACCCTGTGGCATATAAGAAACACCGAACTTTATTCACAGTTAAAGGCATGTAAATTTCCATACAAGTGAAGGATTAATAAGTTTGATAATACCAACGGTTAATGACAGTTTGAAGAGATAGTCACTTCACTACTGTCAGCTGGACAGTAATACATATATTACTTTTTTACAATTTTATAGTACATTACAACTTTTTAAATCACCAGCTAACTGACCTACTAGATTAGCTAAATCATTCTAGCCTTGCTATAAAACTCACTGGCCTTGTGTGTATCTATATCTTAAGTGGTGTTCCTTAAGCTGCTTATGCGTTTATGTTCACATCAGCAATTTGTTGCTTACAAAGAGTAAGTCATATTTGTTCTCAAACTTCTGTATACTATTTATACTGATTAATTATTTTTAAATCAAATGTTATGTACATTTATAACATATGAATGCCCCAAAGAGATGAATGTCAAAAGAGATTTATGTCTAGGGTGGTAAGGTGAAAGATTTTGATTTAATAATCAAAATTATTTATTGTCAAATTATGTGACAGTGAGGCCTAACATTTTGAAAACATGAAGCTGCATTATATACTCAGTTTGCTTCACAGTTTTCTTTAATTTCTGATCCTCTTGGAAGAAATCAACTAAAAATTGTAGACTCTGAGTTTTGAGTACTCAGCATCTTCACTGAGAGGGTACAAGATATCTCAAGCTCAATATGTCCCCAGATGAACTCCTGATCTTCTCCTCTAAACTGTGGCATCAAAGTTCTTTGGCATTTTAGCTGATGGCAAATTTACCTTTTCCGCTGCGTAAGCCAAGTAACTCAGGTGCTGCCCCTGAATACTCTGATGTCCTTATATTCTTTTTCCAAACTATCAGGAAATCTGTATATCTCAAATCATTTAAAAATAATATTTAAAATAAGTGTTTATACTATATTAAAAATATAATCACTCCTCACCCCCGTTACTGCTATTGCCCTGACCTGAGCCACTACCTCCTCACTAGGACTGTTACAGTAGCTTCCAACTGGCCTCCCTGCTTCCACCCTTGGCCTCTTTCAGTCTATCCTCAACATAACAACTAGGCTGACCCTTTTATTTTGTATTTATTTTTTTCAGGAAGGTACAATGTGCTGGCTTTATATGTAATTTGAAATATTTTCATCAAACTGGTTAACATAGCCCTCATGGCATTTTCTTGTGTTAAGACATTTATATCCTACATTTAGAAAGATTCACATGTACCCTTGTAAGATGTCTTTTTTCTGCTTAGCAGCTTCTAATTAATCTGCCATTTCAAATAAAAATCACAACAGTTATAAGTGACAATGTGGGACATAGATCATGTATATAGGCAAATCAGTATTCCTGAAGAAAATAAGGAATAAGCATAAAATGATGATTCAGGAAGTTTACCACTTATAGATACTTTTTGAAAAATTTACTCACAAATGTATTCTGGCTGCATCAAAAAATATCAGAGAAAGATGATGACATTGGATATAGATAAAAGGGTCAAGAAAAAAAGCAATACAATTCACAATTAATTTAAACAATTATGCTACTTATTTGTGATTAAAAACAATTACTTAAAAATTGGAAACAACATTTCTAGGCAATTTCAAAGTGGGAAATAGTGGTTTTGTCAGAGGTAAATGAAAGTATGCTAAAATTTCTAAATACTGTTTGTAAAATGCTATTAATATCACTAACTCAGATATGATATAAAAATGTTTAAATTTGTGATTCAAAGGATAAGTATAACATCTAGAAGAATGTAAATACAATTATAACTTAAAAAAAATCCCACACCAAGAATTCAGTAAAAATACTCAATCTAACAAAAGGAAGGAAAGAGATTAACACTAAAATAGAAACATGTTTATAAAATTAAATTGTAAGAATGAAGCTGAACATATCAATAAAAATAAGTGATTGGATTAAATTCTTTAAAATTTTAAATCCTTATAGTTATGATTATTAAAATCCTTTAAAAGATGGAGGCTATTAGAGTGACTAAAAAAATACAAGGTATTATTTATAATAACTGAAGAGAAGTCAGAGTATACAAAGCACTGTTTAAAAGAGAGTGGACTGGGAGGCTACGGAGGGTGGATTGCTGGAGTTCAGCTATTCAAGACCAGCCTGAGTAAGAGTGAGACCCCATCTCCATTAAAAGCAGAAATACCCACAGCAATGGAGTAAGACTTTGTCCCCCTTCAACTATAACAATAACAAAAAACTCAAAGAAAAAGTGAAAAAGTAAAATTAGTTCCTTGAAATGAGAGAGAGAAAGAGAGACAGAGAGACCCCTATAAAAAAATGATGCAGAAAAATAAGTTTGGCAAATGGCTAAATAAGAAACCAAAAGTCTGGGTCTTTGATGACTTTTTTAAATAGTTGCACTATCCTAAGGCGCTGCCCAAGTCTAGATTTCTTGCTACAGGAGAAAAATAATCCCCTTATTAGTTTAACCACTGTATTCAACTTTCCATTAATATAGTAAAATGCAATTCCTCACTGACATGTGTAAAATGATTAGGAAATTTTTACCAGTAAATTCTTACATAAATAGGTCTGCCCAACAATATAGCAAACACAGTTAAAAAGTATACAGGAAGCATAGAAGGAAATTTAGTCAGATTGATAAAAGTTGCCCATTAAGAAGGATGCTTCTACAAACACAGACTCAAAAATAAATTTACACACACACATGCGCACACACATATTACATATATAGAATAGAAAGTAACACATCCTTTTTAGAAACAGACATTTATCATGAGAATACTCTGTTCAGTTTTTATGCAAACAGACTGGAAAATCTAGATGTCAAGCATGATTCCCTAGAAAGACAGAAATTACTAAACTGATTGAACTCAATCTTCTCCAGGAGACGAACAGAAAAGGTTGTAGACAACTAATTCTTCATCCCTTTGCATTGCCACCTCTTTCCTTGGGTGGTTTTGCCTAGCCCCAACCACTGCCTCAAAGTGATTTTCCATGGGAAGAGTTAGTTCTTGTGAAAGTGGATAAAGTACCATAGTATATAAACTACCATATTTGTGAATAAAGGGTTAGCAATAGAGCCTTGAAAATGACCTTGCAGTCTCACTCCTGATAGGATCATTTGTTATCTTGAAATAATCAAGTTAATATAAACATTGGTATGTTTTGACTGCCTTGTTTTCTTTGAAATCCCGGATCTGCAGGCTTGCACCTGCAAGAGGCAACCAAGAGTTGACATGCAGTTTTGGGTGGGAAACTAAGGCTGTGAAGAGGACCTATGTGGTTCCTTGGTCCTCATCATCAGCAGCCACACACACCCAGCATGGGGGCAGGGAAGTCAAGAAAACAGCATACTGGAGCATCTGCTGAGTCTCCTGCTGAGAAGACGCTGGTCATGCTGTGTTCTGCTCTGTATTCTTGTATAAAGTTAAGTAGAGCAGTGGATTAAAGTCCATTGCATTGTGTAAATGTGTATCTGTAACCATTCTACTGCTGGAGCACCAAGGTCATTAAAGAAATGCTAATTGCCAATTTATTTCATGAGGCTACTATAACATTGATACACCTCTGAGAGATATATTTTATGCATTTGGGATAATAGTATAAAAATCACTGAGAAGTAAATTAAGAAGTACACTGTATAAGATAGATGACTGAGAGATGTAAATGTGATATATAAGTGATTTATCTATTTTAATGGATTATAAAGTATACATAATAAGTCAACATGCTGGCTTTTATTACTTAATTCATGATAATTCAAAGCAAAGTGTTACTAAAATTTTTATCAATGAGATGAAGAGTGGGAAGAGGCAGGGTTTGCAATTGATGAAAGTGTATGTGTGCATATTTAACCTTATGATTTGGTATTCTAATTTTTTTCTAGGTTCTCTATCACTTTTGTTTCTAAGATCAATTGTATTTTTTCTTTTTTAAACACTGCATTTTCTAACAATTTATTATGGCACAGAGAAATGCAAATAAAAATATAACTTCAATGTGTAACTTCTCCTATTAATATTTATTCTATAGATTGCTTTGGGATTTTCCTGTTTAGATAATAATCTCAACCATCAATAATTACATTTTCATCTCTTCAATACTTACACATTAAAGTTATGTTTATTAAATTACTGTGCTAGTTTAGACTTTCACTGAATATTGCTCAGATAGGTGTTAGTGGTCATCTCTGTTGTGTTTTTATTACAGAACATGTTTCCAGCATTTCCCAATTAAGAATGATGTTTACCTGTTAACATCTTCAAAGGCATCCAGAAGACAATGAGATAATTATCTTTTAATGTGCGAGAAGAAATTAACTATCAATCAAGAAATGTATACTGAGCCAAATTATTTTTTATGAACAAAACTAAAATGCAGACATTGCCAACACACTGATTTTATCACCAAAGGTCTTCACTATGGGAATTTCTAGAGCCTGTATTTCAGGATGAAAAAGAAACAAAAATTTTATTTCTGATACATGTATGACTTTATTCTTGATAATAATTATTCATGCCTTTTTGGTGATTAACGTTTCATATAAGATTTATCAACTTTCACAAACATTGGTTATAAAAACAAATGAAATAAACTATCTAAATTTTGAGCTGAAAAATCAGAATAGAAATGAAGATTTATACTACAATGATATAAAATGTGGAATGGGGATTTCATATATGAAAGAAATCTTTTGTACTTGTATTATTTGGGTAGAAGGTAAAGGCACTGATTTTAGACTTTGTTAACTTAAAAATGCATACGCTTCATTTTGGGTTTTCTTGTTTGTGTGTTTATTTTTAAACATTTTTCTTTTTTTCAGTTTTTGTCCTGGGCCAGGTTTGAGCCCACCACCTCTGGTAGATGGGCCTGGCACCCTACTCCTTGAGCCACGGGCACCACCTCTTGTTGTGTTTTTTGGTTACAAATCTAAGAAATCATTGCTAAGACCAATGTAAAGGTTTTATGTTAAAATTTATGTGAACATAAAGTTTTTATGTTAAAATTCATTTTGATTTGATTTTTGTATTGATTTAAGACAGAAATCCAATTTCTTTTGTTTTTCAATTGACAAATAAAAATTCTATACTTCATGAAGTACAAGTTTTGAAACATGTATACATTGTGGAATGGCTAAATTGAATTAATTAACATATGCATTATCTCATATAACTTTTTTACGGTGTGAAAGCTTACAATTAGAAATCCAATTTCATTCTTTTGCATTTGACTGTTCAGTTTTCTGACTATCATTTGTTGAAGAGACTATCTTTTTCCCCATTTTATGTTCTTGGCACCCTTGCTGAAGATTAGGTTACCTTCTGATCATATGTGAACTTCTTTTGGGGCTCTTTATTTTGTTCCATTGGTCTATATGAAGTCAGACAGTTAAGTAATGAACACATCCTAGAAAAATTGCTATATACATCATTGCTGAATATCACTATAGCCACCTTTGAAGTACTCTCCTTGGCCATATGATGACCATAGTGATATTCACCAATGATGTCTGTATTGGTTTTTCTAGGATGAGTTTGTGAACTTAAATGTCTGATCTCATGTGTCTGTGTTTATGTCAGTACCATACTGTTTTAATTACTGTAGCTTTGTACTATATTTTGCAATCATGAAATGTGATATCTCCAGCTTTGTTCTTCTTTCTTAAGATTGCTTTTACTATTAGAGATTTTTCATGGTTTTACACAAATTTTGGAATTGTTTTCTCTATTTCTGTGAAAAGTGATATTGGAATTATGACAGGGATTAAAGTGAATCTGTAGGAAACTTTGGGTAATATGAACATTTTAATATTAATTCTTTCAATTCATAAATGGCTTCTTTAATTTTTTCCAGGTAAGGCTTCAACATATAAAGGTTGAAGGAAAATTATTTTCCTTACAGTTTTCAGGGTAATGACCTTTCCCGTTGTTGGTTAAATATGTTTAATATTGATATGTCTACACAGATTTTATCATATGTATTTATTCTGATGTTGATAAACTATACAAAATTTTTTTCTTTAATATTATGTCTTATATATCTTTTCCCACCCATTTATATCTGGTAAAATGTATATGCTGGATTTTTAAAATCTACTCTATTAATATTTGCCTCTTAGTTGAAAATCTACTTCATATATTTGAAATGTTTAAATTTCTAGAAAAATAAGATTATAAAACTAATTCAGAACTAAACAGAAAGCTTGAAGAGTCTAAAACATGACAGAAGTTGAATCAGTAATTAAATATCTCTGGTACTTTACTTGCAAGTTCTATGAAAAACCAAAAGAACATATATCTTAATTTTTCCACAAACTATTTCAGAAAATAAAAAATAGACATAAAAGGGAGACCATTTTTTAGATAATTTATGAGGTGAATATAATTTCAATATCAAAACCAGACAAGAACATTTAAAGAAGGAGAAATTACAGTTTAAGTCTTCCCATGAATACAGACACAATATTATAAACAATATATTAAAAAGCAAATGCAAAAATTTATAAGAAAGATAACATGTGGCCAGATTTGGCTTACCACAGGAATGCAAGATTAGTTCAACACTAGAATATCTATTAATGAAATGTAGTACTTTCACAGAATAAAGAAAAAAAATGTGAACACTTAAACTGATGCAGAAAAATCATTTCATATGGCTTAACAACAATGTATAATTAAGCACTCATAGCTAACTAGTAATAGTTTAACTTGAGAAATAGATACACAAATCCAACAGCAAAAAAAGGTACATAATTCTTAAATACTCAAAACATTACCTTTAAAATTTAGAACAAGACAAGAATATCCTTTCAAATTTATATATCAGGTCCTAGACAACAATTAAGACCAGAAAAGAAATAAAAAGTCTAAGTGTTGGCAGTGAAAAAAAAAAACAAAGAAAAATATGGATTAATAGTTCAAGGTATTGCATTGGCACATATAATTTAAATAATTAATTTTATGACTTTAAAATGCGTTTGTGTGTACAGCACAAAATATATTCCCCCAATTATTCTCTAAGTCCATTCTATATATCTTTCTGTATCCCTGAGGCCTGAAATAATGCTATATAAATAGTAAATACCAAATCTATATTAACAAGTATTGAAATAATAATGAAAATCCTTTGTTTTTAATGAGACAGAACAAAGTTCCAAGAAAGCAAAGAAACAACTAAGGAGCTAGGAAGAAAAATCCCTGATTCCTAGAGTTCTCACTTTGCTGGAAAGCTGACTGCTGTATATAGTTCAGTTGCCCTGCTTTGGAATCTTCTCCAGATCAAGTGGAGTTACCCAAAACAAGTCTGTAGAATGTCATGTTTTGTGGTTCCTATGTGAAATTGTTCAGAGGCAGTCTTATTGGAGTTCAAGTGAATCAGATGTAATTTAATAACATCCCCACTAGGCCCCAGGAGGGCAAGAATGATGCCTGTCTTCTTTAGTGGTCTCGCTGCACTGCCTATCACAGTGCCTGGCATGCAGAGTGTTCAATTCAGTGAGCTGAATTTAATCTGTGGTAGTGCACAAATGTTTTCACTGACGTGAACCACTTAGTTTAGGCTGAAAAACTAAAACTGAATTAGCTAAGTAACGAACAAGCTAACTAAATGTAACTAACTATCCCATTAACTAAGTTATCTAAGCTGGTTACCTGAATCCAACATTGGAGTGAAGAGCAACATTCCAATCCTCACAATGCTGTCGTTGCGTATTCATCGGATTATGAAAGACTACAAGTAAAGAGTTGTCTTGGGTGTGGTAATAAGAATCAACACACCTGTATTGCTGATGGGCTTCTTGAAGAACCTGAAAATCAAAACAATTGTATTGCATTGTCCCCCCCCCCCCCCCCCAAGAAATGGGTTTCCTGCTAGGGCCATTTCTTTGCTGTCCTTTTCTTACTCCAGGTTGTTATTCTACTTGAAATTCCCAGAGTATTCTTTCTCAAGTGCAAGAAGGTGATAAAGAAGTATAAATGGTAGATAGCCTTGGGGGCATTTCAGCACTTCTTAAAGAAAAATAAATTCTAGGCAACAGGCATAGATGCATTTGCTACAAGTGTTCCTCCTTAAGGTTGGTTATTTATCCAGCATTTTCCATGCCCACATATAGTTCATCTCATTTTACCACCGTTAGAAACTCCAGATAAATAGGTGCTATGGACTCAATTGTGTCCTCCCGCCCAATTTATATGTTGAAGCCTTAACCACAATGTGCCTGTATTTGGAGATGGGCATTTGGGAGGTAACTAGGTTTAGAAGAGGTCATGAGGGTAGGAACTCACCATAGGATTAGTGTCCTTATAAGGAGAGGCTCCAGAGAGCTTGTTCTCCTCGTCTCCCCCCCTCCCCCTTCTCCTCACCCTCTCCACTCCCCTCTCTGCCATGTGAGGACACAGTGTGAAGGCACAAGCTAGGAGAAGGGTCCTCACTGGAACCCAACCATGCTGCCACTCAGACCTTAACTTCCAGCCTCCAGAACTGTGAGATAATAAATTTTGTTGTTCAAGCCACTCAGTCTGTGGTATTTTGTTATGGTGGCCTGAGAAGACTAAAATAAGAGGGATGATTACTTTTCCTGTAATAAACTCTTATTTTTCAGTATAAACTGGGGCTAAAAGAGTGTAAGAACCAAGAACACAGAATTTGTGTGTTCCAGTGCCAGGGTGCATACCAGTTTTTCAACTCTGAATTTTACCATTTCATACTCCTCAGGGTGCTTTCCAGGACACATGTACCACACTGTATTACAGTGGGATGAGGTGAGTGGTCTTCCCCACACCTTCTTTCTCCTTGCCCTAACTATGCTCCTTTCTACAACCACTGCCCTCAGCATGCATGGCAATGCCACCCACTAGTGGAGGGGGACAGTGGGCAGCTGCTCGGCCACTTCTCTTTTGCTACTAATCAGCAGCAGGAAATTGTCCGCAAGAGAGTAAATTAGCTGTGGACTTTTGTTTTTGTTTCCAATATCAATCTAACGTAGGCAGCTTTTTGTTTTTTACTGTTTGGATAATCAGAAGGCATGGAATTGGACATCATGTTAGGAAAGGGCTGCTTCAGTTTTGCTTTCAATTCTACGCTGGTAGCATAACCAAAACAATACACTGAATTCCCCAATCTAGCTCCCTTTATGAGTGTCTTTACAGAGTGGCACTTAAACTTTTACATCTGTTCCCTGAGAGCCAGTATAAGGAACATACATGTGGTGAATATTGCCTTAAAAAAATGCTATGTGGGGGTACTACCCATTACATAGTAACTTTTTTCAAAAGGCAATTTCTCTCAGACTATAAACCCTGAAAACAAATGTGTTTATTAATGATGAACATATATCCTTCCTTCCATTAGTTAATAAGTGAAAAGTGTAGGTAGTTGTGCCTAAAGAGGAGATCAGAGAGGAGATGATCAGGCCAGCTGTGTTGAAAGGGGAGGATGACCTGCCTGGGTGCGTAGTGCAAAGGTGGTGTCTGCGACCAAGAGGCACTTAGAGATCCTTTTTATATGGGGCTGTAGGGGGTAGGCAAATTCCACAGCTTGTCTGGAAAGTTAGGGTCCTTTGGCCCAAACTTTAGGGGACGGGAAAGACAGTTCCTTTGTGTCTTTGTCTTAAGAAGAGAGGAGGAAGAGGAGGAGGAAAGGGTTCATGGGTGGCCATGTTAGGTTCCTCAACAATGGGCTCTATAATCTGTGTTTCCATGTTTGCTTTGGGTGCTAGGAAATACAGCACTAAGTTTCTCAGAAATACAGCTGCTCTCAATTAATGTTTGAAAAGCTTTCATATCTTCTCCTTTGTTTCCATTTGGCTTTTGTCCTTTATTCAATATTCATATTGTTGGTCTGATTATTTAGCTAAGTATTTCATTAAAAAATGAATATTATGTGCTAGGGACTGTACAGGTACTAGGAAAACAAAAATGATAAGGTAGATAAAATTTTTTTTTCTCTAAAATATGACTAAGGTTTATCTGGGAAATATAGGTATGTGAATTATAGATCATTCTGGAGTTCAGAGAGGTGTATCTAAGAAGATGAAATCATGGGAGTATCTGATACATAGAGTTAGACTAGAATAGACGAAGAATGGGGGGTTTTAGGAGGTTAGTGCAGTGGAAGAAGATGGTAGTGAGATGGAAGTAGTGGTAGTTGAGATGAAGAAAAGCTTGAAGATATATTTGGAAGTGTACCCCTTAAACGCTGATGATGGATTAGATATGGGGAACAAAGGAAAGGCTGGGATAAAAGATGGTTCAGCCTTTTTGCTTGAGCAACTAAATGATGGTGACATTTTCTGAGATGGATAAGGGAAGACATATGCTTAGGGGGGGAAATTATGAGCTTTATGTGAAACACTGGATTTGAGATGCCTGTCAGAAATTCAAGTGGAATTTGGGGTTAGGTATACTAGAGAGAGGTAATTTGGAAGGTAAAAATTTAGACATTGTCAGCATTAGGTAGTATATAATAGTTGGGAACATAAAAAAAAGTGTCTATAGAAGAGAAAAGATGACCCAGGGCTTCCTGGAGGCTCCAGAGCCTTGAGATACTTCAATACTGAGATGTTGAGTAGAGGAAGAGAAGTCAACAAAATTCCAGATAAAATACTGAGGAAGAAAATAATATGGTGTCTTGGAAACCAAAAGTGGAGAGTGTTTCATGGGAAAGTGATTAAGCTCTGTGATGCTGTTAAAGGTCAAAGACAATGATGAGAGATAGGCATCCATTAGATTTGGCAAAACAGATTATTGGTGACCTTGAAAAGTGCAGCTTCATGGAGTGGTGAGGACAGAGCCAAAACGAAATAAAATAAAGTTCAAAAATGAACTTTCAGTTAAATATGGAAGATGAAACACTTGCATTCCTTAACACTTCACTAGAAGAACAGTACATTTATTGTTTTTTAATATCACAGGAGAGGGGACAAAGGCAAGAAAATTTTAGAAGCTTGAAAGCAAAAGGATAAGTGGTACCTGGCTTAGAAGAATGTAGAAAGACAAATCCTAATATTAATATTAGGAGAGAACAACACCATTTGTGTGCAGGAAATGGCAACGGTAGGCTATGCTGAGAGGGAGCTGAAAGCAGCACTGAAAATAGGGAGGTAAAAGTGTTTTTGAGAAGCAGTCAGACCCTAGCTCATTCTCAGCAGCCAGGCCACACCTGTCTCCCACTCCAGCAGAAGGAAAGAGGGTATCTATAGACAGCAAACCAATGGGGCCTAAGAGTAGGACACTGGACTCCACTGATGGGCAGGTATCTTCCAGAAAAAAAGTAAACTGTGTAAAAGTCTAAATCAGTGCTGTCCAGGAAAAATATATAATGAGCCACAGTGTAATTCTAAATTTTAAAGTAGCCACATTTTACAAAGTAAAAAGAAATAAGCAAAACTGATGTTAATGATATATTTTATTTAACCTAATATGTAAAAAATATTATTTCAACATGTAATTGATATAAAAATTCTTAATGAGGTATGTGATTTTTTTAAGTCTTTGAAACCCAGTGTATACAGCATTTACACAGCTGTAAATATGCTGTGTACAGCACACTTCCCACACACCTCAGTTTGGACCACCTCCACGTCAGGCACTTGGAAGTTACATGTGATGAGTGGATGCCATGTTAGATGATGTACACCTAGATTCTGAAAGCGAGAAGCATCAATTCCTTCCCCCACCACTCAGTTCTCAAAACTCGGACAAGAATATTTCTATCTTGTAGATAAAAGGTTAAACTTATTTTTCCTAAAGAATCTAAATGGCCGAAGAGAACAGACCTAACATACCAACATTGATGAGCGTCCCAAGGAAGCCACCCAGCTGGATCATCCAGCGATGACACCTAGTTATTGAGTAACTCCATCTCACCTTATATAATACTTCCTCTCATATTTTTAGTGTTATTGTTAATATGGGCAGAGAGAAAAATATTAGATATTACCTTCTAATATAAACAATGGAGGCAATAGACTAAAAGAAAAAAGTAAAGGAAAAGAGACAACTTGGGGAGAAGACAAGTTCAAAAGACTTGAATATCTTCACAAAGATAAGAGCAGATATTATTTCATGAATGTAAAAAAATCCCATAAAAAAGTAATTTGGAATTGTAAATAGAACTTCAGGAAATCAAAATTATGGTAACAGAAATAGAAGGCTCAATGTAAGAATGATGGAGGCTGAGCATTATTTCCATAACAAAAAGACAAAGTATTAGAAACTAGGAGAAAAAAGATAAGGAAACAGAAAGGTTAGGCCAAAAGATCCATCATCAGAATAGGAGTCTCAGGAAAAAGAGTAGAGAAAATTGGAGGTGGGGGTAGGCTCAATTATCAAAGAAATGATCATAAACATTTCCCAGAATATACATACAGGACTTTCTGGGTTGCACTGGCTCACCAGAATAATACATAGAAACAGTATCACACCAAGGCACATCAAGAGGAAACTGAGAACACTGAAACAAACGGAAGATTTTAGAACTCTCCTGTAAGATGATAAAGACATACCCAAACAACTAGTTAGCAATCAGAATTTTATTGCTTTATTCTTAGAGACTCTCTGGGAAACCAGGAGACTATTGAGGAGTACCTTTACAATTTTCAAAGAAAATGTTTTCTAATGTAGTATTTTATATAGAGTCAAACTGTCAGTCTATGTGAGGGTAGAGGTAAGATGTTTTCAAATATCCAATGCCTCAAAAATTTGCCTGTTGTATATCCTAAAGAAGCTGCTGGAAAAGATAATTATCCACATAAAAGAGAGTAATCCAAGAGAGAAGATATGCATAGCAGAATAAAAGAAAGGATATCTAACTGGGAAGAAGCAATCAGGGCAGTCAGGATGATGGTGAAGGGTGGACGACACTGTGCAGTGTCTAGAGCAGGGGTCCTGAAACTTACTAAACAGGAGGCCAGTTCACTGTCCCTCAGACCGTTGGAGGGCTGGACTGTGGGCCCTGGGATGAGTTGGCTGCTAAGCAGGACGAGTTGGCTGCTAAGCAGGATAGGTGGCAAAAACACCCAGTGGGCTGGATAAATGTCCTAGGCGGGCTGTATGTGGCCTGTGGGCTGTAGTTTGAGAACACCTGGTCTAGAGTGTATGGGAGAGAGGACACTATCAGACAGGCACAGGCAGGTGGAACACCTGTCAGGTTCAACTGTTTTGAGAGGTGACTTACTCTGTGGTAGAGAGTTGAGGGATAAATTAAAAACACAAGGGCCAGATGAGGTGGCTTATGCCTATAATCCCAGCACTCTGAGAAGCTGAGGTAGGA
The DNA here is from genome assembly GCF_000181295.1 of Otolemur garnettii. NCBI lineage: Eukaryota > Metazoa > Chordata > Mammalia > Primates > Galagidae > Otolemur > Otolemur garnettii. Next base: position 3,343,222 of record NW_003852468.1, on the reverse strand, counting down.
GGATCCCTTGAGCTGAGGAGTTCAAGATCAGCCTGAATAACAGTGAGACTCTCCACTAAAAATTGAAAAACTAGCCTGGTGTGGTGATGGGCACCTGTAGTCTTAGCTATTCAGGAGGCTGAGGCAGGAGGATCACTTGAACCCGGGCATTCAAGGTTGCTGTGATGCCATGGCACTGTAGCCTGGGGAGAGTAAGATTCTGTCTCAAACAAACCAACAAACAACAAAACAAAACAAAACCCCCAAAGAATCAGAATACTATACAATTCAGCTGTGAATAGCATAGCATTTGTTTGATAGAAAGAAAGTAAATACTGAATGTTGATCTAATCAAAAATTATGATAAGTAAATAGTGTCAGAGAGTGGAAAGGTGCTGGTGTGAATGCGGGAATGTGGGATTGTGTACACATACATCAGTGAGTGAAGTGGTGCTGGTGTGAATGCGGGGATGTGGGAGTGTGTACACACACATCAGAGAGTGGAGAGGTGCTGGTGTGAATGCGGGGATGTGGGAGTGTGTAC
>NW_003852468.1:3332917-3342665 GCF_000181295.1 Otolemur garnettii | reverse complement strand
CACACATCAGAGAGTGGAGAGGTGCTGGTGTGAATGCGGGGATGTGGGAGTGTGTACACACACATCAGAGAGTGGAGAGGTGCTGGTGTGAATGCCGGCATGTGGGGATGTGTTCATGACATCAGAGAGTGCAGAGGTGCTGGTGTGAAGGTGGGGATGTGGGGGTCTGCATGCGGGTGGACAGAGCTATGTTCTCAAGAGGGAATCAATTGATGATGCTGCCCCTGAACTAAAACTAAAATGAAAAGAATATGCTTGTTGTTTAGAGACAGTTGGATGAAGTAACAAGAGACAGGTGAATGGATCAAAGATTTTTGACTATGGGAATGGAAGAACGATGGGGTGGGGGACAGGAAGCGATTGTTTTTTGTAATGAGACTCTTCAAAATATGTGAGTGTAAGGCTTTGATAAGAATAAAATTCAAGGTAAAAAGACAAAGCCAAATAATTTTTGTAAAAAAAAAAAAGAAAAAAAGGAGTTAGTTTTAGGAATACTTGTTATTTTGCATAATGGTTGAGAGTACAGGATCTGGGGCCAAATTTCCTGGGTTTATATCCTGTTTCTCACTTATCAGTCATGTGACCTTGGGCAAAGGTGCTTATTGGTCAAGGTGCCTCGAATAGTTTCTACTTCATAAGGTTATTATGAGAATTAAATGAGCTGGTAATACATATTAGTCATTGCCTAGCACATGTTAAGTGGTCAATTAATGCTATTACAGTTTCTATTGACCTTTAATTGAAATAGAAAATACTGTGCAATGTACCAAGAACTGAATAGAATGGACAGGAAATATGGAAAAAATGGGAGTTGCTTCCCAATAAAGCCTTACGTGTTTTTTCTAGTGAATACGTGCAGCAGTATTATATGTTTCTTTTTTCTTAAAATATTTTTATAAAAACATCCTATTGGAAAGCATATTTTAAACTGTTTCAGAAATTCTCTGGGAACACATAGCTCAATCTGGGAATAAGCTCACTTTAGAGCTGAAGCAAATGAGAATATTGATGTGAACTAGGTTTAGGAGAATGACCTAGAAGTGAACTTCAGCTCTAAATCGCAACTACTCCCAGACCAACCTGACCGTCCCCCGGGGAGTTGCCGTCCCCAAATACCTGAAGCAGGACTTTGGGTTTAAAGTGCTCAGTGAAACTCCAGTCCATCAGACTGCGCTGCTGCGTTCGCTTGATATCCTCTAAATCTGCTTCCACCATCATCTTCTTGGGTTTCTAAAAAAAAAAAAAAAATCACAGGAACACAATTTCAGCTTGAATTTCTTTAAGTCCAAACGGAGCCCTCTTGGTCTCTGTCAACTAACCAGCATGTACTCCATCTAATTGGAGAAATCTGCATATGTATAAATCCATATGGCAACATTTTAGGAGAGCTGCTGCCAAAAAGAGTATGCCTTTGACTTTTTTTATGGGCAACATAATCTAAATATTTTTATTGTTAGGTTATACTCTTCTGAGTCCTGTTAGCAATTATAGGCAGGTTTTCTGAACTCACTTCAAGCCGTGAGTTCTACATGGCTGTATGGTCAGCAGGTGTTTGTGAGGTTGCCAAGCCACACTGTCTAGAGAGGAGCATGGGGCTGGGAAGTTTTGCTGAAGCTGGCTAGTCGCATTAACTCCTTTTTCTCCAGTTCAAGCTGGTCTGGGGATGTCTGAATAATTCCTCTTCTCCAGCATCAGCATTTACCTTCTAAGCATCTCTCTCTCTCTCTCAGTCTGTCTTTCTCTCCTCCCAACCCCCCTTTTAGTGTTTCTCACTTTGGGCCAAGGTTATTTCAGATAATCTTACTTGTCATCTATACTTTTAGGAAGATAATTCCTTACCTGTTCGAGGGAATCAGTCTTTGTGACTGCATTGTCTTTGATCTCATCGTTCACGGTCTGCTCTGTAAATCAAAGACACCAACATCCAGTTGTGTTCTGGCTTTGTTCTTTCCTTGGTTAGTGCTCTGCCTCTTTGTTGCCCAAATGATCTATGTTGCTGTGCTGAAAAGCTGATTCCTGAAAGGCATGTTTTGTGCCTCCAAAAAAGTGTTTATGTCAATAATTCTAAATCAGTGTTTACCTAGAAAAGTTTAGACTCTACAAAGAACCTAGCTTCTTGTATGATGTATCTTAAATCTTATCAGGTATTCTGCTTTCAGACAAAACCACTCACTTCTAACCATATGCCTTTTCAAGTTACAAATATTTTCCTGTTAAATTAAACCAATTGCTTAGTACATGTCATTTATCTGGTTGGTGACCAGTAGAAAGCCTTTTCAAATTTCTGCGCATTTTGTCTGATGCATGAGAGACTAGAGCAGGGGCTAGGCACACGTAGAATCAAGAACTGGCAGAAAATGGGGCAGCACCTATGGCTCAAAGGAGTAGGGCGCTGGCCCCATATGCCAGAGGTGGTGGGTTCAAACCCAGCCCCAGGCAAAAAATAAAAAAAAAAGAACTGGCAGAAAAAATGTACCTCCTGTTAGAAAATGACATTCTTTTACCATCTGCACAGCTCTTCTTCCATTTGTTAATTGTGCATTAGTTGAACATCTGCTTAATGAGTGTCTGCAGATTTACAGATGGAGTTATAAAAAAGTTAAGTAAAGAAATGAATGGGCAGCTGGACCAATATAGGTTATACACACTGGCTTTCCCTGTCACCAGAGAGTATACTTATGTGATGACTGGGATTGCAACATCATCCTTGGCAAGGATACGAACAGCCCTGTGAATGAACAGGAAGGGAACCAATTCTTGCTAATTTCTGCATCACCAGAAAAAGGAGTTGCATGATCAAAATGTTTAACATAGATAAACATCTTTACTGTGAAGGTCTCAGAACTTGTAGTTTGCTCTTGTAATTGTGAATTTCTAATAAGAAAATAGAAAAAGCATATGGTATTTTCTTTTTTCAAATTTGACCACAGAATGGAGTATGTGTATGTGTGTGTGTGTGTGTGTGTGTGTGTGCATGTATGTGTGTATATGTGTGTAGTGGGTGGAACTTGTGGAAACATACTTTGATGTTGCTAAATTACTAAGCCAAACTGTTTACTTACCAGCCTTGAAATAATTACAAATTATGTCCCATCAAGTTGTAAAGGAATGGCTCCAGCCACTCTCCACCTGCAGTCCCTTACTCTTCCCTGCTCACTCCCCTCCAGACAGACAGGACGGCCTGCGGTGTCTTGAGGGTTGTGCACTTGCCCCCTCTCTGCCTGTTATGCTTTACTCTTAGATGTACAACTGCTGCAACCCCCTTACTCCATTCATATTGTTGCTCAAGAGCCTCTGGCCTCTTACCCTGCTTCGTTTCTAATTACAGCATTTATCTGTGCCAATACTATTTGTTTGTTTATGGTCTGTCTCTCCACCCTGAATGTAAATTCCTGAAGAATGGGAACTTTATCTTATTTTCCTTATGATTCCCCGAGCACGCAGCACCTAGTAGGAGCTCAGTACACATTTATTTTTTAAAAATTGAATGAGAGAAATCCACATCATATGTTGAAAATGGAAATGAACGTGGAGCTATATAGCGAGAGTGGAAATGTGGTAGAAGACCTGCAACAGAGACTTATTCTGGAGTAAGCATAAGATTTGACCTTTTGGTGGCAAGGAGAGCCATATTTGGGTTTCTAGAGGGAGAAGTTAATTATGCCTACAAAGGACAGGCCAAGCTTTTTCTTTCTTTCAGGAGCATAGCTACTTAACATTTTTTGCTACCAGTTCCATCTTGTCTTGGGCTGGTGAAGGCGACATCATGAATGCTGCATTTTGACTTAGAGAAAAACTATAAAGCAAATTTAGTTCAGTATTTATATAAACATATCCACTCAAAAGAAAACTCAGGCCAACTATAACTTTAAATAGACCATGATATCCCATGTGTCCTTGGAGCAATTGATATGAAATCTGTAGAATAAAAATTATTCTATTCTGTGGTCTGCCAGATTTCTGGGAGATTTGATATTCCCTCCTGAGTCTACACATCCAGGAGAACAACTCTCCAGTTTAAAAAATAAGCTCTAAAGATTACGCATCAGTAATTTTGTCAAAGGAAAGAACATTCAAAAACCAATCTGAACTCTTTTGTAGTAGAGTAAAAATCACCTTTTCTTTCTTTCTGATTTCTGCCTTCAACCATATAATCCTTTGACAGTGTGATTCAGTAGTTTTTGACACATCTGGAAATAGATGCTTTCTCATCCCTTTGAAAAACAGCTTTCCTAATCTGTTTTACTTTAGAGATAACAAGATCCCTCTGCAAAGCAGTTATTTTATTTAAAAAAAAAAACCAACAAGCATAAAGGGCACATCTAAACCTATAGACTCGTGGTCATCAACTCTCAGGTTTTTCATAAATATCCACTGGGCCCTGTCAAGTACAAAAACAGTTTCAGATGGAAATCCAGTGTTTGGTTAAAAAAAGCACAAATATTCAGTCCTTCATGTTCAGGAACAGTTTCTTTAATATGTATTTGATGCTAAAATGGTTATGTGGGAAATACAAGAATGATTCCTGCTTTAAAGAGAATTAAAGTGGCTGCTTTTGAAGTACGATTCAGAGTTAGGAAAAAAAAATATCAGATCAACAACACCACCACCAACAAAGCCACAGACACGTGACTGCTGCAGGGGGTGCTCCCAGGCCCAGCTTCCCCCCCACTTAGATGGGATGGCTCCTGGAGGTAGGTCACCATGCACCACAGAGAAATACTTCTGACCCTGGGATTTACCCCTGAGATTGGTTGGCTTCTAGGATAGATACACTTTCCACAATAGCATTTTTAGCCCTGGGAATTTAGGAAGTTACTATAATCAGCTACTTTCTACCAGGATCCAGAACACAGATGTATGTTGTTTGACCACCAGGTGGCAAAAGTTGCCCGAGGAAAGCTCAATACCAGCTGCTTAATAAGGAAAAAACCCCAGGTCTTAACCTCTGTCTCTGGCTCCGTATTAACCCAGAGCGATTTCTTTGTCATGCATTTGTGTTCCCAGAGGATGCACTAATACGATAGTGGTTCAAGTTAACTTACTTGGCTTAACTTTTTTGGGAGCCAAGCTAATAGGTAAGGGTACTTAGGACTGGGAAATAGGGAAGCTGCCCCAGTGGGAAGGAAAGAAGACCCAAAGGCAGCAAAACTAGCATCAGGGTCAACATGAAGAAGAAACTTCAGAAACAGTTAAACCATTACAAGCATCACAAGGGATTTCTGAAACCGTGGCAGCCATAAGACACACAGGAAGAAGCCCTGGTCTGCAGTTAGCCCTCCATTCAAATCCTGACTTCCTCCTTGTGTGTGACTGGACAAGTTACTTCAATATTCTAAGTCCTGATTTTCTCATCTGTAGAACTGAGATAAGCGTATCTTTCTCACAGACTTGATGTTTATTTAAGTATTAGTTAATGTATGCAAAATATCTTAGCAGGATTGTTAGAAGATGCAGGACAATATTAAATAAATGTTATCTCCCTCCCTCTTACATCCTCTCACCTCCTCTATCAACAGGCTCTCCCCACTCTACCCTGCTCTAGATAAATAAAAAGGGTCAGATGTTCATTAGTCAATACTGACTGAATACTTATTCTCTTGTGGCATTTGCTTTTTAAAATTATAAACTATAATCCACACTAAAGAGCATGAGAACAGAAATGCTTAACTTAATGAATGATTATAAAGATTAAAGTCCAAACACCCCTGACAACTTATAGGTATCATTTAACAATCACAACATTCTTATTAAACTTTTGTATTAATACTGTGTTCTGTGGATTGTTTTGGGTTTTCTATATATATGTTATTTGTAAATAATGATGGTTTTGCTTCCTCTTTTTCAAATCTCATATGAAGTCAGACAATTAAGTTTGCAAATTTATCTAGAAAAAGCACTATGTACTGCGTTGCTGATAATCGTTAGAGATGAGACACCACATGGCCAAAGAAGTACTTGAAAGGTGACGGTAGTGATATTCAGCAATGAGGTATGTAGCACTTTTTCCAGAATGGTTTGTGAATTTAATTGTACAATGACAGCTCTGATGACCATTTCAGAGAGTTCCAAAACTGCTTTGAAGTGTTCCCTTCTCTGCACATCTATGCCAGCATTTGCAGCTGTGGGACTTTGTGATGTTGGCTATACTCACCGGGCTTAGGTGATATCTCAGGTTTTGATCTGCATTTCTCTGATGATTAGGAACAATGAGCATTTTTCTTTTTCACATTTTGGCCAGTTATCTGTCTTCAGAGAAGTTTCTTTTCAAGGTTCTTGCCCACATATAAATGGGATTCTTTGCTCTTTTCTTGTAATTTGAGTTCTCTATAGATTCTAGTTATCAGCCCTTTGTCAGACATGTAGCTTTGCAAATATCTTCTCCCATTCTGAAGACCATCTGTTTGCTTTAGCGGCTGTACCCTTAACCTTGCAGAAACTTTTTAGCTTGATCATGTTCCATTTATTTTTGGAGTTGCTGCAATTGGCAAGGGGGTCTTCTTCATAAATTCTTTTCCCAGGCTGATAGAATCAAGAGTTTTCTCCACATTTTCTTCTAGGATTTTTATAGTTTTCTGATTTAAATTTAAATCTTTTGTGCAGTGAGAGTCAACTTTTGTCAGTAGTGAGAGGTGCAGGTTGAATTTTAGTTTTCTACATGTGACTAACCAGTTCTCCCAGCACCATTTATTGAATAGGGATTCTTTCCTCTAGTGCATGCTTTTGTTTGGTTTGTCAAAGATCAGATGGCAACATGTGGCTAGGTTCATCCCTAGGTTCTCTATTCTATTCCATAGATCTGTGCCAGTACCCTGCTGTTTTGATCACTGTAGACTGTAGTATAGCCAGAAGTCTGGTAGCCTGCAGATTTGCTTTTATTTCTTAAAATTGCATTGGGTATTTGGGTTTTTTTTCTGGTTCCATATAAAATGAAGTACTACTTTTTCAAGTTCTTCAAAGTATGATGTTGGTGCTTTGATGGGGATTCCATTAAATCTATAGATTGCTTTTGGTAGTGTGGACATTTTAACAATGTTGATTCTTCCCAGCCATGAACATGGTATGTTCTTCCATTTATTTATGTCTTATGCTACTTCTTTTTTCAGGGGTTTGTAGTTCTCTTTATAGAGGTCTTTCATATCCTTTGTTAGACATACTCCTAAGTATTTCATTTTCTTTCTTTTTTTTTCCTGTAGTTTTTGGCCAGGGCCAGGTTTGAACCTGCCACCTCTGGTATATGGGGCCGGCGCTCTACTCCTTGAGCCACAGGTGCCACCCCCAAGTATTTAATCTTTTTTTAAGCTACGGTGAAGGGTATCATGCCTTTGATTCTCAGCTTTACTATTACTGGCGTATGTGAAGGCTACTGATTTGTGGACATTGATTTTGTATCTTGAGACAAAACTTCCTTGATAACTTCCAGGAGCCTTGTGGCTGAGACCCAGGGGTTTTCCAAGTATAAAATCATAACATCCACAAAGAGAGAGAGTTTGACCTCCTCTTTCCCCATTTGGATGCCCTTAATCGCCTCTTGTCTGATTTGCATTAGCTACAACTTGCAGCACTATGTTGAATAGAAGTGGTGGTAGTGGACAATCTTCCCTGGTTCCAGTTCTAAGTGGAAATACTTTCACTTTTATTCCATTCAATTTGCTATTGGCTGTGGGTTTATTATAGATTCCCTCTATCTGTTTAAGAAATGTCCCATCTATCCCTATTTTTAAAAGTGTTCTTGTCAGAAAATATGCTGAATTTTGTCAAATGCTTTTTCTGCATCAATTGAGATGATCATGTGGTCTTTGTTTTTATACCTGCTTATGTGGTGAATTATGTCTATGGATTTATGTATGTTGAATCAACCTTGTGTCCCTGGGATAAAGTGTACCTGCTGATCATGATGTATAATTTTTTTAAATATGTAGCTGTATTCTGGACTGCAAACTAATATAGCCTCTATTGAAAGAATTATGGAGAATCCTCAAAGAACTGAAAGTAGACCTTCCATTTGATCCCACAATCCCATTACTAGGTATCTACCTACAAGGAAAAAAAATCATTTTATCACAAGGACATTTGTACTAGAATGTTTATTGCAGCTCAATTCACAATTGCCAAATTGTGGAAGCAACTCAAGTGCCCATCAACACATGAATGGATTAAAAAACTTTGGTATATGTATACCATAGAATACTATTCAGCCATGAAAAGTTGGAGACTTTACATCTTTCGTATTTACTTTGATGGAGTTGAAACACATTCTTCTTAGTAAAGAATCATAAGACTGGAAAAGCAAGTATCCAATGTACTCAATACTAATCTGAAACTAATAGAAAAACAACCACACACAAAAATAAAATTAAATTCAAGCAGGGCCTGGGGGGAGAAGAGAGAGAGGTAAAGGAAGGAGGATTGGTAAGGTCTCACCTGCTGTGTGCAATGTAAGGGTATATATCACACCCTCTGGATAAAGGGCTTAACTATGACTTGAACTTTACTTTAGAAATGCAAACAATGTAACCTAATTATTTGTGTCCTCATATTAATCTAAAATTAAAAAATAAAAAAAATAAGTAATTCTTATTTAAAAAATTGCTTTGAAGGGTGAACTAGACACTGGTGTCAGTGCATAGCTTTCCAAGGGAAGTACCCAAAGGTGATGTTAGTGATATTCAGCAATGAGGTCTGTAGCATTTTTTCTAGGATGAGTTCATGAACTTAATTCCCAGTTCTCATATTTTTATATCTTTTTCTTGCTTGTTGGCTAGCACCTCCAATGCAGTGTTCGATACAAATGTTCATAGTGGACATCCTCCTGATCTTAAAAGGAAATATTTCAATGTTTAACCTTTATAGAATTTGATGTAGTAATTTAAAAAATAACTTTTATAAAATTGAGGAATTTTCCTTATATTGTTGGCTTGCTAAGATTTTGTTCATAAATTGTTACAGAAATTTAAGTGTTTTTTCTGCTTCTACTAAGATTATTATATGACTTTTCTCACTAATTTGTTAATTGATAAATTATTAATATATTGATTTTATAATGTATGCATTTTCCTTTTATTCCTGTTATGAATGTGATGTTAGCGATTCTGGTTATTAAACCTTTGTCAGAGACATAACCAGCAAATATCTTCTCCCATTCTGAGGCCTGTCTGCTTGCTTTACTTACTGTGTTCTTGGCTGCGCAGAAGATTTTTAATTTGATCAGGTCCCAGTAGTGTATTTTTGATGTTGCTTTGATTGCCCGAGGGGTCCTCCTCATAAAATTTTCACCCAGGCCGATTTCTTCAAGTGTTTTCCCTACACTTTCTTCTAATACTTTTATAGTTTCTTGTCTTAAATTTAAATCTTTAATCCAGTGAGAGTCTATCTTAGTTAATGGTGAAAGGTGTGGGTCCAGGTTTAATCTTCTACAGGTTGCCAGCCAGTCTGCCCAGCACCATTTGTTAAACAGGGAATCTTTCCCTCACTGGATATCTGTAATTGGCTTGTTAAAGATCATATAATGGTAAGTAGCTGGGTTCATCTCTTGGTTCTCTATTCTGTTCCATGCATCTACCTCTCTGTTTTTGTGCCTGTACCATGCTGTTTTGAACACTATCAATTTACAGTATAATCTGAGGTCTGGTAGCATGATTCCTCCTGCTTTGTTTTTATTTCTGAGTAATGACTTGGCTACTCAAGGTTTTTTCTGATTCCATATAAAATGAAGTATTATTTTTTCTTTGAGATCTTTAAAGTATGA
>NW_003852468.1:3274643-3331344 GCF_000181295.1 Otolemur garnettii | reverse complement strand
TCCAAAAATTTGGTAATTTCCTTCTTAATCTCGTTTCTGACCCACCTATCATTCAGCATAAGGTTATTTAGCTTCCATGTTTTTGTATGAGTCTGCAGATTCCTATTGTTACTGAGTTCAACTTTTATTCCATGATGGTCCGAGAAGATGCAAGGAATGATTTCTATGCTTTTAAATTTGCTGAGATTAGACTTGTGTGACCTAAGATGTGATCGATTTTGGAGTATGTTCCAAGGGCTGATGAGAAAAATGTGTATTCAGTTTTGTTAGGATGAAATGTTCTGTAGATGTCTGTTAAATCCAAGTGTTTGATAGTTAAGATTAAATCTAAAATTTTTTTGCTCAGCTTCTTATTGGAGGATCTATAAGAAGATCCTCCAATCTTCTTATAGAAGTTGCTATAAGAACTTTGTCAGTGCTATAAGCACTGACACTGAAGCACTGACAAAGAAGTGTTGAAGTCTCTAACTATGATGGTGCTGGAAGAAATCAAGTTGCTCATGCCTGTTAGACTGTCTCTTATAAATTGAGGTGCATTCTGGTTGGGTGTATAAATACTAATAATTGAAATCTCATCATATTGCATATTACCCTTAACAAATATAAAGGGACCATCCCATCCTTGTCCTTGCTTACTTTTGTTGGTTTAAAGCCTATTGTGTCTGTGAATAAAATTGCACACCTGCTTTTTTATGCTTTCCATTTGCCTGGAATATAGATGACCATCCCTTCACCCTAAGTCTATATCTTTTAAGGTAAGATGAGATTCTTGTATGCAACAGATATCTGGCCTGAGTTTTTTGTATCCAGTTAGCCAACCTGTGCCTCTTTAGAGGACAATTTAAGCCATTTAAATTAATTGAGAATATTGATAAGCCAGTAAAATTTTGCATATTGAGTTTGTCAATAGTCCAGTGGACATTTTTAATCTGTTCACCACTGTGGAAGTTGAGATTTGATCAAAAGTTTCTGAGTGAGTTTACTTTTATGGTGGAGGATTGCACTGGTCATTATGGAGGCATAGGTCTGAGAATTTCCTGGAGAGTTGGTTTAGTTATGGCAAATTTCTTCAACATGTGAATGTCATTAAAGTATTTAATTTCTCCATCATAGATGAAACTCAGTTTAGCTGGATACAGGATCCTGGGTTGAAAGTTGTTTTGTTTTAGGAGATTAAAAGTCGATGACCACCCTCTTCTAGCCTGAAAGGTTTCAGCAGAGAGATCTGCAGTCATTCCAATATTCTTCCCCTTGTAGGTTATGGTTTTCTTATGTCTGGCTGCTTTTAGATTTTTCTCTTTCATATTAACATTAGTGAAGTTAATTATGATGTGCCTGGAGTATGTTTTGTTCAGTTGAGTCATGCTGGGGTTCTGAAACTATCTGCTATCTGAATTTCAGAATCTCTTGGCATATCTGGAAAGTTCTATTGCATATTTTCATGAAGAAGAGCCTCTGTGTTTTGTGAAGCAACTTCATTGCCTTCAGGGATTCCTATAAGTCAAATATTAGTTTTCTTTGAATTATCCCAGAGCTTTCTGAGAGAATGATCTGTTTTTGCTTGCCATTTCTCTTCCTCTTTGAGCACTTGGGTATGTTCAAAAGCTTTATCTTTTGAGAGATAAGATCCTTTCTTCTGCCTGCTCTGTTCTGTTAGCGAGGGATTCTACCATATTTTTCAGATCTTTGAGGGCTGCAAACTCTTGCCTGAATGTGTCCAAATCCTTGAAATCGTTAAATTCTTGAGACATCTTTTGAATAATTTGAAATTCTGATTCCCTCTTTTCCTCCATTCTGTTGTTTGCTATCCAAACTCTGAACTTGATTACTGACATCTCAGCCATCTGTTTATGGAAGGGGTCCTCAGTTGCATCTGCCATGTCCTTCTTTGGGGGGGGGGTTGATCTACTCTGCTTATTCATGTTACTGGAGTTTCTCCACTGATTCCTAAAGGTTTATTCTATTCCCTAAATGACTCTTCCTTTTCTTACAGTTCTATCTTTTTATGTTATCTAGTTATTTAAATTTTTAATTTTCCCCCTGCATTCCTGAAATATTTATTTGGTTTCTTTTATTGGTTTTCAAATTTCTCTTCTATTTTATTCATCTTATTTGACATCCATATACTGAAATCCATTTCTGTCATTTTGGCAAGCTCCTTGTGCATGAAATCCACTACTCCAGTTCCATTGGGTTCCCTTGGGTATGTCCAACTATTAATATTTTGATTTTTCATGTTTCCTGGGTTATTTTGCTGGTTTCTTTTAATGTGGCTCCTCTTCTCTCAGCTTAGGGTTAATAAGATTTCAGGTCACTTGCTCTTCTTTGCTGGGGGCTTCCTTGAACCAACTCTAGGAGTGATGGGTATGCAGGGATAGGGAGTCCTAAGTGAAGTGTTGGACCTCAGAAAGGACAGTGTCAGTTGCTGAGACTTGAGATTCACAGGCACAAAACCACTATTTCTCTGCTCTCTGGTAGAGTGTCTCTGCACAGACTCTGAGCAGCACCCTAATCAGCCCAGAAGTCTGGAGTAGAACAGGGAGACCCCTCACAGATCAAGGTACCTGAATGTTTTGTTTTCTGCTACAAGTCAGTGTCCTGCATCCTTCATCTATTTCCAACAGGATGAATTGTACTGGGATCCCCAGCTTAGTCTACAAGATGGTGGGTGATGCTTGTTATAAGATCAGGTATGCCCTATTTGACTGAGTTGGTTGATGCTGTAATTAGAGTTGTTTTCTCTGCCAATCCTTTATGCTTGCAGGAAAGAGTCAACTTCAGAGCTGTGTGTGTGTGTGTGTGTGTGTGTGTGTAGGTGTGTGGCTATTATAAGTTCTCATCCCTTAGGAGGAATGCTTGAATCTGGAAGGGCCTTGGAGCTCTCAGGGGATTGCTTGTCCTCTACCACAGCAGAGGCAGGCAGAGGTGTGGTGAGGTTGGATGAGCCTAGAAAATTTTGTAATGCTTCAGTAGGGTTCCAATATCATTTTTTCAGCTGCTAGAGAAAGCTGCTGGGAGGAGGGTCTAAGGCAAGCTCTCCAAATAGGGAGTGCTGCTTGTGAGGAAGGGGTTGTAGTTCCCTGATTGGCTACTGGGAGTGAGCTCTGCCCCTCTTGTGTGATCTCTGCCCTCCAGGTCCTGTTTGAAAGTGAGTGTCTGACCATGTCATATTTGGTTGCTGTGGTTCTCTGGGCTGGAATCTTCCCTGCCATGGGATCCTCCCTCATCTGACAGCAAGTTTCCCAGGTCATTTTCCTGGCCACTATGGAAAGACCGTGGAAGCCACTTCAAGAAAGTTTCTCCCAACCAGGAAGGCTGCTCAAAGAAAGGGGGAACAATCTCTCAAGTAACTGTCAGAAGTGAGCTGTGTTCCTCCTGCCCTGCTGTGTCCACTTGTCCACACTTAGTTGCTGTGCTGCTGTAGGCTGGTATCTTCCCCAGATTTCCAGGTGCTACAGGCTGGTATCTTCCCAGCTTTCCTATGGGAGAGATGGATGCCCAGATCATTGTGTTTCAGACCCCCACTGTATTCTCCCACTAGTTCCACCCATGTGGGCTCCTGTTACTCCCAAATCTCCTTTCTGTCTCCCCTAGCAACTAGCTCAATTCCTGGGGGCAAAGGATCCAGCCTGCATGTCTGACCCTCTGGACTGTGACTCTGGGAGATGCTGCTGGGCACGGAGCTCCCAGATTGGGCATCCAAGGTCCACTGCAGGCCCCCAAGGAGATAGGTGGGCCCGACTCTCTGCGAAGACCTCAGACTAGAGGATGCACCAGCTAAGGAAAGCCAGCTGCCGGCAAAGTTCCCAGCACACACTGCTGTCACAGTTGTGCTGGTTGGAGGTGGGGTGGGGGTGGGGGTGGTGGAGATAAGAGTCTGAATAGAATGAAGCAGGGCTCTAACAACTCAGGCCACTCTCCTTGCAAAGGAACCCTGTACACAATGTCCAACTCCAGGATCACACCGCTCTCTTCACACTTCTGTTCTTGCTTCAGTGCTTGCACTTGTGAGCATGAGAAAGCTTCCAGGGAACTTGGTAGCCCACTGATCACTGAAGCAGTATGAAAGGAGAAAGTGATCCCTTCTCACCCTGTCACTGGGCTCTAAGCCTCTCTGGGTTTGATCTTCACTGATATATTTATTCCCTTTTCTTCTTCCTTCTCTGCTGCACAATTTTCTTCTGTGAGATCACAAGGAGACTCCAGTACTTCTTCCTCTGACCTCTACCTGAGCTGTGTCCTTTCTCCCTTCTCTTTTATCTCCTTGCCTTCCCTCTGGGAGGGTGATGTAAATGATATCTCTAGTTAGCCATCTTGTCCACCCCACCCCCCGGCCCGGAAATCTAGTTTTGACACTCTATATTTTCATTGTCATTCAGTTTGAAAAATCTGCTAATTTTTATTGTCATGTTTTCTTTGACCCAGGTGTTATACAGAAGTGTACTTCTTAGTTTTTAAACATTTGGTGATGTTTCTCATTTTCTTTTGTAATTGACGTTCATCATAATTTCACTGTACTATGAGAATATATTCTGTGTAGTTTTGATTATATGAAAATTTTTTAAGACTTGCTTTATGACCCAGTGTATGATCAATATTTTTTAAAATACATATACTTACAACTGCTAAGAAGCTATTGTACAACAGAGGGTTTAATATAGGCATAAAACTAATTATAACTAGGTAGGAAATAATGAAAGCCATAAAGGAAGTGCAGGCTAATGATAAGCATGGAAAGCAAAGGGAGGCATTTGCATGTGGACACATCTAACAAGGCTTCATGAGGGTGCATTCAAGACCTAATCATAATCAAAACCAGAACACTAGGTGAAGGATATTATGGGGGAGAGACACTGAGATTGAAAAGAGCAACGAGTGCACAAAAGATAAGCCTAATTCTGCTTGCCTAGAGCTAAAGGGAAGAGATGGGAAGTTGTTTGGAAAAAAATAGTTTGGACAATTAGAGAAGCAGATAAAGCAGGCCAAAGAGTTGGGTTCTATTTTACAATTTTTATAAGCATAGAAATATAAGAGCTATATTTTAGGTAGAACAATTTCACAGTTATGTGTAGGGTAGCTCAATAGAAATTTAGCCTAATAGCCATGTATACTCCTGTACTTCCTAATATAACAGTAGTTATAATGCTGCACTCCAGAATGAGAATAATGACCAAGCTGTGGTGTAAGTGGGGAGAGGAAGGGAAATGATGTTCATTCAGCATTGATTTTATACTAAGCTCCATACTGGACATTTCATTATGTTATTGCAGGTAAATTTTTATAATTTTAGCGTATAATCATAATAACCCTGTGAAATACAAATTATGACCATTTAATTATGTTCAGTGTACTAAATTTCCTAAGCTAAGAGTAGGCTAAGAGGCATCAGGATATTTTGGAAAACAAGAATTGGATTAAGGAGAATTTACTAAAACACAACACTCAGTGATAAAGCTTAATTAACCCAATAACTTAGATACTAAGTAGTTCTTTCAATTGAAAGAAGAAGGCATTTTAATTTAATTTAATTTTAATTTAATGCATTTGGAACTTTTTCTTTTTTTTTCTGATTTATGTACACATTTACTATAATAGTGCTGTCCCTCACATCCCAACCACATATACACTTTTACTTACCCAGAGGTTCAGGCTGGGGCTGAGTCTTCTCACTGGTCTCCTGCTCTGGCAGCTCTCTATTATTAGGGCCTAATGGTTTCATATTATTCAAGTCAGAATAATTCATATTGTGATTATCAGTCTGATCATGATTTGAAGGTTCTTCAATGATCTCATAATCTTGCCCAGATGTTGACCAATTTGGATCCATAAATATTATTTTGTCTTTGGTTTCAATATCTAGCCAGTGTAAAGAGTATCCATGAGATAAAGTACTAGAAAAACTGACAATCATAAAATATAAGAATGTTTTTTTTTTTTTTACTTTACTCAGTGTACCTGTTTGCTGTTTTGCCTTTTGGGTGTTCATTTTCATGATGTATTGCTGCCTTATCTGCTTAGCAAATCTGGCAGGGTTGTCCCATGGTATGTTGAACATTTCAGAGTCCATTCCACACATCATCCCAGAAGGTTTTAGTTTCCCATTTTCGTCAACCTCAGAGAGCTTCAGGCTCTCAAAAGTAAACACCTTGAAAGCCCTTTCTACTTCATTCCAGCTCAAGACCTCTGAAAGAAAGCAGAACACATGCTGCAAGGAAGGACACTGTCATGAGCACTGGGGCAGGGCTGACAGGGGCCCCAGGCAGGTCTCTCCACTGGAATGATGGGTGGTTGTGCCATAATGAGTGCTGACCTGACTTTAGCTATGGGCTTCACATGTCTGCAAAAGATACCAAAAGTACCTGATAACAAGAAAAGTACACAGGCAAGACAGAATGGATTAAGGCAATGCTCCCAAATTGCTTCATAGCTTGACCAATATTAGAGGTTCAGATGGATTTGCATGGACTTCCCAGGGTACCATATTGGTTGAATGTTTAAAACTTGCCATTTTTTGAGCAAAAATATTCTTTGCTGCTGTAGTTTTTTTTTTTAAAAAAGAAATTATTCAGTAGTGTTTAACACAGGCTATTATATTTAATAGGTTTTCTGTTCATTTGGGCTAAGGAAAGTGCTCCTCCCATTCACATGAACTGCTGTGGCATTTTCTGTAATTGTACTTCAAAGTTTATCAGCTTTGAATGGGCTCTATTCAGTTGTGTATTTGCCTTTTTATGGCATTTATTCACCTGTCCACTCACTTAGTGGTTACTATTTTCTATTTATTAGAGTTTGTCATAGGTGTTTGGGATTCCAAGTAAAGCAAGATTTGGTTCTTACACTTTAGAAGTTCAGGGTAGAGGAATTAGAGGTAGGATTAACAAGTAAATATGGAATTCAAAGAGGAGAAATGAAATTATTGTGGCAAATTAATAATTGAGATACCATCTTGATTTTCTCCCCAATAAAGATCAGGGAAGTGGCAAAATTCCTTTTAGAAAAAGAAAAAAAAACAAAAAACAAAAAACAGGAGAATCTAGAAGCGAGGAAGGATAAGGGGAAAAGACTGACAGAATAAAGGAGAATTTACTCAACTATTCATTTTGCAAAGGTTTTAAGTACCTACTAGCTGTCAGTGATTATACTAAAAACTAGGAACACAGTGGCAAACAAAGCAGGGAGTTCTCTGCTCTCCTAGAATCTCCATTCTAGTGGTTGGGAACAGACAAGTGTATAAGCTATCAGAGATGATGAGAAGAATAGAGCTAAAGGAAGGGATAAAAAGTGATATTGATTGGAGAGGGCTTCTATTTTATCTAAGGCAGTGAGAGAAAAATCCTGTGAACAGCTTAGAAAAATCTGAAGGAAGTGAAGGAGTGAGGTAGGCACTGGATCAGGGGAAAAGGCAAGTGCAAGACTCGGAGGCTGGGGTGTGAATGACGTGTCTGGAAAATCACAGTGAGGCCCATGCAGATGGGGTGGAGTGGAACGTGAGAGCTTGCTGGGTGATGGACTTAAAACCTGCAGAACATCTGGGAAACTACTGGAATACTCCAAGTGATAGGTGCTGGTGGAGCAGGTGGGAATGGAAGTGAAGATGGTATGGGCTATGGGATATGAGAAAAAAGTGACAGCAGAGATGACTACATGGTTTTGCTGAAAATAATTTCCAGTTTTTGAAATAAGAGTGGGATTGGGAGGGGACAGATCTGGGGGTCAGAGTCAGGAGTTTTGCTTTAGACCAGGTGCTTGAGGGAAAGGAGGAAGAAGAGGCCGGAGGACCAAGAGTCTGGGATGGACTGTGTAAGCAGTGTAAGTGTGAGCTCTCAGTGGGTACAGCAGTAGCAGGAATCCTGGGTGTAGGGCTGAGCTGGAGAGAGTATGGAATCGTGTCTTTTTTCCCCCCAAATTTCCTTTATTATTTCTTATAGCATAACTGTGTACATTAACACAATCAGTGTGCTGTTTTCATATACATTTTGAAATACTCTCATCAAACTGGTTAACATAACCTTCACGTCATTTTCTTAGTTATTGAGTTAAGACATTCACGTCTTAAGGAAGAAGGAAAAGTGGATTCGGGCAGGATATGAGGAAAGGACCAGCAGGAAGGGGGTGGTCATGTAGACAACAGACTTGGACCACTGGGCTGTGCCCTCCACTTCCATATGGCCAGACAGTGTTCTGCCATAGGACATCGTAGGACAGTGTCCAAAAGATCTTGGCTTTTTTTTATGTTCCTAAGCCTATTAGAAAATGAAAATAAAGAAATCAAAGCATTTGGTAACTTAGTTAGGGTTAGGAATAGAGTGATTTTTTTTCTTTTTAGAAAAAAATTGTCAAATGCAATTTAATATAATATTCCCTCTTCTAATTAGAAATGTATCTGCAAATTGCCCTAAGTGGATATAGAATTTGCTTCAGGAAATGATTGCCTGTGTCACAAAATCCCAGTGACCTCTGAGATGAGAAGTGATTCTAGATATTGTATTCTTAATAACCCCTCTTCCCACTGTTCTTAAAGAGCATAAAATGGACCTTCCTGTGCGAGAAACTGTTAACTTGAATCAACTTGCTCTCAGTAACATGCTAGCAGGGGGCTCTCTATTCATCTCTGTATCCCTGGGCCTGGGTCAATTACAGAACAGAGAAGGTGCTCAAAAGTGCAGACTGTATCCTGGGATCTCTATGTTCCTGTCTCCTGTTCAGTAACATAGGAAAGAGAGTTCAGGTGGTCAGAGTTTTACTCCAGGTTTTACCAATATTATTACAATCATAGAGCAAATAATTTAACCTGCTGGGATCTTAGCTTTTATACCTGAAATAGATTTGGACTAGACTAATTCTGAGGTTCTTTTAGTTAGAAAATTTTATGGTTCCATGATTCATCTTTATAAAAATTTAATTTCTGGATGTAAATATTGTTCTCAGAATTTGATCTCAGAAGATCAAATACCATCTTTTGATAGCACAAGTTATAAGGTATCCACGCCTGCTTCCAGGTCTCACTCTTCCTCATTTCCCACTTGTCTCCATGTGCCAAGGTGGTCCACGGTAGTGCTCACATTGGTTTTAGCCTGGTGAATGTTCCTGCCAAATTTAGATTATCTGCACTTCCTTTCTTTCTCTTCCCTAGAAAGGACTAGGGAGGGACAGAAAAGGAAGAGACAGAAGAACAATTCCCTTATATAACATTTCCTTCATGAAGAAGGACCCGCTTTGGAGCCGTGGTTGTTCTGAGAAGCACACCTGGTGAGGTAGATATCTTTCTTGTATCTATCACTTATGAAGGTTCCAGAACAAGATGTAGGAAGTGAAGAAACATGGGCAGAATGGACAAGAGATTTGGATAAATCAAACTAAGGAGAGAGAGATTTGTTGCCAAAAGAGCATCCCTGCCACTCTTGTCTTCTCTCTGATCCTGGTCATCAGTCAGCCTCTCACCTAGTGAGAGGCAGCTAGTTTCCAATAAGAACACCACACTTCTAAACTGGGGCCATCTGCCACCTGACTGATGCATAAATACATGGTGATCTAGATCTTAAATCCATCCGTCAAATGAGGACATTACATATAGCTCCCATGTCAGAGGTGGGGACCTGTCTGAATTAGTGTTTCTTCCTCTTTGTTCTTCACACCAGACCACGATTACAGGTTACAGTTCTATGAACTTTCTTTTCTCCTTTCCTTCCCTCCCTTCCCTCCCTTCCTTCCCTTCCTCCCGTCCTCTCTTTCTCTCCTCTTTCTCTCTTTCTCTTTTTCTTTCTTTCTTTCTTTTTTATTTTTTGAGACAATGTCAGACTCCGTTGCCCAGGCTAGAGTGCTATGGCATCAGCTAACTCACAGCAACTTCAAGCTCCTGCGTTCAAGTGATCCTCCTTCCTCAGATTCCCAAGTAGCTAGGGCTACAGGAGCCTGGCACAACACCTGGCTAATTTTACTACTTTTGGTAGAGATAGGGTCTCCCTTTTGCTCAGACTGGTCTCAAATGCCTGAGCTCAAAGTGATTCTCCTGCCCAGCCTCCCAGAGTGCTAGGATTACAGGCATGAGCTACCATGCTCCTACACTCTTACAAATTTTCTAATGTACTACACAAGATTATTCAGCAGTTATCTTTTATATTGAAATACAATTCTTTCATCTTTTATCTTAGTGCAGACAGGTAGAGATAGATAATTTAAAAATATAATTTAATGTTATATCTGCCTTATTGATTTAAATTGGATATAAGGGAGGATACTTCAAATTTCCTTTGAGAACTAATATTCTTCTGGAATTTTTAAAATATTAATTGTGGGTGGCTGCAAACCAAAGAATGTAAAATGAGAATTCAGAGATAAATATCTCTGAATTGTGGCAAAGTGGCATGGTCGGGCTTATTCCTCTCTTTTTCCAGATAATGTCTCTGCAAAGTTATTGTAATATCTGTATGATTTGTAATGATGGCCAAGGAGTGCAGGGGTGAAGCAGTGGAGGGAAGGACAATATTGTCCTAGGAGAGGATTATAATATCTTGAGATGGGAGGTTTTATTTATTTAAAAAATTTTAAAAATATATGAACTTTTACTTGTCTTAAGTAGGATAGGATTACCACATCATCTCCAATGATGTCAATGAGGGGATATTAAGCAGTGAATGGGAAAAGGGACAAATAAGGGGATAAATCTGGTTAAGGAAACACAATGGAAAGAAAACCCACTGCCTCAAGATGAAGCATGTTAGGCATCATAGCTATCATACCATTGTAAATGACATTATTCAAGGCGAGAAAGTTGTAGTCAACCAAAATGCCCATCTCAGCCCCTGAAAAGTTTTTCAGTAATAAAAATACTTTTTTCAAATAAGGGTTTAATTTTATGAGGCACCCATGACCATTAATTAAGATGAGTTTAGGCTAAGAAAAAGCAATGTACTCACCACTTGTACAAAAGTGCATAAGCTCATGAATTGTGGCTAGACGTTTAGTGCTGTTCCATGGTGGGGGCATAGGGAATTGGAGGAATTCCCACAGTGGCAACTTGGACTGCATCTCCTGCTCAATTTGAACTGGGTCAAAATTCTTCTGGTCCTGACAAAAAAAAAGCAATATGACAGAAGATATTAAAGTAAGCTGTAAAGTGCCTTATACATATGGAGAAGGCTAAACATGATACTTTCACCTTTATTATTTGGGAACAGGGGAAATCAACAGTAATTGGGGAAGACAAACTGTTGGTATTTTACTGAAGGTCAAAAAAGCTATAAATAGTTCCTACATTGCCAGAATTTCCTGGTACACAAACATGACTGATTCTTCATTCATGGTGACAAACTGTCAAAGTCTCAGATACCAGGGGTGCCAAAAAAATGTATTTTTTGTGATCTCTTTGGAAGTAAAATTGATCATTCCCCAAAAGTGTACAAATTGCAGGTAAAGTGGATATGCATAGCATGTCTAGGTACACTTGACCAGTAACGGTAACTTTGAAAAATAATACATAGGTAAAAGCTCTTAAAATGTATAGACACTTTTTTGGCACTCTCTCTATATTCATCTCTCCCTTCTGAGATTCTTTTCTGATCTGCACAAGTCTTTCACAGAAGCATATATTTAAAGCAAATAACTATCAGGTTTTAATACAAATCTGGTGGTAGTCACAATCAATTGAATGATTAATTAGACCTCTCTAATTAGGTAAGTTTTCTTTGCTGGGATCATTTTTCTCTTATTCATCTCCATTTTTGAGATCCTACTCTGAAAGTTGGTATCTATTTTATAAGCTGCATTTTAATTAGCATTGGTAAAGTTATCTAATTAGCCCTCCAGTTGAATAATTACAAACACACATTTTCACAGTGGTCTTCCTTAGGGCAAACTGATTCTTATTACCTTCAGTACGTACTTCTTGTGAGCGTGTGCATCATGGTAGTTCAGTAGGAGAGGGCCTGTGGGCCCTGGTTTGTTTTCTCTCTCTTCCTCAGATAAAAATATTTCCTGGAGATTCTATTTAAATTGAAAAAATATTGGTTTAAAGAGAGAATACGTAATTTTTCAACAGACTCTTTGGATATGCCAGGCAACCTGACCTTTTTCTCCCTTTCTGAGAGGCAGAGTGAAGGCAGGATGGACACGATGTGAGCTGCGATTCTGTGGTGCAGCCCGTCGGCCCTTGGGGGTGGCTCCAGCAGGCTGGGTGGGACGAGATCTTCCTCACTTGCCACAACCTAGTTGGGATAAATCAGTTTAATGGTCAGCTCTTCATTGGGACTCATTGCTCATTGCTGTATTTCCAGTGATTTTTAGTAAGAACTTAATATTTACTCCTCTTAAAGCACTAAAATTAGCACTCACACAACTTTGGATTCAATATATATGTGCAGCTATGATGAATAACAGACTTTTCAATTACACATAGAGCATTCATAAGAATTGACCATGTACCTTGGGTTACATAGGAAGTCTCAGGAAAATTTAACTGTTTAACTTGCAGACCATGCTTACTTATCATAATGACATAAAATTAGAAATCAACAGAAAATGGTGGAAATCAAAATAATTCATGTACCCCACCCTGGTATAACACCCCTGGAGAGAGACTCATAGAGGATGTGCCCAGGCCACCATACTTCTGCTTCTGTTACAATTCTCCCCTTTCATCCAAGTCAAGACAAAGATTTCCTATTTTTGACAGTCACAAGTTTCTTTAATATTTCAGGGAAGATTCAATGCTCTCCATGGTTTCCATTCTCCCTCCTGTGACAACTTATCTCATTTCCCCCACACACATTGGCTGCCAGGAAGCTCGGGACTACCCTTGGTGCTCCCACAGCAGCAGGACTACCATGAATATCACGTTCTTCTCGGTTCCTGGGCCTTGATTTACTTCTTCTATTTCAGTAGCCTTTCCTTTAGGGAAAGAGATAGAAAGTGAATCCAGGAAAATCCTTAGACTACAAAATTAATGAAGGAAAAATGTCCATCCTCTCCCCAAAGAGTTTTTTTCTTTTTGTTTGCTGTAGGTTTTCTACAGGCAAGCAGTGAACTGAGGACCTCTTGTCTCACCCCACAGGAGAGAGTTGCAGGAAGTGGGGACTACTTCTGAAGGACCCTGCTGTGACCCTGAACACTCTCTTGCTGGGCATGAAAGGTGAACTAACATTTTCCCTGCCATTTTGAACTTCGATTCCACCATTCCGCCCTTGCCTGATGGTTGGGAATCCTAACCCCTGCAGAGACTGGAATATCTGCAGTTCATTGACAGATCCAGGCACTGCAAGGGCCGTGGTAGAAAATCTGCACTGTAACAGTGAGCCCAGCAGTAGTATAGACAAAGGGGGGAAGGCTGTTGGGCTTGGCTCTGTGAAAGTGCAAACCAGCTGCAGGAGGAGGCTTGCGAGCCGTGGCCCCACCCTGCCACCACGCACTCCACCCTGCTAGAGCCACATGCTGCACCCTGCCTAGTTGGAGCCACACACCCCATGTCCTGATGAGCCAGAGCTGCTCACCACGCACCCTACCCTGCCAGAGCTGTGTGCTGTGTTCCCTACCCTGCTGCTGGAGCCATGTGCCCCGCACTCCCAGAGCTGCCACTACAGCTGCCTCCCTGGCCATGTGAGCTGCCTGGGAACTGTACAGGGACACCTCCCACAAAGATTCAGCAACAGTAGAGCCATCCCACTGGGGTCTAATCTTGGAGAGACACTTCCCCAACTCTGAGGACTTCCAGAGGAAGCCAGACCTCACCCTATAGGGATACCAGTGCTGCAGAGTGGCTGGGGCAAAGGCGCAGTGGCTGAGGGAGAAAATCATTTGCTGATTTGTTATCCTCAGGTTCAGTCTGAGCTCAGGTGGAACACGCCTCAGTTGCCATTGAGTAACCTAGATAGGCAGGCCTCAACTCCCCCAGCCGGCTGGTGGCACAGGGTAGTAGCTGGGCCAAGGGGGCATTAACTTTCCTTTGACTCTGGCAGGTACAAAGCCCTGGCACATCTGCTTATTGGAGGGAGCAGCTCTGTAGGGTTACCAATGACTGGGCATGAAAAAGGTGCAAGGTGGGGAAAGAGATACCAGCCCCCGGTCCAACTCTGATACTGGGTGGGCTTTTCTGACTCCGCAGAGAACCAGAGTGAGCCACATTTGAGTAGCCAGGAGACCTCTGCTATCTAGTTGCTGAAGACCATTTGAACTCTCCCACTTAAGAGTTGGTACTGACTGGGTCAATTGATTTGGAGCTCTTAACCTGGGCTAATCACCCCAAAACCCTCCCGGATGGTACCCTGATTGTGTGGCAATGGGAAGGGTTGATTTACATCTTTCAGTTGTTGCCCATCGGGGCAGGGTGTCTTAGTTGCTTGAATTTCTCCACAGCTGAGAATTCAACCCAGAGTTACTGATTCACTAGGATCAGACAAAGACCAGCTGAATATAAGACAGAACCACTGAATCCCACCACACCAAGCAGGTTCCCAGAGCTGCTGTAATACTGTATGGGCCCTTTGCAGAGCTGTAGGGGAAAAAGCTACAGTCACCAGTCCCAGATCCTTGGTAAAGGGCTGGTTAACCACAACTCCAGGAGGTAAAGGGCTGGTTAACCACAACTCCAGGAGCCCCCAATCCAATTTCACCTTACCTACCCATCTAGCCAAATGGTGAAAAATAATCATGGGCCAGAATCAGTGGAAAAACTCTGGCAACATGAATAATGAGAGTACATCACCTCCCTCAAGAAATGACAAAACAGACAGACCAGATGATCCCATTCATAAGCAAATGGCTGGGATGTCAGAAATTGAGTTCAGAATTTGGATGACAAATATGATCAATGGAATGGAGGTAAAGATGGAATTAGAATTTCAAAGAGTAATTCAAAAGTTGTCTCAAGAATTCAACAAATTCAAACACAAAATTACCAAATATTTTGACACATTGAGGTATAAACTCGTAGCACTTAAAGACCTGAGAAATATAGTTGAATCCCTCAGTAACAGAATAGAGCAGGCAGAAGAAAGGATCTCTGACATTGAAGACAAAGCTTTTGAATGTTCCCAAATGCTCAAAGAGGAAGAGAAATGGAGAGCAAACTGGACCTTTCCCTGAGAGAATTGTGGGAGCACTCCCAAAGAGCAAACATTCACTTTATAGGAATCCCTGAAGGAGAAGAGGTTGCTTCAAAAGGCCCAGATGTTCTACTCCAAGAGAAAATAGAGGAGAACTTCCCAAACATGGCAAAAGATTCTGAAATCCAGATAGCAGACAGTTTCAGAACCCCAGCATGACTCAATCCAAATAAAACATCTCCTAGACACATTATAATTAACTTCACCAAAGTTAATATGAAGGAGAAAATTCTGCAAGCAGCCAGACATAAGAAAACCATAACCTACAAAGGGAAGAATATTAGAATGACTGCAGATCATCCTGCTGAAACTTCTCAAGCTTGACGGTCATCAACCTTTAAGCTCCTAAAACAAAATAACTTTCAACCCAGGATCCTGTATCCAGCTAAACTGAGTTTCATTTATGATGGAAAAATTAAATACTTTAATGACATTCACATGGTTGAAGAAATTTGCCATAACTAAACCAGCTCTCCAGGATATTCTCAGACTCATCCTCCACAAGGACAAGCACAACACTCTACCACCAAAGTAAACTCACTCAGAAACTTTTAGTCAAACTCCAACTTCCACAGTGGCAAAAATGTCCACTGGACTTTTGAAAAACTCCATATCCAAAACGCTACCAGGCCTATCAATACTCTCAATTAATGTGAATGGCTTAAATTGTCCTCTAAAGAGGCATAGATTGGCTGGGTGGATACAGAAGCTCTGCCAGATACCTACTGCATACAAGAATCTCATCTTACCTTAAAAGATAAATATAGACTCAAGGTGAAGGGATGGCAGGTGTTACAATTTTATTCACTGATACAATAGACTTTAAACCAACAACAATAAGGAAATGTAAGGACGGTCACTTCATATTTGTTAAAAACAACACACAACATGATGAGATTTCAATTATTAACATTTATGCACCCAACCAGAATGCACCTCAATTTATAAGATAGACTCTAACAGACATGAGCAACTTGATTTCCTCCAGCACCATAATAGTCGGAAATTTTAACACCCCTTTGGCAGTGTTGGATAGATCCTCCAATAAGAAACTCAGCAAAGAAATTTTAAACTTAAACTTAACCATTCAACAATTGGATTTAACAGATAGCTACAGAACATTTCATCCTAACAAAACTGAATACACATTCTTCTCATCAGCCCATGGAACATACTCCAATATTGATCACATCTTAGGTCACAAGTCTAACCTCAGCAAATTTAAAAGAATAGAAATTATTCCTTGTATTTTTTTGGACCATGATGGAATAAAAGTTGAACTCAGTAACAATAGGAATCTGCATATTCCTACAAAATCATGGAAACTAAATAACCTCATTCTGAATGATAGTGGGGTCATATATGAGATTAAGAAGGAAATTACCAAATTTTTGGAAGAAAAAAATAATGAAGACACAAATTACCAGAACCTCTGGCATACTTCAAAGGCAGTCCTAAGAGGGAAATTTATAGCATTGCAAGCCTTCCTCAAATGAACGGAAAGAGAGAAAGACAACAACAACTTAATTGGACCTCTCAAGCAACTGGAAAAGGAAGAACATTCCAACCCCAAACCCAGCAGAAGAAAAAAAATAACTAAAATTAGAGCAGAATTAAATGAAATTGAAAACAAAAAAATTTATACAACAGATTAATCAATCAAAAAGTTGGTTTTTTGAAAAGGTCAATAAAATAGATAAACCTTTGACTAACCTACCAGAAATAAAAGAATAAAATCCCTAATTTCATCAACCATAAATGATAAAGGCCAAATAACAACAAACTCCTCAGAAATTAAAAAAATTGGCTCGGCGCCTGTGGCTCAAGAGGCTAAGGTGCCAGCCACATACACCTAAGGTGGCGGGTTCGAATCCAGCCCAGGTCCATCAGAACAACAATGATGGCTGCAACCAAACAATAGCCAGGTGTTGTGGTGGGCACCTGTGGTCCCAGCTACTTGGGAGGCAGAGACAGGAAACTTGCTTGAGCCCAGGAGTTGGAGGTTGCTGTGATCTGTGATGCCACGGCACTCTACCCAGGGGGATAGCTTGAGGCTCTGTCTCAAAAAGATAAATAAATAAATAACAAAGAAAAAAGAAATTTAAAAAATCCTTAATGAATATTACAAAAAACTTTATTCTCAGAAGTATGAAAATCTGAAGGAAATAGACCAATACTTGGAAACATGTCACCTTCCTAGACTTAGCCAGAAAGAAGAGGAAATGTTGAACAAGCCCATATCAAGTTCTGAAATAACATCAACTATAAGAAATCTCCACAAAATGAAAAGTCTGGGACCAGATGGCTTCACATCAGAATTCTACCAAACCTTTAAAGAGGAACTAGTATCTATATAACATAATCTTTTTGAAAACAGAAAAAGAAGAAATACCTCCCAACACATTCAATGAAGCAAATATCACCCTGATCCCCAAACCAGGAAAAGATCCAACAAGAAAAGAAAATTATAGACCAATATTTCTAATGAATATTGATGCAAAAATATTCAATAAGATCCTAGCAAAGAGAATCCAGCAACACATCAAACAAATTATACATCATGATCCGGTGGGTTTTATCCCAGGATCCCCAAGGATGGTTCAATATACATAAATATATAAATATAATACATCATATAAACAAAATAAAAAACAAAGACCATATGATACTCTCAATTGATGCAGAAAAAGCTTTTGATAATATCTAGCATCCTTTCTTGATTAGAACGCTTAAGAAAATAGGTATGGAAGGAACATTTCTTAAACTAATATAGGCCATCTATAGCAAACCCACATCCAATATCATATTGAATGGAGTAAAATTGAAATCATTTCCACTCAGATCAGGAACCAGTGAAGGTTGCCTATTGTCTCCATTGCTTTTTAACATCGTAATGGAAGTCTTAGCCATCACAATCAGTCAAGAAAAGGCAATCGAGAGTATCCAAATAGGATCAGCGAGATCAAACTGTCACTCTTTGCAGATGGTATGATTGTATATCTGGAAAACCCCCGAGATTCAACTACAAAACTCCTAGAAGTGATCAAGGAATACAGAAGTGTCTCAGGATACAAAATCAGTACTCACAAATCTGTAGCCATTATATATACCAACAGAAGTCAAGCTGAAAAAACAGTCAAGGACTCTATTTCCTTTACAATGGTGCCATAGAAGATGAAATATCTGGAAGTGTACCTAACAAAGGATGTGAAAGGTCTCTACAGGGAGAACTATAAAACTCTGAGAAAAGAAACAGCTGAAGATGTTAACAAATGAAAAAATATGCCACGCTCATGGCTGGGAAGAATCAACATTGTTAAAATGTCTACACTACCCAAAGCAATCTACAGATTTAATGCAATTCCTATTAATGCACCTGTCATACTTTAAAGATCTGGAACAATTAGTACTTCTTTTTATATGGAAACAGAAAAAACCTCAAATAGCCAAGATATCACTCAGAAATAAAAACAAAGCAGGAGGAATCACACTACCAGATTTCACATTATACTATAAATCTATAGTGATCAAAACAGCATGGTACTGGCACAAAAATAGAGAGGTAGATGTATGGAACAGAATTGAAAATCAAGAGATGAATCCAGACATTTATCATCATTTGGTCTTTGATAAGGCTATCAAAAATATAAATTGGGGGAAAGATTCCCTATTTAACCAATGGCTGTGGGTGAATTGGCTGGTGACTTGTAGAAGACTGAAACTGGACCCACACCTTTCTCCTGTAACAAAAATTGACTCTCACTGGTTAAGAGACTTAATATTAAGACGTGAAACTAAAAATTCTTGGAGGGTGGTGCCTGTGGCTCAAAAGGGTAGGGCGCCGGTCCCATATGCCAGAGGTGGTAGGTTCAAACCCAGCCCTGGCCAAAAAAAAAAAAAAAAAAAAAAAATTCTTAGAGATAGTGCAGGGAAAACACTTGAAAAAATTGGCCTAGGAGAATACTTTATGAGGAGGACCCCCTGGACAGTTGAAGCAACATCAAAAATACATTATTGGGATCTGATCAATCTAAAAAGCTTCTGCACTGCCGAAAACACAGTAAGTAAAGCAAGTAGACAGTCCTCAGAATGGAAGAGAATTTTCATAGGTTATATTTCTGACAAAGGTCTAAGAACCAGAATCCACAGAGAACTCAAATTTACTAATAAGAAAAAAACAAGTGATTCCATTTCACTGTGGGCAAGAGACATGAATAGAAACTTCTCTGAAGAAGACCAGTACACGGTCTACAGAAACATGAAAAAAAGCTCATCATCTTTACTCATCAGAGAAACACAAACCAAAACCACTTTGAGATATCATCTAACTCCAGTAAGGGTAGCCCACTTCACAAAATCCCGAAACTGCAGATGTTGGCGTGGATGTGGAGAAAAGGGAACACTTCTTCACTGTTGGTGGGAATGTAAGATAGTACGTTCCTTTAGGAAATAAGTTTGGAGAACACTCAGGGATCTAAATGTAGACCTGACATTTGATTCTGCAATTCCTCTACTAGGTGTAACCAAAAATCACTTGGCAACAAAGATATTTGCACCAGATTATTCATTGAAACTCAATTAGTAATTGCCAAATCATGGAAGAAGCCCAAGTGCCCATTGACCCATGAATGAATTAATAAATTATGGTATATGTATACCATGGAATACTATGCAGTATTAAAAAAGAGGTAGGGTTAATGGTGGGACCACACCTATGGAGCATATTGCAAGGGTACAAGTCAAATCCATCAAGTATAGAACACAAATGTCTTAACACTGTGATTAAGTAAATGAGGTGAAAGCTATGTTAATTAGTAGGATGTAAGCACTCCAATTTGTACAAATAATCAACACACTGAATCCCACAAAGGCATAAATGTATTCATGATCTATGTATATATGACTTAATAAAAAAATAAAATAAAAATAAAAATTCAAACATAAAGAAAAATAAACATTAAGTACAGCCAAAGAAACACCCTAAAGTAAATGAATAGTCTTATGTAAAGCAAAAAGACTAAAAATAAATGAAGCTAATAATTAAAAGGCATTGCAAAAAGAACCAAGGAGAAAGATGAAAATAATAATGATAAATGAAGAAAGTAATAAAATAAGTAAAAAAGGGGTTGATACATGAAACAAAAATGCCAGTTCTTTGAAAAGCCTGGTGCAATATAGATATACCATTAACAGCCACAATAAAGAAAAGAGAGGGCACAAATATTAATAAATAGGATTAGTCATGAGAAAAGGAACATAACCAGATATAGAGGAAATGTTAAAATGTGTTCAAGTGAATAGTATAAAGAACACTGTATTATATTGAAAACCCAAATAAAATGGACATGTTCATAAGGCAAGTATTAGATGTTAATGACCAAGACTGGCCTTAGAAATAGAAAAATCTAATTAAAATCTATGAGCACAAAAGAAATTTTATTGATTGATTGATTGATTGATCATCCTGATAGAGTGCTATGGCATCATAGGTCACAGCAACCTCAAACTTTTGAGCTCAAATGATCCTGTTGCCTCAGCGTCTGAAATAGCTGGGACTACAGGCACCTGCCACAATGCCTGATTTTTATTTTTAGTAGAGATGGGGTCTTGTTGTTGCTCAGGCTGGTCTTGAACTCCTGACCTGAAGCAGTCAATCCACCTTGTCCTCCCAGAGAGCTAGGATTACAGGCGTGAGCCACCATGCCCAGCTCAAAGGAAATTTTAAACATAATTAAAGACTATTAACCACCCCACTCCCCTATTCATGTCCTCTTCCTCTTTCTTTAAAATACCACCTGACATAGATATTATTATAGATATATTTTACCAGAACTTCACAGAATGTCATATTAACTGTTCCAGAGCACAACAAAAGAAAGGACTGAAGCTGATAATCAAAGCAAACTTTAGTTTTATCTGAAATGTTCTAATTTCTATAAAAGAGAATGCAGCCAGGTATTTAGAATATAACTTTAAAATAGTGTTAACAAAAAATGGA
The DNA here is from genome assembly GCF_000181295.1 of Otolemur garnettii. Classification (NCBI taxonomy): domain Eukaryota; kingdom Metazoa; phylum Chordata; class Mammalia; order Primates; family Galagidae; genus Otolemur; species Otolemur garnettii. The sequence goes on along the minus strand of NW_003852468.1, from coordinate 3,310,251 downwards.
AGTTGAGAGATAAAGTGGAAGTTGAGAGATAAAGTGACTTACTCAAGGTTATTATCTGGGAAAAAGCACCCACCTGTTCGATCATGCAGTGCAGTATGAGGGGCACAGAAGTGAATTCCTCCGGAATTGGATTCAGCAAATCATTGTAGTATCTCATGTCTACTTCAGTTGTGAGAAGACTCGCTGCAGAATATAGAAAATATTGTTACCCAATTAAGAGGTGTTCTCCATTTCTTCCATCACAAGTTCATGCGCGATTCAGATGATGCCCATATGCTAATAGGACAGAATTGCCGTTTCAGGGGGCGTAGGACACAGCATGGCGGTGGCCACCATCCTTTATAGCACCACCTCATGGCATGGTGCCTACAGCAACAGGTTTCACACGTGCCTGGGCGTGGAGCCTGCTGTTCTGCTTTCTTCTTTCCAGGGGTTGGGGCACCAGACGGTGGAGCCTGAAATGAGAATAATTAAAAAGAAATAACTGAGATGTCCAGCTGAGGGACGCCTTCATCACATGTTGGTATGAAGATCTCCAGCAGAGCTCAGAGATGTTCACACTACCAACCATCTGCTGCTATTACAATCCAGGAAAAGGGCCTTTGTCTGAGGAAGGAAAGAAGCAAATGGTTTGGACGCTATTCAGTTTTTCTCATATGGGCAAGTGGAACAACCATGGGGAAAGTTACAGGGAGTCAGGGCACTTAGAATCAATCAGCTTCCCTTCTGTGGGTGACTCAGAGTCCTGCCATTCTCCCTCTGCCAATCCTGCAGTGGCCCCCCATTGCCAGGCTCCAACCCAGCACCCCAACACATTCACACTTCACCACCTCGCTTTAGCTCCTGTTCCACTGTGCACGTGCAGGCTGGGACGACTGAACTGCCCACGGTCCTGCCTTTCTCTGGCCTCCATGTCTTTGTGCTCTTTGCCACTTTCCTCAGAATACCATTTTGTTCCTTTCCCCACCCCACTTTCCAGCAGGCAGTTTGCACTTGGCCTTCACCATGTCACTAATGCTGGTCCGCTTTCCCTGACTCCTCTTTCTGCCCTGCTGCTCTCTGTCAGGTGGCAAGTAGACATTTTTATTGCTTCTACCGTAGTCTGAGCTGCCTGCTCTCAGTGTTCATCATGCTAGGTAAAAACTGTTGTCGACCTGACCGCCATCCTGTTTAAAAGGTAACCTCAGTGAGGACCACAGGGGATGAATTTTCATTATTGCTTTGCCAGCATCCTGCACAGCATTAGCACACAGTAGGTGCTAAATATATAAATGTCTTTATCAGCTTTGTCTTTGTTCCAGGTTTGTTCACTGCACTGTGCCCTGACCTGTGTTGACCCACCTCTGCTTTGCAGGTGTCAGGCAGCTGAGGAGCTCCCTTCACAGAGCCCCCTCCTACATAGCTCCTTTCTATGCCACACCAGGGCCTTTTTCCTCGTTCTTACCTTTACATATTAGGTTCCAACAGGCAGTATTACCTTGATACAAATATTTATGTAATTTTTTCTTCATACTCATTGTAAATGTGAAAAGTAAGTTGTTTCGATCAACCATCCAGGTGACTAAAGACATCTGAGCCCAAGCCTACCTCAGAAGTTGGTACGGCTTCTAAGACAGGCTTCTCACTGGCCACCTGAGGGACATGAATGAGCTTCATGCTTTCCAGATAGTGCTGGTGCTGCCTTTTCCAATCCAGGGTGTCGTACATCAAACACGCAATATTTTCAAAAATTTCAGTGCCCAATTCCAGCTATGGGTGACAGAATTAGTGACAATCAGTTATTAATTTTGTACTGTTAGAATTATATATATATGTGTGTGTGTGTGTGTGTGTGTGTGTGTGTATATACACATGTACCTTGGATCGCCCCTAACAGCTAAGCCTATCAACTTTATACAGGGAAGGCAAGTCCTAAAATCTCCAGGCCACTGGATCCCAGCCATGGTGACCAAGTTCTCATCGGCAAAATTCTTGACCTTGTTTCTCAGCCCAGTGTAACCTGTTCCCTTTGGAAGGCCAGATGGCTGCCTAATACGGTAAGAGCCTAATAAATACTTTAACTAAGTGAAACAGAGCCTGGTCATTGTTTTCAGGAATGTGCCCCATATTCTTAGTATCTCAGTTCCTACACATGTTAGGTCATCTTGATACTCTCAGCCAAAGACAAGCTGTTGACTTTCTTATCTGGCTGTGTAAGGAAAACGATGGAATCAGCTTCATTGACTCAAGTGCGCTGCGTTGTATGTGCAAGCAGTTTTTTCCTTACCTTCTTGCCGCTCTGCTTTCCTTTCACTCATGCTATCTTTGAAGAAAACCAGCATGAAATCCTGACAGACTATTGCTTCTTTAATGCTCACAAGTTTTATGAGCTGGTAAGAAAGTAACAACTAAGAGACCTCTATTATTTGGGTTTTTGTTTTCATTAGTATGAAAGCTCTATGATAGCTGGGTCTGTCTGCTTGGAAGCAAAGACTGTTAAAATAGGTCCATCCTTTGTCTGAGTTGAGGAGGCAGTGTAGAATGAGATAATTTTTTGTGGGCAGCAAATCAGAATCTGGCAGATGTCCAGGGAAGCACACGGCCCTGTCCGTCCCTATGGCACACCCGTCTACCTGGCTTCACATCCCACGCTCAGTCTGAGCCTTCTTTAGTTAAGCTTCAATCTGGCCTTTCTTGCCAAAATTCTGGCATAGAAATTTATTTTTATTTGTTTGTGTTTCTAAGAAATATAATAAAGCTTTTGCTCAATGATCCTTTAGCTTAACCTAGTTAATTTATTTTTAAATTGAACAGCAAACCACATGCTAAAGGCCGGCAAATAGCTTTAGTAACCAGGGTGTGAACTTGAGATGTTGCAGATGCACTTATTTATGTGAAGTCTTCCCTACCTTGGTTTGGGGAAACACAGCCTACTTGTTTACAGTCAAAGGCTGCATGTAAATGCTTTCCTCCATCAAAAAAGGAAAAAGGACTACTTGCTGGCTCACGTGTCTATAAGCCATCATAAGCTTACAGACAGAGCTGAGGGTGTAACACCATGTATTCTGTCTGCTCCTACTAGAAGTGGATTGATCACTTTTATATTTACTAAATCATCCTAAGTTTAAAATGAACTTTAATTTTTAATATTACATCCAATGGCCTTTTCTTCTGGAATATAACTTTGTTACTAAACCATTTTCAAGGGTCTCCTTTCCCATTATCCTCAATGTTGAGTCCCTCACTCACAAACCATGTCTTACAGAGGCATGTGAGGGCCCTAAAAGGTTCTACAGCTGGACCCAGACTACAGCCCTGGCATGACGATGATGTTCAATGAATACTTACAAACTGACAGTTAGGAGTTCAGTGTGACCAGCTGGGCGACAAGTGCCCTAACTTTCCTCAAGAGAGCTGAATGTTTTCATTGTTGGCAGTTACCTTCATGCCCAACTATGTGTTCTCTACATTAATCTTCTAATACTAAAGTCAGAAACATTATACCATTAACTAGTATTTCAAATATGTTGGTAATATTTTTCAACATAAAATAATAATTTTTCTAAATTTTGGTTGGTCACTTAAAGTGGTCCACTATCTATCTAAAAGAAGTGATCCAAACGAAATCTTCCAATGACCAGGAAATTGTGGACGCTGGCATAGGAAGCACAATGCTGGGTCTTGAAGGTCCAGGTGTATGTCGTGGAGCTCACATTTACGTTACAATGATGTAGCGGGATATACACTATTTTGGACTCAATGTATATCAGCTTGTTAGGTTTTTGCCTGGAGAACAAAGAAGACACCCAGAAAGGAGCCCTAGCTAGAGCTGGAACACACGGTACTTGGTATGAGGCTGCCTGAGAAGCAGCCTTCTCTGAATTATGGCTCAGGAATTACTACACATATGACCGGGATCTCCTATCCCCTATTGAACCAAAAACAAATACAAGTTCTTGACAGGGTATGTAGCCAGGCCTTGGTCCAAATGAGAGTAGCAGTGTTTCTTGAAAATTTTAACGTGTGGGTGTGGGTTTTATTAGCCATACATTTTTATGTGCATTGGAGAACAGCCATTATGGGAGAGAAAGAGAAGAAAGCTGGCTTTGAGGTGGGATTTCAAGGTCCTTACCCAAACATATCTCACATTTGTTGAATATAATCTAGAATTCCAATAAAACAGGGTAGAATAGTCATAGTACTACATTACTCAGAATATCCTGTCTTTGGGATAGGAAAACATACTGGCCCAATGTAATGAGAAGCTGTAAGGACAGAGGACAGTGGGTCCTGTTCTGAGTTGGGCTGAGAGGTGGGAGACTGAAAGACAAAGCAGGAAAGCCTGGCATCTTCAGATGAAGGTGTGGGGGAGGCAAAGCCCAGGGGAGTCTGTAGAGACCAGTTTTGCCTCCGCTGCAGCAATTCTGCATTCAGCCTCCTCTTCCAAGTCCAGGACAGGCTGACTCTCTTCCTTGCTATTGACAAGGTATCAGACCTAAGTGCTCTGTTCCTACAATAGTGACATCTAATACCTTGTGTTGAGGGTCTTTATAACTCAACTTATTCAGGTTCCTTCCATACTCCAGGGTTCAAATCTGGCCTCTTTCCCCAGTGTTTTCACTTACTCAACTAAGTGCACCTCGTCTCAGGGAGATAGAAGCAAAGACTCTCAGTGTTGGAAGTGTTCGTGCACCAGCCTGTGGCCATGGCAGTCTACCCTTTGATGCAGAAACAGTTCCTGGCTTTGCTCTCACTCTCCTTTACAGTCAGTGGTTCTGTTCTCAGCTACCCACAGTCACTGCACACAGGCTCTACCCACCTCCTGGACCCCAGTTTGCCCAGCTCCTCTCAGAGCACTCACTTGACATGGTCCTCCTAAGGACTCTGCCTTCATTTCATCTCCCTTGATGTTGAAATATACAGTCTTTCAGGGCATTCAATACCCCTGAGTGCCTGTGTGTTGGGATCAACTAGAGAGAGACCTGAGAGGCTTTCTGTAATGGAGGGATGCCTGAATGCCTCCCAAACCTTCTTGGTAAGTAGTCACTCGACATTGTCTCTTTATAAAAACAAAGCAAACCAAACCAAACCAAAATAAAACTCACTACTTTCCCAAGTACCCCCATTTCTTCTCTTTCTGAATTAATAGAAAACTTAGGGTGTGTTCCATAGAACTGAGCACCTGGATGTGTGACACCTTGTCCTTTGCTTCTCTGTTTCTTGGTTTTTCTTGCCTCTCTGCAAAGTCCTTAGTACCACACAACAGCAAATGCTCTCAGGAAAAGCCTGCTAATTGTGGGGCCAGGGTCAAGTCATCCTATTAGGATAGACTGTGTTGGCCAAATACATTAAAAACAAGGTTTTGGCAATAAAAGCAACAGCTTAGAAAGACAACGTTTGAAGTTATACTTAAAGAAAGATAGACAACTAATTCAACGGGCTATACAATTTGCTATTTGCACAAATAACATATAATTAAGATTCTAATTACTACCTGGAACATTGTTGGTGTATGAAACAAAGCCATGTGTTACCAAATAAAAGAATCACCATCTTTTATCTTCATCTGCTGCATCTTATTTTTTGTTATTAAGTCATAATTCATATACTAAAGGCTAGAGAATCAGCTTAAACCACTAGGCATTCAATATTGTCATTCTAAAGATAAAAGAGCCTAGCATACAACCTTGTGTCTCTAACCTCAGTTATCATCTTTGACATGAATAATGTGTTAGATTGGGCTGTAGTGTCACATGCTACAACCACATACCCCCGTGAACGCTGTACTCACCATTTTCTCATTGTCTGACCAGTCAGAAGGAAAAGCAGCTGCCTTGACAGTGTGTTCAAGCCGAGCGACATCAAAGAGGTTTGTTTCAGGTTTCTCATTATTCAGGATTGGTTCCAAGTACTTCCAGAATACTTTAAGTTCTTTTACAGCATCCTTTTTCTTCAAGTTTTCAGCTTCTATCTCTAGTAAAAGCAACATTTTTATACTTCAAAATGAGAGTGCTGAATTTCTTCCCAATTTAAGTGAATGCGGTGAGTTCTATGCATTGCAAGATGTCTGTATAGTACTAGAAAATGCAAATGAAGAAATTAACTTTTGAGAAGTTTTGGAAACTGGCATACAGTTATGAAATCAGATGATTTTATTTCTGGGATTGATATGAGCTTATCCTAACCCTTCATTTTAGGGTTCTTGGTCACTTGAGGCCCAGAAAGATTTTGACAACAACACTCCTTTTGAGAGCTAAATACTTTCAAGATTTCCATCACTTTTAGATTGTATCTGTATGGGATCAGTTTTTCTACCAAATCCCTTTTTGACCATTGCAGGGTCTATTACATAACTGGTGAGAAATGTAGTTCATTTAGTTCTCCTCCTCCAATGGCTAAAAACTGATCGGACCATGATTTATGGTTCAGTTAACTTTTGGTCACATTACAATAGCAAGAGGCTTCTCTGGGCATTTGGACTCTGTCTGTCAGTGACAAGAGTTCCATACAGTTACACTTGAAAATTTGCTTAAATATTTATGTTTTTTTAAATTTTATCATAACTGTGTACATTAATGCAATCATGGAGTATAATGTGCTGGTTTTATATACAATTTGAAATGTTTTCATCAAACTGGTTAACATAGCCTTCATGGCATTTTCTTAGTTATTGTGTTAAGACATTTATATTATACACCTAGTAAATTTCACAAGTACCTTGTAAGAAAACTAAACAGTAGTTTCTACTACTAAGATCATATTATTCACTTATAAAATATGCTTTTCTATTATTTCACTTCTATGTATTAACTGTTTTTAATAGAGAAATTATGTTTGCAGTGTACACATTTTCACACTGGCTTCAATAATCAACTATTCTATGTTATAACTATCCTTTGGGTTAGGAGTAGCCTAGGTTTGAGTCTCAGCTCTTTTACTTAATAACTGCCTCGAGACCGAGAGTGCTTTTTGGTAAAATGGAAATAGTAAAACCTACTTCCTAGGTTTGCCATGAACATTACATGAACCAATGTACTTAAAGTCCTTAGCACTGAGCCCAGTCCCAGGACGTGCCCACTATTTGGTAGCTATTATTATTATCAGGGGTAACTATTTATAATTTTGAATATCAATTAAAAATGTAGTGTTGTAAAAATTAGGATGTGGCTAGTAAGTTACCAATCACTCTGCAAATTATATTATTAATGATTAACAATAAAAGCAAGAGGATATAGCAGAAAAAGCTTGGGTTTCCAGTAACACAAGCTTATACCAAATCCCAACTCTATTTCTGAAAGTATAGTGTGTTTTTTTGCTCCTTTTCCACAGTTAGTTGAGCAAATTTCCTTACGTGAAATGCCCAATGTTGAAAATGGTAGAATAGGAGCGTGGTTGGAACTTTATCCTAAAACTTCCTTGTGTAAGCCCAGGAATATAAAGTGCCCTCTCTGACTTATCACAGTAAGTCAGTAGCAAAGCAGGGCAAGAATACAAGGCTATGACCTCCTTCGGACCATCTGGTGACTGTGCTTCTGTAAGTACAGATTATCAATAGCCATCCACCCAGCCACACTCTAGGTAAAAGTTGTTGATCTAATGTTCTGAGAAAAGCTGTTGGATAGCCAAGTCTTCTGAGCTGTGGTCTATGTTTTCTGTGTCTACACAGGAATATAAATACAGAGTGTGATTTTAATTTGCAAAATTTACAACACTTGGCTAGCGCAAGTAGAATGAACAGCAAATCAAAGTCATGAAAGGATTTAATAATGTGTATGTTGTATATGTTTTGAAAAGCAAACTCTATTTGCACTGTAAGGACCTCAGGTAATATTGAAGGATTCGGCGAGCTGTGCAGTAGACTGCATACCTTCTGGCTGAAGAAGAACTTCCTGCTGCTGGCTAAGTGCTGCCAGGTGTGTCTGCAGAGGCTCATAATTCTCTGCAGATATTTTAATCACGCTGGTTATAGGAATGCCAAGCTCAGTCATAATTGCTAATAGCTGAGGATTTTTGAAGCCCACAACTATAATGTAATGTTCGGCACCGTCATCTGGCTCATCATCTGCTCAAAATACCACAAAGAAGAGAAGCCATCATTGTAAAACAGAACAGGTTGCACGCAGCCAGTGCAATGGCTGTATACATTATACATGCATTTACAATCCCTCTGGCTTGCCAAAAATGATCCAGTTGGTTGGAATGCATTCATGTTGACTGTTTTTCATTATTGTCTTTCCAGTATCAAGGCTGTGACCATTTTACAAAATATTAAATCACTTTTGCAAATGAGACATAGGCATAATAGCAGGACAAACATATATGGGGCCTGTGGTCATGGAAAATGAGTGCTTGCATTTTTGCCAGAGTTTAGCCTGTAACTGTTTTTGGTTTTAATCTCTCTTGAGCAACTGAGTAAAGCATCTGGCTTTACTCCTGAATTACGAGTAGCTGCAGCTTAGTGGTATTTTATAAGTAGAGGTGTTTATAGGAGAGGGAAATATTGAATATGAACATACTCTTTTATCAAAGTATTGTATGCATTTATGTCAGTAGGTATGAATGTGAGTAGAGGTCATGTGGCACTATGTATTCACTACATTACATTTTAAAAATATACATTATGCACTTATGGTACCTAAAAATATTCTCCTCTATTTTCCTCTGAGGTTCTTTTGTTTTATTAATATTAAAACATGAGTTTACTTTGTAATGTGTTATTCTGAGGATTGAGAATAATTGCCATTTTAATATTGATAGTTCATAGTATATGAAAACATTACATTTCATAATTGACCATGAAGATCAATTTACAAATAGTGGAACTGAGGCAAAACTTCATTCTTCCAGATTAATATAAGGGTATATACAATTAGGTTACATTGCTTATACTAGGTAAAGTCCAAGTAGTAGTTGAGCCCCTCACTCCAGAAGCACAACTTTTAATTTTTAGGTAATAATCTTTCTTCTATGACTAAACAAATCAATGCTGATATTGCCCATGGAGTCCATAATAACATTGCTGCTGAGTGTCATGGATTTAGAGCAGAGATATATGCAGGGGGTCAACTAGTAAAGGGTGTGAAAGCCCACTGCTATGTTACTTAAAATTATAGATTATAGAGGATCTCTTCTTCTGGGTTTAAAGGAAGGCAGCAATTAATTACTTATAGTTGCCTCTTGTGAATCATTTTTATATTAACAACCTAAAATAGAAGAAAATTCTAGCCTATAATCCTAGCACCCTGGGAGGGCAAGGCAGGTGCGTTGCTTAAGCTCAGGAGTTTAAGACCAGCCTAAGCAAGAGTGAGACCATGTCTCTATTAAAAATAGAAAGACTAGCTGAGTGTTGTGGCAGGCACCTGTAGTCCCAGGTTCTAGGGAGACTAAGGCAAGAAGATTGCTCAAGGCCAAGAGTTTGAGGTTGCTGTGAGCTATGATGCCACAGCACTCTACCCAGGGCAACAGAGCGAAACTCTGTCTCAAAAAAGAAGAAAAGAAGAAAATTTGAGTTGCCATATCTTGGACAAAATAATAGTGGGAAATGTTGGAGTTAGAAAGCTATCTATGCACTCTGTGAGACACAAATTACCTGGTCTAATTTTCTTACCAGTATATTTCACTCATGACAATAATCACTTTTTACTTTGCTTTGTAATTGTGTCTGACTTTGCTTTGTTCCTAATAAGATAGTAAACTCCTTGGCACCACAATCAGCTGGCTATTTCAGCCCTTATTTATACTGCATAAGTGGTTCTACCAAGACATGCTAAATAAATATTTGCTTAAAAACATAAATGAATTGCAAATAGAAATAGTTTTTCTATTATAGTGTCCTGGGGAATAAGTGATAATGGTTTTTATTTATTTATTTATTTTCATTATTATTTTTTTGAGACAGAGTCTCACTGTGTCACCCTCAGTAGAGTGCCGTGGCATCACAGCTCACAGCAACCTCAAACTCTTAAGCTTAAGCTATTCTTTTGCCTCAGCCTCCCAAGTAACTGGGACTATAGGCGCCTGCCACAATGCCTGGCTACTTTGTTGTTGTTGTTGTTGTTGATGATGTAGTTGTCATTATTGTTTATCAGGCCTGGACCCAGGTCCAACCCGCCAGCCCTGGTGTATGCAGCCGGCACCCTAGCTGCTGAGCTATAGGGGCCAAGCCTGATAATGGTTTTTAAAGAGTGAAAAGTCTGGGAAAGACGAAGCATTGCTGTTGGAATGATTCCTGAAGTTGCATGACAGGTCATGAAGCAGGAAGTGAAAGAACTTACTGACCTATGTAAGATTTGCTGTCTTCATCTTCTCCTCTCCTTTTTAACTGCGTGATCTTTCTCGCTGTTGTGCTGGCCTCAGGCTGTTCCTTTCCTTTTCCTTTGGCAACCTTTGATGCAGACTTCTTCTCCTTGGGAGATTTTGCTTTCCCTTTATCTTTTTCTAACTTATACTTGTCTTCTGTCACCTGGAAAGAGAGAATGCTTTTTCTCCAGATCATATAGTGAGCAAGCAAACAATGGCATTTCTACTGTCAGGTGAATTAATTCTCCTTGTCAGTCAGTCACTTGCTTACTCACTTATTTTTCATTTTTTAAGTCGGGATAGTGGAGATTCCAGCTTGAGTTCAAGTTTTGATAAGGCAAATCTACAAATGAGGAGGACTAGAGAAGTGGGTGCCAGGAAGTCATTTATACAAAGAGCCTTCTGGAATAGAATTCATCTCAAAAGAGTGAAGTGCAGCTTAAGAAGTCATCTCAGGTGTTTGGAGGCGGGGGGAACGATTCTGAGTACATTGTGGTGTCAGGAATTTAGCTTTACCTTTTAGCCTAACCCTAGAGAGCTTACAGATGGGATTGATTATTAAAAATAAAACAAAACAAAAATTAAAAATAAAAAGGAAAACCAGAAATAGCAGTTTTTTCTAAAATCTCCTTGATAAAGCTCTTCAAAGTTTAAGTAATATACTGACCATTTTTAAAGATTAAAGGATTTTTTTGGAACTTAGACTTACCATATTATTTCTATTATGAACCTACTTTAAAATGTACAGACATAACCAGTGGTTACTATTTGATGCACTCAAAGATGGTATCACCACAAAACATCAGTTGGTAGCATGAATGTTCTTACACCCTCCTCTGGGGTATGCTTAGATTACCATGTACTGTGTGATTACCCGTTTTTTTTTTCTTTTCAAATAGTTGGCAAAAATATTATACAGTATTTCATAATGTAATTACACTTTCGATTCATGTGTTTATAGATACATATTGGTTGTGCGCCTAGAAATACTATAGCAGTGCTGGATCATAAGGATGTGTACAGAAGGTCCATATTAAGTTTATATTGTTATTTTTTCCACACCCAATAAAACTGAAACAAAAATAATTAAACAAATGATTGTTGTGACATCTTGGAGTCTGATATCTATTTTTTAAAAAAAATAAAAATTGTCAGAGCAATCAGGAGAGGAAAAGAAATAAAGGATCCAAATCAGGAAAGAGGAGGTCAGACTATTGCTTTTGTTGATGACATGATCTCGTATCTAGAAAATCCCACAGATTCCACTAAGAGACTCCTGGAATTGATAAATAACTTCAGCAAAGCCTCAGGTTACAACATCAATGTACATAAATCAGTAGCATTTCTATATACCAATAACAGTCAAGCTATGAGAGTCAAATCAATACCATTCACAAGAGGTACAAAGAAAATAAAATTCCTCAGAACATACTAAACCAAGGAGGTGAAAGTTCTCTATAAGGAGAACTACAAAACTCAGAGGAAAGAAATTGTAGAAGATATAAACAAATGGAAAAATATATCTTGCTCAAGGATTAGTAGAATCAATATTGTTAAAATGGCCATACTGGCTTGGTGCCCATAGCTCAGTGGTTAGGGTGCCAGCCACATATATTGGAGCTGGTGGGTTCAAACCTAGCCTGGCCTGCTAAACAATAAAAATAACCAGGCATTATGGCAGGCACCAGTAGTCCCAGCTACTTGGGAGGTTGAGGCAAGAGAATCACTTAAGCCCAAGAGTTTGAGGTTGCCAAGAGCTATGACACTACAGCACTCTACTAAAGTGATGTAGTGAGACTCTGTCTCAAAGTAAATAAATAAATAAAATAAAATGGCCATCCTACCAAAGTGATACCAACATCATATTTCACACATCTAGAAAATTAATTACGCGCTTCATTTGGAATTGGGAAAGTGCCCAAGTAGTCAAAGCAATCTTAAGAAAAAAGAACAAATCTGTGGCGGCATCATGCTATCAGACTTCAACCTTTACTACAAGGCTATATTAAGCAAAAACAGCACAGTATTGGTACAAGAATAGAGAACTCAGATATAAAACCATCTACCTACAGCCAACTGATTTTTGACAAAGCAGACAATAGTGCATGCTGGGAAATGAAGTCTTATTCAATAAGTGGTGCTGGGAAAACTGGATAGCCATATGCAAAAGAGTGAAATAAGACCCTTATAATATCTACTTATTTAATATATCTCTGAGGTCATTAAATCTAAGTTTGAAGAACTCTAACACATTAGAGATGGGAGGAAAAGGACATGTTGCTTTGATACCCAGCTAACAGAATATGCCACAGAAGGGGTAAGGAGAATCTTGTATTCCCTATGGCTTCTAGATGTTCCAGAGAACCCAGTTTAGCCTGGACGTGCAGAAGTAGTGTTAGTGGTGCCCATGAGTTCTCTATGTATGCACAGTACTTCTGGATGCAGTAGAGCTGAAGTATTGCTGCCCTTGAAACTTGCTCCTCAACATCAGGAAAAGACATCAGCAGAGACTGCAGGTGTCACTCATGGCCTTGGGCGGAGGCAGGTACAGACTATGAAAGAGCCCCATCCTTTCAAGAAAATGAAGAGAATTTCAATATGAAGAGAGCATATGTACATAGTAAAATTAACACCTAAGAAGAGCTGGGGGCAAGGATACAAAGAATGTATGTTCTGGAGTGGAAATGTGGTTTGAGGAAACAGCTCCAGCCCAGACAGTAAAAGAGGGATAGAAAGAGTAGGAGGGCATTGTCAAAGGCAAGCTTGTGGGACTCCATGGTCTTCCTTGGCATGTTCCAAATCATGCAAAAGAAGTAATCTTAATAATAAAACATCAGTGAGAGCAGAAGTTCTGAGAATGTGTGGGATACCAGCATTCATTTACTCGTTGATTTATTCAATGAATATTTTTATGAGCTTCAATTCCTGTCCCAGGTTTCCTCAGCAGCAGAGAGCAACATAAGCAGAGGCTGTAGCTGTCACTCACAGCCTTGAGGACAGGCAGTAAGGAGAGCACAGGTAAGGCACAGAGGTGTGAAAAGGCCCAGTACTTCTCTCAGAAACAGAATAAATTGGTACCAAAAGCAGGGCTGGGCTCTTTCCCCTTGAGCTTACACACTATGTTGGGAGAAAGAAAAAAAACTTGAACAGATAAAAATATAACTACAAATTTTACTAAGAATAAAACCCAGAGTAGTCATACAAGTACAACTGAGGAGCCCACTCTCATAGGTGGGTAATTCCTCTCCAAGGAAGTGACATTTGAGCAAAGACCTGAAAGATGAATCATCCTTATGAGAAGCAGGGAGAAGGAAAATGTGTGTGTGAGATCCTGAGACATAAAGGACCTGAGTATCCAAAGAACTGAAAGGAGCTGAACAGGGATGGAGATTGGTGAGCAAGGGGGACGGTGGCCCCAGAGGGGGAGCAGGAGGCTGGGCCAGGCTTTCAGGGGTTGGGAGACAGGGGTAATAAGTTTAGATCTTATTATAAATTCAACAGGAAGAACATAAAGGGATTTAAGTGGTAGGGAAGATTTACGATTCTGCAAGATTGGAAATCAGAAGACCAGTAAGGAAACTTTAGCAATAGTCCAGATAAAATCTAATAGTGACTCAGTTTAAGGTGGTAACAGGGGGAAGAAAAGAAGATGGATTTGAGATGTATTTTGGACGGTGAAACTTGGAGGAGCAGAAACATTACCTCTGAGGAGACAATGCTCTGGATTGTTTGAGCACCCACTTACAGAGAGAAGAATGGGAGAGAAACGGTCTTTACTTAATGTGAGCAGACTATTAACCTGGAGATGCCCCTGAGTTGTTAAAGCAGCAATTGGATATACACAATCTCTTCTCACAAGAGAAGTGTGGCTAGAGTTACAAATTCAAATGTGGATAACATATATTTATAGATAGTAGACAATTGTATAGGAAGAGATGAATCATCTTAGGTAAGAGTTCTTGAGAAATATATGAGAATTGAGCCTGTGAGCATGCTGGGAACTCCAACACTTACAACTGGGCACAGGGAGAGATGCCAGCCAAAGACAGAAAGAAGTGGCTGAAAGGGCAGGAAAATTATGTAGAGTGGAGCCAGAGAACTAAGGACTCAGAAAAGGCAAAAAAGATAAGCATTGTCAGTCGTAGGTAACATTAACAAGAACAATTATGGTGGAGCATAGAGGCAGCAAGTAGGAAAACCACTTTTATGGGCAACTGTTTTGAGTTTGGTGATGAAGGGGAACAAGTGCTGGGTTAATTGTTGGTGGTTAAAGGATGGAAGGGGATATGAGGTATGTATGTATGCAGGTAAAATCAAGAAATGTTGTGTTTTCAGGCTGATGGAATGATTCAGCAGAGAGGAAAGGTTGAAGATACGGTGGGGACGGGGGGCTAAAATTCTTGAGCAAAGAAGATGCAGTAAGATCTAAAGAGTGTGCCAACGACTGGACCTGGATAGAGAAGAGACAATTTCTTAGTTTAACAGAAGCAGCAAGGAGAGGTATGGATGCAAGAGGGAGAGATATCAGGATGGTGTTGAGGGAATATTTTAATTTTTTCAAGTGAAGCATGAGACCAGGTCACTAACTGAGAAAAGGCAGGTAAGAAGTAGGTTTGAATTGAGAAGATAACATCAAAGTCATTAGAGATTGAGGGAGCAAGCTTATTGAAGAAACAGGTCACTGTTGAGAATTTACTGAGATTGTTAATTTCAAATCAAACCAGTCTTTTTAGTTGTGTAAATTCCTCTAGTTTGGCTTAGCTGGTCATAAAAATAGTGGATCATGGAGTCCATCTTGGGAGAGGTTTTGAAAAATGATTATGATGGAAGGAGAGAACAAAGGGATGGAGAGTTTGCAAAAGAATGGTTATAGTGATCTGGACCACAGAATCTAAGCCAAACCAATAGTGGGAGAAGACAATGAATAGAAAGTATTAGGATCTATGGACTGGAAGATGTTGGATCATAAGAGGTAAGGATAGGAAGTGTCCTGGGTTAGAGAATTGGAGAGCGCGAGACCAGAGGTGATGAGGGCATTGGTGGTGACAAGGTTCATGTATGGCCGTGGGAGAGAATGTTTGAGGTGGAGTGGAGGAAATGACCATTAGAGAGCTGAGAGGCCAGTACGGAGAGCATTGGTCAGCAACAGCAATCGTAGAAAAAGAACAGGCAGAGAGGCAGAGAATTGGCAGCATTGAATCAAAATTGCCCAGGGCACAGGGTGTCCTGATAGATTGAAAGGAGGGTCTGCACAACCTGGGAGGGACAGGGGGCTGCATCAGTCCATCAGGGCTTAAGCCACTAAAATAACTCCCTTCACACCCAGTTAAGACTCGAGGTCCTTTACATAACTTCCTGACTGTCTGACTTCTCTTGTACAACTTGTCTACAGGAAGAGAACTTTTAGTAAAAGCTGACGGGTCTGTCCTACAAAACTGACAATAATATTTACAACAGCAAATTAGCAAACGGCTATTCTAATTATGGCTATCCTTGGCATTATTATTATTCTAATCATTTTTTATCAATATTATTAGTTTCTTTGTGTTGAGTTTTTACTATAGGCTGGATATTGCATCTTGTCAAGTCTTCACAGATACAAGGGGTAGAGCCTTATCTTCCATTTATAGAGGAAGAAACTGAGGCTGAGTGATGGAGCAATCTCTAGTAAGTGACAAAGCCAGGCCAGTTTGGGTCTTTTTAATAGATCATAAGGCACCCCCGGTCAGTGCCCCTGGGTCCAGCTGGCCTGGAGGTGCTGGTAAGATCCAGATGGGTCTCTAGCAGCCAAGACGCACATTGTGGCTAATTCACTAACGTGTGGCAGCCTGTGCAGCTGCTTGGTAGGCGGCAGGACTTGCCGCAGAAAAATCCCAACTTTGCCATCAAAATCCACCAGAAACTCCCACAACTGCAATTTTTAATAAAATCTCAGGGTGATCTTTTAATCTGAAAGGAAGAAACCATTTTAGGTTAAATTATTCTAAAGTTTACCTGTAAGAATAAACATGTACTCATCTATACATTGCTTTATTTCATTAAGCCACAGCTATTTGCTGGGTACAGTAGAAATTTTAAAGAAGAGTTGTTATTTTTTACCACTACCACTGCCCCAACCCCTACTGCAGCCCTGAGTTAGACAGTGAGGGCCCCCTGCCCTGCAGGTTTTAAACTAATATCCACTAACATTGAAATTATCAATATCTACTTCCCTTACCTTCACAAAAGTGTTTTTAAAGAGGACCCTTATAAATCCTGACTTATATCTTTAACTTTTTCATTTTGAAAAGTATAGTTACTGAAAATTTGGGAAAAATATAGAGCTTATAAAAATCACCATAATTCTGCCACTCAGAGAAGATGAGTGAAGAAGATATTTAACTCATTCTTTCAAATTAGTTTTTTGCATCATTTTCACACAGTCGCTGTTGGTCTCTCTATATAATTTGGGGTTCTTCATTTTCCATTTAACAATGATGTATCTTCAATATGTAGAATTTCAAGAAGTATTGCTATGTACAGAATTTCCCAGGTAAAGGAAGGACTCTGGTGCAGAGAAACCACACAGAGAAGAGAAGTGGATGGAAGCACCGGGGCCCTCCTGGGCTCCAGCTACTGGCTGAGGTGTCCTTGATAGATGACTGAACATGGTCCTTGCCCTACCCAGCCCCTCTGCTCTCCTCACGTGGCTGACAACAATGATCTCTCTCCTGTGTTCAATCTATGTCTCGTTTCTCCTGCCCTCCACATTCAAACTGAACCAGGACAGTCCTTTTGTACTTCTGCTTCTGGACAGTGATTGACTGCTTGGCTCCCAGAATTCTACCTTGGTCCAAAGGTGAAACATCCTTTTTACCATGCCCTAATCACAGGAAAATCACCTCCTGACTTTTCTTCCCTTTTCCTCACATTCTGGGTAAGCCCTTCCCACCTATGGGTTTATATCTTGACTTAGAACGTGGCAGGAACAAAAGAGTGAACCAGATGAGGTAAGCATTCAGCTAAGCCCACCCCTCTATCACGAACTAGAGTTAGTTCACACAAACTCACTCTCTGGCCCTTCTTGCTCCTGGATAACAAACATATGTGTTCCCATGCTACGGTCATCTGCTTATGACTTTAAAAACTCAGAAGGAATGCTTACCAATTCAAGGCAAAAATTTAGGAGGGGCGTATTAAAAAAGTCCCTCTTTCTACCATGTTTGGGGAACACATGTTCCCCCAGCATATGAAGGGAGACTCAAGTCCACTGCAGAGTGCATTTTTGTTAAAATGCATGGGAAGCATCTGGATGCCTCCTACTGTGAGAAGGCTTTGGATAGGCACAGAAATTTCTTAACCAGCTAAGCTACATAGCAGATGTGAGTTCCTGTCTTAGCAGTAACCACAGAAAAAGTGTTAGCATCTCACATACTCAATTGAGTAGCAAATGACACCTACCTAGAATTCTTAATCTTAAATTATTCTCAATTTTTAAAGGGAAAAATAAAAATTTTTCCTTCTCTGTAATGGGGCAACCTGGTTAATTGATACTTCAAAAGATTTGAGATCATATTTTATTTCTCAATAATGTCTTCATGTCAAAATTCAGATATAGTGAGCAGGTATTCATTCTTTTATTCCTGATGAAAGGAAGGTAAATGGTAAAAGTTGATGGACATCGAACAGCCATGCTTCATCTCACTCTTGAAGTTAGCACTGTATCCACATAAGCACGCATAACTTTGTGTTTCGTGTATGATTATCAGAAGATCCTCACAGTAATATTACTGAGTATATAAATAAGAACACATGCCCATGGAGCTGGTCACTGTCTCACTCCACTGTGGTTTTTAAGAAGCTGGGTCTTCTCAGTGCTCCCTCTGCCTCAGAAACAGTCTTTTCCGCTGGCCCCAGACTGTGGGAGCCCAAGAGATGGCTTGAAAAAGAATGCAAAGGATCAAGCAAATTTGAGAGTCAGTTAAATATTAAACATTTATTTTCATCATCTTTAATTATCTACTGTGTTATTAAATCTCCAAGAGGGATCATTTTCATTTTAAAACAGAAGATTAGTTGTAAATGCCATAGAGCCCATTCTGGAAACACATGGTTATGGCAACATTTTGGGGCCCCATGAATCCAATGCAATATGCTAAGGAAATTGTCCAAAATATGGGGAAAATACCTAAAAAACTACATGATTTACTATGAAAAATATGGAAATGAATGGTTAAGAAAATTATGTTTGTCAGTAAAATATTACATAACCAGTAACAATGATAGATACGGACACTGCAGTGAAGAGTTAAGTCATGATCTATTTTAACTAAAAAAAAGCTGGATTAAAAATATTCTTACTACATAAAGAAACAACCCCATGAAAGGAAACAGAAAGGAAATGTGTGAAGCTGCTCATGTCGTAACCGGTTTTACGGCAGTGTGGGTGTTCCGTTTTCTTTTTCTATATTTTCTATATCGTTGTGGAGAGACTTCATCACCAAATCAGCAAACATTATCCTACCTCACCATCCTGAATGGCAGGGAGAAGGCGTGAGGGTGAGGAATAATCTCAGGAAGTGTAGTTCTTAGAGACTCCCCAGAGACCGGGTCCTTTCTGGGCAGCGGCTGGGACTGGATCTAACTCCGGATTCCCTGGGGAACCATAGCTGGTTAGCTCAGTGGTCTTCCTCTTTGGTGAGTTCTGTTTCCTCCCTTGACCCGTCTCCACATTTAACCTCAGGGTGTAGTAGGCAATGTAATTAGTAGAATCAGATGGCTGTTGGCAGATGATAGAGCGGGTCACTGGTCCTACAGAGAAACACGTCTGGGCAGGCACACTACTGACTGTGAGCCCAAAGTGCCCCTTCAAAATTATTGAGACACACTGGCGGGGGTGGGGAGGTGGGGGGTGTACAGAGATTAAGAAAGTGTCTTTGGACTCGGACAGTTTTAGATTTGAATTCCAACTCCACCATGGAGAAGAGTTGTTTGGCCGTAGGAGAATTACTTAACTTTTCACACCCTCAGTTTCTTTGCCTGCAAATTGGGAATAATACTTTGTACCTCATAAAACCATTTAAAAGATTAATAATATAACATGTGTGAAGCCCTAGGATGGTGTCACACAGGCAATAATGGTAGCTAACTATTATTATCAGCATCTATAGTCATAGTAACTCTATGTTTTAAAATACTGCTCTATTTTAAATATACTTTTCTTTAAATTTTTCCTGAAGTCCATAAAAAGTTTTCATCAATTTAAAGCAAACCAATTAGGAAAATACTACTCTATTTATAGATAAGCCAGCCAGAGAGTCATTTATTACTTCTTCTGAATGGTTGAGTTTTGATCCTCCTCAGTTCTTTAGATGCAACATTCATGTTGGTAGTATCCTCATTTCGATAATCCAGCCTCGAAGAATTCCATCCAGTTAGTGAGGCAAGTTATTCCTTTCCTGAAACCACACGGGTCCCTCTAAACTGAGTTCCTGCTCTTTCTCTGTTTGACTTCTTAAAATAGTTTCTGAAGATTTTAACCACAACTGAATCAAAACTAACCAGCCTGTAATTTCCTGGTATGTCCCTATGGCCTTTCTTTTAAAACAAAACACAGAAAAATGGCATTACATTGGCTGGTTTCCAGAGTTTCGGAGTTTCAACTTGAGTAAGCTGGAAAATGTCTGCAAAAGCTGCTCTAACTCCTCTGCGCCCCTGTTTTGGAGGAGTCTCTGGGTTGTCTGTGGGTCCGTCATGATGTATTATCATCTTTAGGCACTTTTAATTTTGAGTTGTTTTAAGAAGTTTACCAAATATCTCTCCATAGTTCCTCATTCTATGCCTTCCTTTTCTTCAACTCTAGTGTATCAGAAAATAAGGCAACTAATGTATTAAGTACGTAAGTTAGAAAAAGAAAGAACTGTTCTTTTATATAAAAGATACACTACCTAAAAGTATCCAAGAAAATATGGACTGATTATTTGAATTCATAAATTATAAGTACAGTTAAAATATATTTGGATTTTTCCCTAAAACCTATGCAAACATTCTGAACTCAACTCAGAGGCACATAAGACTAGATTTAGTTTGGCCAGTTATTTAAAAGGTTAATGATTTTTTGTATTCTAGCCATTTTTCATTTTTCCCCATGTTTAAATGTTTTACTTTAGTTGAATTTTCAATATAACTGGAATATTTTGATTCACAATTCTTTTGGTTTTAAATGTGTTCATAATTAATATATATATACATATATATAACACAAAGAGCAAAAATATGATATCCAGATAATGACTAAGTTATAACATGAATTAGAATGGAAACCAAGCAATTTGTTTTAAAATTATAATGAACATTATGAGAATATATGTGTTCAATACATTATTTCTATAATTATTTATTTTAATAAAAGTTTGTTGAATCAACGAAGTAACAACAGTTTGGTAATGATGGAATTAAAATTGCAAAATAAATGTTGAGATGGTGATGTAAGAAAATTCATTTCTAAACAAACCATTGATTCAAATTTTAAGATACACTACAAATCTAATTTGGGATTATTATATGAGAAACAGTCATATTCAAAAGTTCTGAAATACTAACACATATTTATAGAAATATAGCATATTTTTTTCATGATATTTAAACTTGGAATTAAAAACAAGTCAAATATTAATAATAACAAGATTAATAACAAGTTGAATCTTTAAAATAGATTCAACTTATTTGCAAAGAAAAGTCAGCATTTGTGTCTCAGAAATTCACATGCTAAAGGCTAATACTATTTTCCTTAAAAATACCTTCATTTGCATATTTTAAACATTAATTAGCCAGCAAGCTTTCTTGCAAAGCAGAAAGCAAAAGCAATGTGAAGTATAGCCCAAACTAATGTGTTGTAAGTTATTGAAATTAGTAGAATCTAAAATAATATCTTTATTTGCTCTATTTGCAACTGAAACTATATTATTTACCATTTAGTTTAATAAGTTGATTGATTAAAATAGGGTCAACTATATAGTGACATATTTGTTCCATGGGGGTAACAGAACAGGGTCCTAATTATTAGTTATTTTTGCTCTTACTTTCTCCCTAATATTTTCTATAATTGCTGCTATGAATATTTTTTCAAGCATTCATTCTTAGAAATAAAATTCTGAAAATTAAACAAATGTGGAAGATACAAAGCGTTCTTTGGGTCGTACACTGTGAGCAATATAATCAGCATTTGAAACAAAACATCTACATCGATTTCAGTTAATGTTAAAAAGCTGGAGTCAGTCCTTACCCTTACAGGAATCTCAGACTCACTCTGGGTTCAGGAAAGAGGGCGAGATTGAGTCAAGTCCTCTTTTCCTTTTCTCATTTTTTGAAGCAGCATAGTATCAGTTTTATGTACTTTCTACTTTTTTGGCTTCTGCCAAACTCCTTGGCTGAAAAGCATTAACCTCAATTGTTCCAACTGACCTCTTGGGTACTATTTTTGAAATGAACATAGATTATATCATCCCCCCAACAACTCCCTGCATCTTCCCTTTAACAAGAATATTTTCTGGAGAGTATTCCTTTTCAATCATTTTTCATCAATTTATTTAGCACTTACTCATATGGTTGTGACTCAGAGATTTAGGGTTGGTGCATTGGGAACCCAAAACAATGAAGACATCAAATTAGATTATGTAACTGTTGGCTCTTAATTGCTCAGAGTTCTCTTATTATATCTAATACTTTAAAAAATATCTAAAGTTCAAGGCCCAATTACTTAGGATGCTTAGATTTTCAGCAAATAAATTAGGATTATTTCCAGATTTTCAGAATCTCATAATCGTATTATTATAGTTCATATTTCAAAGAAATGCTGAGTAAAACAATAGTGCAGAAAAACTTTTATATTGTTGCAAGCTTTCACATTTTTCCTGAGCCACCATTTATTTTTAATATTTTTAATATTCCATTCATTTTTACTTAAAATTTGTTAACTGAAATCTACAACCTACTCTTATAATAAACAATTACAGACTTTATACTAGGTGGCAAATAAGTAGGTTGATGCCCTTTAGCACAGTATTTTTAAGTGCTATGGGAAACTGCAAAGCAAACAGAAAGTACAGAAATTTTCACAAGACTCAGAGTCTATCTTTTTTATTTAGATTCCCATATGACATCGGAATTTAAAAAGGCAAGAAGAGATGTTTCTGTACTAGTTTCAAATTTTCCAATTTTTATTCTGCCAAGTCTTAACTTCCCTTAGTATTTCGTAACGTACAAATCCTCTGTACACGATGGAAAACAATACCATCAATTGTGCGCTTATGCTTAGAATTTTCCTGGGAGCAACATGTACCACACTAATAAAATGCTCTATGGGGGAATCTCTTTGAAAAACATAAAGCTCTATATTACAAATACAAAGTGGCATTATTAATTTTTTTGACAAAAAGCCCAATCAAATAGGAAACCTAGATTTGCAGGTCTCACAAAGGTCACAAAGGTACTATTGGAACATACTGCTCACTTTTCTCTTTCTTACTACTTATATGCAAATCCATCTCATATATACATAATACGTACGTACATATAGAAGCATTTGGCTTTCCAAAAATATTTCAGCGTGATTTGGGAAATAAGAAAAATATCTCTTATTTTGAGTAATGATAATAGCAAATGGATCTGAACCTGGCATCAGTTTGCTAGCGGTATTTTAAAATATTTTTCAGATGCAAATATGAATCTTTGGAAAACACACAGATTGATTTCCATAAACAAGTTAAGTGGAAAATCCACATGTGAAGAAATTTATCAGATGTATAATATGGGAGTAGAAGTGACAGCTGCTGAAATATCCGTTTATTAGGAAGGTATAGATGGGCCTATTATTTTAATAGGTGGTCCTATTGACTATCATTTAAAATATTTTGTAGACCCTGATGCAGAGAGCCTCCCTCTCTGTGTTATATTTACCTTTCCTGACTCTCTGCACCTACCCTGTTCCCTTCTTTGCTACTCTTGTATTATATGAATGTACGACCATAGAACAATCTTGGGCACGTGCCCTGAATATTGTCATTATCACATGTAAGGGAACTTATTTTTAATGGATTTATCATAATTTCTCCAGACATTTCCCTAAGAAGTTGAGGTGACAGCTAAATTTTCCAGGTAACACTTAATGGTAGGCTTAAGAAGAGAAGGTGTGCCCCTGGAGAACCTGGCTCCGGTTCACACCCTGCTCACCCTCTTTCGAAAACCCACCCTGTTCTACTTTACCTTCCTTTCATTTTCCCGCCGCTCTTCATCCTTAGATTTAATCTGGAGAAGTTCAAATTTCAAGAGTTTCCCTATCAGTGGTAAGGTTAACGTCTCTCCACTATCCATAATTGCTTTTGCTGCCATTAACACCTATGAAGAAACAAATTGTTAAGAAAAGTGACATTTTATAACCTTTGGTACAGGTTGTCAGTGACGAAAAGAAGAAAGAATATTTTACATTTTGTAATATTTGTTATACTGTAAAGGTGTCTCCTTGTTAGCTGGGGGGGGGGGGGAAGAAAAGCAAAAAATGCCCCAATGCTTCAGAGAAGGTCATTTGCCCTCTACTTTAAATGAAATGAGTGGTCTGAATACCGACTTCTTTTTCCAATAAGGTGGAAAGTACTTCCCACAATGGCCTCAGACTCAGACTTCAAAAAAAGGGTAGGAAAAGGGTGTGCAGGGCTCTGTTTTAGGAGGACTGATAGGCTGGCTTCATGCTACAGAAAGTCTGTTGTTGTTTGGCATAACCAATAGTCCGAAGCTTCGAACTTGACTTATTAGGACATTATAAATTAAAGAAGGTTTTATAATATGGAAATGACTATGTTAGCCGTCTTTTATTTCTTGGTAAACAAATTCAAATGAAAGATAAAAGCTGCTTGACACAAAGCCACCTTATGAATTGCGCTCTCACAACTTAAAGACTGATCATGTTGGTACGCAGCCTAATTGGGGTGAAATAAGGTTATTGAGTTTTCTTTGGGTGACGACAGCCCCTAGGAACATACAGCTGTATTGTCCAGATGTGTGGCACTGACAGCCTGTTTTATGGCTGTGTTTTTTACAGCTTGTTTCCCCTGAATTTCACACAACTCTCTAACATCTGGGCGCTTTTCCTTGGAGCCCTGTAACCACTTTATTTACTGCAAAAAAAATAAAATCACGTAAAATATACCATAAAAAGTTGTTATGTGTTTCTCTTTATTCATGGTGTCTCCCTAATAAAGTTCACCTCTGCCTGAAGCACTGTCACAGAAGTAATCTAGTTAAAGCATTTTTTGACTTTTGTTTTTAAGCAAGCATCATATTTATTTATAACCTCAGGATGAATTAGGTGTTACCAAAATGTTCTGACATGTTCCTTTTCTCCCCCTTGGAGCGATTGCTCCTTGGGGCCATCTGGTGTCAATTTCAGGCCTTTGCTTTCAGACCACGACACGCACACTGCATCCCTGGAGCTGCGTCTTGTCTGAAGCTCACACCAGCTCCTGATCAGGGCTTTCCTGACCAGTTCAGCTCCTCCTGACTTTCCACTTTGCCAAGGGAAATAGTCAAAAGAGAGGGAGGGGCCTACTTTGCCTCTAACTGCAGAAGGCCCTGGGGATTGTCCCGTGCCAAGATGTAACTAGACCTCGCAGAGACCACGCTGGGGTTTCCCACAACGCATCGAAGAAGGGGAAAGTCAGGAAAGGATTCCGTCAAAGCTGCCTCTTCTAAAAACCAAAGGAAGGAACCAAGTGTCAGAAATCTTGCATGTGTCCAAGTGAGCACTCTCCAGGAAATGCAGCGCTTTGCTTTTCATGGCAGTTCTGCTCCGGTAAACACGGTTTAGGGAAAGGGACACGATGGCTGTGATTTCTGGGAGCAGAAAAACGTAGTGGTACACCAGAGGAACCTCAGCATGTAGTGATGACCAGACCCTCCATGTAAGGGAATCCATCCTCAGGGGGCTACGGGTTGGGTGTTTACTGTACAGTGAAAGCTGTCTGTTGGGGTCCAGCTACTTGGGGATGTGCCAGTATTTGGTTTGAAATGGCATTTTCTTTACCAGATAAACAATGTGCTAACAATCAGGCTTTATGACATCTGGTTCAAAATATTCATATTTGGGTTTTTAAAGCTCACGGTAGTCTAGCACAGGGCATTTCCCTGTAATATACAAAGGTAATGACAGTGTTGAAGGGAAGTCAGCAGTGGAATGGGTCACCCCAGAGTAGTTGCAGTCTCTCCTTTCCTGATGACCTGTGAAAACAAGTTATTCACCCATCACTGGGGGTTGGGTGGAGCCTGCCTGGTTTGAGGTGATGGATAAGAGGTCTCTGGAGGTGCTTCCTAACTCCTTTCCTCTAGGAGTCCATGAGTGTTCCCTCACTGCATTAAATTAAAAAATTCAATACACAACAAAATGTCCTAAGAGAATGCTATTTTCGAGGCCAAAAGAGCTATTTCTTGTTTGTCTAGAAACTGTCTGTAGAATGCTGGTGATTTCAAACCAAAATCTGGCACAGGGTCCCGATGACAGTGGTGTCCTGCCCTGCTGCAGGGGGTGGATGGTGAGGAGTGAGCATCACTCACATTGCTGGGCTCTGAGTTCTGGTGACAGGGTGAGGGCAGCGGCAGGGTGGGCAGCCTGAGGAGGGCCCCAGCAGTGTCCTTCTCCCCAACTGCACCAGCGCAGCCCCTGTAGAGGCAGACTCAGATCCCAGACAGCCTGGAGAAAGGCACCTGGCACCGTGAGGAATGGCAGAGGCCCAGCATACTTGTACCCCCCCACTTCAGTGCTGCTCCGAGGAAACATGAATCCCACAAATGCCACCTTCTGTTCATCCCTCAAAGCAAATAATATTGTGAATCCTCGGGATGATTAATGAAACGAAAGTTTATGCCGAATTCAAAATCTGAGACTGAAAATTTTCATGGTGAGTCACCCCCAAAAGAGACAGACAAAGAAAAATGTTTATAAATTAATTTCTACTAAAAATTCTTTCTTCTCACACCCCATAATTCACAATTCCACCCAGTCAGTAGCCAGTAGTTTGGCCCAAATGAGAAACAAATCTTTAAAGGATCTTTGTTTGAAGGATAATTCCTTAAGGGAAGAAAAAACTAAAGAAGAGACAGAATTTAAGAGGAAAGGTACCTTTTTATGTAATATCCCCCAAAGGCTGCCCCTTCTCTGCCTTACTTTTAATAGTATTAATTAAAAGAATAATCAAACCTCCAAACTTCCGGCATTTATTTGTGCCGTCCTGCAGTTAAAATGTACGTGCATATTTGTGTGTTTGTGTGCATGTGTGTGTGTCGAGAAGCAAGCTGGGTTACAGGGACTGGGGTGACGAGAAAATGGGAGCAGTGTGTTGGCAGCAGTTGGGGAGTAATTAGACAAAAATCGAAGCTTCCAGAACTAGGCAAAAAAATTTAAAAAAAGAAAAGATAAATAGTCTTAAGTAGGTTAAAACTTGGGTGCTCTTCAAACCAAAATACCAAGAAAATGTGCCTGGCATGAGTCAGAAACTCAATAAAGCACCAGTTTTAGGGCAAAATGAGCCTCATTAAAGTGGAGAAAACTGTTGCCCAGCAAATGTCTCCTGACCTCCATGGGTCAGTCCCTGCCTGCCAAGGACTAGGCGGGGGCCCAGCCTGGGCAACCAAAGGTATGAAATTCTAGAAAAGACTGGTGTAGACAAAAATTAAGATTCCAAGAGGGCAGCTGAGGCAGAAAGACACTTATTTGGGGGGAATAGATGATCTTTTTCTGTTAGGTGGCTTGTGATTCTGAGCACACTAAGAAATAAAAACATTTTCCTCTTTATCACTGACCTGGCTTGGAAGACTTACATCATACTTTCCCTACCTTAGTAAGCACCAGCATATGTATACACAACACTTAGAACTACCCCACACATTCTCATGGAAACCAAATGAATGTATACATTTGTAAACATATATACATATGCACGTGCTGTATACATATGTGTGTTTATATAAGACAGACTAGATAGGTAGATGGATGGATAGATGGGTGGATGAATAAGTGGAAGACTTTCCCTCCAGGAGCTCCAATCATCACCAGTTCCCCTAAGACTGCGGTTCTCAACCTGTGGGTTGTAACCCACAGGAACTGTATTAAAGGGCTGCGGCATTAGGAAGGTTGAGAGCCACTGCCATGAAAAGACCTTTGGTTTCAGAGCCTTCCTTGAACCCCTTGGCGTGTGTTGTAGTAACTGTAATAGTTCACAAAATAATGACTTGATGTTTAACCAATTTTCTTTGGGCTAATGACTTAGGATGATCTATGATTAATAAAGACCTTAGCAAACAGAAGCAGAATCCATAAGCCAGGGCTTAACTCAGTCCAGGCTAGCACAGGGCTGAGCTGACAGGCTTTCCACACACGGAAGAGTTAGCGTCTATTTTTATTTCGTATCACATTCTTTTGGGTAGTGCATTTTCTTAATATATGCTTAATTAAATAAAGTAAGAGTATAATTGTCCATCATGGTAAAAAGTTTCAATAGTATCAAAGGTATACAGTGAAAAGAAAATGGTTTCCCAACTCCCTCCATTACTCCCTCTCTTCGGAGATAATCACTGTGAATTAATTCTTGTCCATATCTCCACAATTTCCCACGTATGTGTATCCTTGACTGCCACATGAGGGAAAAAATTTTTCCTTGGTGAAAATTGTCTTTTATTAAGAGATGTGAGAGTTATATATGCTTCACGAGGCCCTGGGCTCAAAACTAGAATAAGTTAAATACAACTCACATGGTAATTAATGTGTTAATACACATGGGATCATGCTATTCATATTAAGTAATTTATGGTTTGTGTCTTTACCCCAAAACATACTAGGACAGCTTTCTGTGCTGATGTTTTGCATTATGTCTATATTTTTAATAGATTATCATAGTTTTCTATTACCCATTACATGGATGTTTTGTCATTTATTTAACTAATCTCCTATTGATGCGCATTTAGGTGATTTCGGGTTTTTTTTGTTTTTCAGTTAAGTGTGTGTTTGGTTGGTAGCATTTTTGTTCCCACCAGCACTAGATGAAAGGGTTTGTTCTCCAGGTCCCTTATTGACCCTGGGCATTACCCAGCATTCCCAGCTTTTTTCTGTACCAGTGTTGATAGATATTGCTGTCAGGATAGAAATGTTCTTAAGCTGTACTGTACAATACATCGACTATTGAATAGATTGGCTATTGAATA
The DNA here is from genome assembly GCF_000181295.1 of Otolemur garnettii. Classification (NCBI taxonomy): domain Eukaryota; kingdom Metazoa; phylum Chordata; class Mammalia; order Primates; family Galagidae; genus Otolemur; species Otolemur garnettii. The sequence goes on along the minus strand of NW_003852468.1, from coordinate 3,281,748 downwards.
TTTGAATATTACTAGTGAGACTAAAGAATCAATTTTTTAATTTTTTTAATTGATTAAGATTTTTAAATTTGAATAGCCACATGTGGCTAATGGCTACTGTTTTGGTCAGAGAAAGTAAAAAGTAGTATCTACCTCATTTGAAGTTATGTTTATTTAATCATCCCATCATTTTGTCCCTTTGATTTTACCCCAAAACTAAAAGAAAAGATACCTATTCAGAACCATTCTTGGCAAATTTTATTCATGCAAAAGATGCTTACATATATTCATTAAATAACAATAGTGTGCTCAGATTTACACGGCGAAGCTGAACAGTGAGAGGTAATGAAGACTAATGGCTTCCAGGCTAAACTATGTGTTTCCAGCACCGCAGTAAACTCACCCTTGTATGGATGAAGATGAAAAGGGTTAGTGTGGTGCAAGAATAGGAAGGAGACACAATTTGCTTCTGACTTCTGTTATCCATTTTTCTTTTATTGTACCCCTCCCCCTTTTAGTTATCAGATACCTTTTTGTTTTCTTAAATCCCTCCTGCCATGAAAATAGAAAAGATTTAAGTTAGTAGCTCACTTTCAATGAAATTTATTTATACTAGCAGGTTAGCTGTATTTGGAGATTTTATCCCTTACCATAGAATGAACAGGACTAGAAACTGATGAAATAATTTCTTTTGTTTGTTTTTCAAGATAGAGTGCCATGGCATCATCATAGCTCACAGCAACCTCAGACTCCTGGAATCTAGTGATAGTCTTTCCTCAGCCTCCTGAGTAGCTGGGAATATAGGTACCCATCACAAAGGCTGGCTAGGTTTCCTTTATTTTAGTAGAGATAGGCTCTTGCTCTTGCTCAGGCTGGTCTTGAACTCCTGAGCTCAAGCAATCCACCAGCCTCGGCCTCCCAGAGTGCTAGGATTATGGGTACGAACCACCGTGTCCAAACTGATAAAATAATCTCAAGCAATCAATAAGTGTGGCAGTTTTGAACTTAGAGTAGGAGGTAGCTATTCTCTCTGACCTGAAAACCTGTGATGGCTACGTCTGGCTCTGAAGGTGAACATTGTTGTGGCACTTGGAGGCCTGCGGGAGAGAGCAGCACCCTGGGTTTCACTGCCTGCAGATACTGTGGAACTCCAGGACCAGGCTGCTCAGGGCAGAGGCTCTTCCTGCCTCCAGGGTCAGCGGAAGAAGGGCAACAGTGAGGGTGGGTGGGTGGCTGGGGGAGGACAAAGGTGAGACAGCATCTCTGTACTGTGGGAGAGGAGCAAAGGCAGAGGAAACTCTGTTTTGAAAGCAGATCTGGGCCCTGTGTGTGCATGTTTATGGCATATATAGGGCATGTGGTGAGTGACTGTGTGGGTGCTGCATGCCTGTGCATGAGTCTGCATGTGCCGACAAAGTCTGTGTGTTTGTGTTTTTACATAATCTTTATCATCTGGGATATAAAAGATATTCAATATAATTTTTTAAAAAAAATACTCAATATCTAAAATGGTGTCAAAACTGAGATTTATGCATATTAAAGAAATAATAAAAAGAGAAAAATAATATTAACATCTTTTATTGGCACTTAAAAATGAATATTGATGACTATTTGCCATTTCTCTCTAATTATTCTGCAGAACACAAGATGCTATGGTTATCATTAAACATATTTCATATTATAATACGTAGTAAATACGCAGAATTTATTCATCATAGTAAACTATGCAACTCTAGGTCCCCTCCACAAAGTTTACTGCTTAGGCAGCATGATGGTTGCTTGTGCATTCTGCTTTTTCTGGTATCTTTTATATCTACATATAACATAAGTCATTAAAAAGTCAGAGAGACTATCGCCTGATACATGTGTGTGTATGTGTGTGTAACATTTAGAGAGAAAGGCTGCTGTAGATGGCTCTGATTCTGCAAATGTGGTGACAAGGATGAAAGAGCAGATGATTTGTAAATGACTGAAAAAGGTCACTATGCTGAGCTATCTTCACAGGAAGAGATTCCTGATGGACATTTTAGCTCCTTTGGTACAAGGATGATGACCAGTTGTGGCAGCCATAACTACCGATGTTCAACCTAATGCAAGAGTGAAGGGTGTGTTTGCATTCCAGGCTCCCAAATGTCACTGTGTAGCCTTGGACAAGTTACCTAACCCTTCCAAACCTCAGCCTTTAAAAATCTACAACAGTGGCACTATTGGCATTTCCATCCAGTAATTCTTTGAAGGGGGGGGGTGTTCCTGTGCCTTGTAGGATATTTTGTTGCCAGCTTTTGCCTCAGAGGCAAAATTGTTCCTTCCTGAGAAAAGAAAGTGAATCTGCATGGTGCCCTCAGAAGGCTGTGCTGGGAAGTAAGCGAGAGGACCCATACAAAGACCAGCATGGGGAATGACATGGGCATGGTCAGCCTCACATACATCAGGACAGAGATGGAACTCCGGGAGGCCTCACAGCCCAGGTGTGGAGAGCAGAGCAAGGGCCAGAGCAGTAGCAGGTCAGGCCAGACCAGGGCAGGATTCCTCACTGTCTAGCTGCCTAACCTGACAAGGACAAATCAAGATCTGTTCAGAGAAAAGCAGAGAAGATGTAACTGTATTTTGTTACAGTGCAGTGTATAACAGGAAGAATGCAGGGAAGAAATTATGCTATTAATTTCTTCTAAACATGAGATGGAGGAATTCTATGAAGAGTGTTCTGCAATTTTACAGTCTCCTTTCCTGTTCTCTCCGCTCTCTCACCTCCTTCATTCCTTTTGCATTTATTCAGGGCCAACTATATTGCAGTTATTACATTACTTGATCCTTTATGGGTCCAGTCTATCCAATTCACATTCTTTAAGTAATGAATAATTTCCAATGAGGCATAATCGGAAAAACAGCTGGAAGGGGCGATAGAGAGAAACAAAGAGGGAAGAAAGAGAACAGGAGTGACTGAAACATATTTCCTCACTTTGAGAAAAGGAAAAGAAAATAATCAAGCAATATTAAACTGTCTATACATAAATTTAAAGGTGACTGAAGATATAGGTTCCATATAGATCATACTGTCTGTCTGAGGCGAATGGAACGTTATGAAAGTGCTCAGACCACAGTGTGGTGAGAAGTTCGTAATGATGATAAATACCCCTAGCAGGTGACTCCCAGATCATTTTCAGCTGTCCATAATTAAACTGGTATCCTTCTCTCCACAATGTCAGGGCTGAAAAGTAATTCCCGTCATTGGACCTCTTACATCTGTGCTGAAATGAAATAATATTTGGCAGTAACAAGGAGTCACTGAAACTAAATAAACAACCCCTTTCAAGACTACATAAAAGTTGGTAACATAATAACATTTGACAGGGATTAAGACCTCTTTGGGGCTGTGAGGAAGTTTCAGAAGCAGCAATAACAAATACATGGAACAGATCTATGCTTTAACAGACATGTATAATTTGAAATGTAATGAATTTCCCAAGGGAGATGTGCATTTTGAACATATAATACATGTCAAAAGCACCAGAGTGGTTTAGAAATGTTTGTTGAGATTGCTCTTCAAAGAATGAAAAAGCTAAGTTGCCTTTTTAAAACAGTTTTTTTGTTTTTGTTTTTGTATACCTATAAAATGCATGTGGACTCGGAAAGCTGAACATGGTAATGAATGGAAGAGCAACAGCCAGAGTCTTTAAAGGGCTTTTCTTCAGGTGTGTACTCACAACACATGATTCTATTATCGTCCCAATGTTTTTGTTGTTGTTTTCTGGTTTTTGTTTTTTTTAGGTCAAGGTCTTTTCCTTAGTCCAAGAATCTCTGACGTCATTCTTGGTTCTTTCAGATTGTACTGAATTTCCCCTCTGAACAACCTTACTACTTTCTCTTATGTTTCCTAAGGGATTCTCTCTCTCTTGTGCAGAGTTTGTTTCCTCTGCTGGCTTGGAAGGTCAAATCCTTTTCTGATTCATCTCTCTTAATTCCCTCATGGAATCCTAGGCCTATGTAGACATACAGGACATTCATTTGCTGAATAAATGCAAGAATGCTATCTTTAGAGCCATCTATTATTTGGCTTGAAGACACATGTTTTCAAATGTTTCAAATGTTTACAGCTACAATTACAGAGCTGTTGGATTGTACTGCGAGCGTGTAAACACATAAACGGTTTCAGAGCACATGCCCTGTTACTGAACAAGGACTGTTCCAGGCACTTCACACAGTCTGATTCATTCAACTCTCACCTATCCTTTAAGGTGGGTCCTCTCGTCACCCCATTTTACTAGATAAGGAAACTGAGGCTTGGCGGTCATACAACTATTAATTTGTAGAGATGAGATTTGAAACAGTTGTCTGATTCCATAGATCTGTTTCTAGTCACAGTAATATGTGACCCCACAACCAGCCTTTTCAAAGCTGGAGCTACTGGACCCCTGTCCTGTGTCATAGTCCCTCCCCAGTCTCTACATGCAATCCCTATTTCAGCTGCAAGGATTTAGAGCAGTATTTTTCAACCCTTTTTTAAAATCTAATGGCACACTTGAACCTATATTTAAATTTCTGCAGCACATTTAAATTATGTTGATTAAAAAAGAGTAAAAAAAGAACTTACTTACTGTGCTTTGAATGTCTTTCAAAAATAATTTCATTAATGATCTTTAAAAATTTTCACAGCGCATCTAAGATCTTCTCACAGCACACCAGTGTGCTGTGGAACACAGGTTGAAAATTACTGAGAGCCTTCAGTCCCACATTTTTATGTTTCAATACTCTTGCTATTATGACTGGCTTTGCTTTTACTAGTACCTAAACTCTAAATAGCTGAGATGTTTCTTTTCTCTTAAGACCTAGAAGGGACAGGTGACTTGGGACCCTCAGCCCTGATACCTTCATCTGTCTCTTCCTTTGGCCCAAGCATACACTTGTTTTTGTTGCTTTTTAATTCATGTTAATTTTATTGTGTTGCTTTTTTAATCTACTTATTTTTATGTTTAATTGACAGGTATGTATTGTTAAGTTTTTATGGGATGCAGAGTGATATTTTGACAGATATATACGGTGTATAATGATCAAATCAGGTAATCAGCATTTCAAACATTTATCATTTGTGTTCAAAATCCTCTCTTCTCGCTACTTGAAGCATTTAAAATCCTCTCTTCTAGCTACTTGAGTAGATACAATAAATCACGGCTGACTGTATTCACCTTACAGTGTTACAGAGCACCAGAACTTGTTCCTCCTACCTCGCTGTAATTTTGTGTCCATTAACCAACCTTTCCCATCTTCCACTCCCTGCCACACTTCCCTGACTCTAATAATCATGATTCTACTCTAGACTTCCATGAAATCAACATTTTTAGCTCCTGCATGTGAGTGCAAACATGTGGCATTTACTTTTCTGTGCCCGACTTAGTTCACACGATGTCCTCCAGTTCTGTCCGTGCTGTCACAAATGACAGGATTTCATTTCTTTCTATGGCTGAGCAGTATCCTTTCATGTATGTGTACCACATTTTCTCTATCCATTTGTCTGCTGATGGACACTCAGCTTGATTCCATATCTTAGCTATCATGAACCATATATTGTGCTGCAATGAACATGACAGTGCAAATGTTTCTCAATGCATTGATTTCCTTTCCCTTGGATAAATACCCCATAGTGGGACTGATGGATCATATGGTTCTATTTTTAGGTTTTTGAGGGGTCTCCATACTGTTTTCCATAACAGCTTTACTAATAATAAACATTCCCACCAACAGTGAGTGTATGAGAGTTCTTTCTTCTTTATCCTTGCTAGCAGTTGCTTGTCTTCTTTCTGATAGTGACCATTCCAACTGGGATAATATGATATCTCTTTTGCAGTATTTTTTTTTTTTTGGCCGGGGCTGGGTTTGAACCCACCACCTCCAGCATATGGAGCCAGCGTCCTACTCCTTTGAGCCACAGGCGCTGCCCAAAGGTTTTTTTTGTTGTTGTTGTTTTTTGCAGTTTTTTGGCTGGGGCTGGGTTTGAACCCACTACCTTCAGTACATGGGGCCGGCACCCTATTCACTGAGCCACAGGCACCGCCCCAATATGACATCTCATTATGATTTTGATTTGTATTTCCTTGATTCATGATGTTGAACATGTTTCATATACCTGTTGTCCATTATTACTATGTCTTCTTTTGAGAAACATCTATTCATATCTTTTGCCCATCTTTAAATTGGATGTGGTTTTTTGTTATTGAGTTTTTAAGTTATTTGTAACTCTGGATATTAATCCCTTGTCAAATGAGTAGTTCACAAGTATTTCTGGCCATTATATAGTTTGTTTCTTTACTCTGTTGTTCCCTTTGATATACAGAAGCTTTTTAGTTTGATAAAATTTCATTTGTCTATTTTTCATTTTTATTTTCCCTGTGCTTCTGAAGTCTTACCCTAAAATCTTAGCCTAGACCAAAGTCCCAAAACATTTCTCCAGTGTTTTTTTCTAGTTGTTTCATAGTTTCAGGCCTTGCATTTAAGTCTGTAGTCTATTTTGAGTTGATTTTTGTATATGGTAAGAGATGGGTAATTCTGCATAGGGATATCCAGTTTTCCTAGCACCATTTATGGAAGAGGTATTTTTTCCCCACTGTAAAATTTTGATGTTTTGTCAAAAATCAACTGGCTATAAATAAGTGATTTATTTCTGCATTTTCTATTCTGTTCCACTGGTCTACATGTGTGTTCTTCTACAAGTACCATGCTGTGTGGTTATAATAGCTTTGTGGTATATTTTGAAGTCAGGTAGTGTGATGTTTCTACTTTTGTTCTTTTTGTTCAAGATTGGTTTATAGCTATATGTGGTCTTTTGTGGTTCCATATGAATTTTAGGATTGTTTTTTCTATTTCAGTGAGGAATGCTATTGGTGTTTTGACAGGCATTGCATTGAATCTTTAGATCACTTTGAGTACTATGGGCATTTTTGACAAGATGAATCCTTCCAATCCATGAATGAGGGATGTTTTTCCATTTGTGTGCGTGTCCTCTTCAATTTCTTTCACCAGGATTTTGTAATTCTCTCTCTCTTTTTTTTTTTATTGAATGGTAACTATGTACATTAATGCACTTCTGGGGTACAGTGTGGGGTTTTCACATGCAATCTGAAATACTTCCATC